>NC_090248.1:46860384-47060384 GCF_037325665.1 Littorina saxatilis
GTCTGTATTGATGTCTGTCTTTTTGCCTGTGTTACTGTGTTTGTCTAAGATCAGAAGGCTCCGCAAATCCGTTCACCGAGAGCAAATCTTTTTATTTGAGACGAAGGCAAAAAAATGAAGAAGATCAAGGCCGTTAAAAGGGCTGAAGTGTTGACATGTCCCGGATGTTGGCATGCGCGCTGCAGACCCCATTAACTTTTTGACCACATGTCGTCGTGCCTTCCTCAATGCGGCCAGTGTTTGGTTTGAGCCAACACATGTGGGGTTTAGATTTTTTCTCTTAGTTTTTTTTAAAACAAATGTGTGTGTGTGTGTGGGTGTGTTTGTGTGTGTGTGCGTGTGTGTGTAGATATATGTGTGTGTGCGTGCGTGCGTTCGTGGATCTCTACTATCAGTTCTCACGTATTTCGTATGGTTTGAGACCGGTCGCACGAGTTCCGTTGGCTTCTAAATTATCCGAATAAGTAGGTGGTTTTTATTTAGTGGTTGGATTTTTGTGCCGTCAGCATGCTGAAAATGCCATTGTCAACGCCAGACTGAAAAACTCTATAATATCTCAAAAGAGTTCAATCCAGGAATGTGTTTTCTTCGTATTTACAAACTAAAAATGTGCTACTAAAATGATAAAATTAAAAAAATACACTGAATGATTAAACAGTGTGTGTTAACTCGAAACGAATTAAATTACAAGGAAATTGAATTGTAATTCTCTTAACAAAAGAAAGAAAGCAACAACAACAACAACAAAATAAAAGAAAAGAAAAGAAAGAAAAACACTGAAAAGTAAAAAGGTAAAAAAAAAAAGGGAGAGGAAATAAACCCCGACACAAACAAACTACTTTTGAATCCATCGATGCCATTCACTACCCAAAACGCACTTATTTGAAGACTACATTCATTTACAGATGAAAATGCGATTGATCGTACGAGGTGTGCCGTTACGTCAAACATGTGATCGACTTCTAATTTTTGAACTTCTGGATATCAGTTAGCTAGACGATAAGCCGAAACTGTCTGACCTACAGCTAGAGTTACAACAGAAACCATAAGATAAAACAGGATTGTTTTGGCGGCCACGAATTCCATGAAACCTTAGCTGATGAAATTTCTTTCTGCGGGCTTGAAGTGAACCACGATTGTTTCAAAAAGGAGGGAGACGCATTGTAGTAATAGATGTATTGGTAATTGGAGAGAAACGGTTTGCATAGATTCTGTTGTGTGCATTCAATTCACAGAAAGAGAGAGAGAGAGAGAGAGAGAGAGAGAGAGAGAGAGAGAGAGAGAGAGAGAGAGAGAGAGAGAGAGAGAGAGAGACAAACAAACAAACACGCAAACGCACGCCCGCACGCACGCACACAGGCACTCACACACGCACGCGCGCGTGCTTTATAATCTTTGACAACGAAGTGCATGCTAGCCAAAACGGTATCTCTGGCCCATAACGAAAAAGGGTTTGTTTGAGGTTCTAGCTTGCAAATTTGATGATAGGTTTTTACATTAACTTAATTATTATCTTGAACAAGACGAGATATTTCACAATATTAGCACAGCTATGTTTATAATTTTGTTCGTGTTAAAAACAAATGTGTTGGTGGCGGGGAACCGGGGTAGGCGGCTGGATTGCAGTGTGTGTGCTTATTTATTTGTTCTTCCCCAATAAAAGGCCTACAAAATTACAACAACACAAGATGAACCAACTATTTGCGTAAACAATACAACAAACAAACGCATAGTTCACACTCTTTGAAGGCCAAAACAGTTGTTGACAAGATATGTCCGGGTTCAGTTGGTTCATTTCTGTTTCTCCTAGACAAATTCCATGGACAAAATGGCGGCATGGGAAAGCTACATAAGGCATTTTTGGCGCCCTGAAACCAAGATTGTGGACCATCTCCTGCTATCGCTCCTTCTTCCTGATAAGGTCGAAAGGTTGTGATAAGAATTTGGAGACAACTTTTCAGTCTTTTAGTCGCAGACTCTTGTGTAGCAACACGGACAAAGGTAGCCTACTGTTTGATTGCTGATTTCAAATTTAGCTTCTTTTTGGGTTGAATCGTACTTGTGTTATGTTCACATCCTGTCTTTGGTTTTTCAAAGTTTATATTACATTTGAAATGATGAGTAGGCTCACACCTAGTGAATAAACGAAGTGATAATAAGACGTAAATTGTCCCCAAAGTAACGAACTAAGCGTGTCTGCCGTGTCTTAAAGAAGCAAATGTAAAACAAAAAAAGGCGAAAACAGTCTATGCCTTAGACATCAGATTCTTTGGCTTTGTTCGAAACGCGACTTTATGAAAAATGCTTTCATCCTACACTGTTTATGAAATTTGATTGCAAGAAGTTGCAATGTTCACGACACATCTGGCAGCCGATTCAAAGACGGACGTTGTTGTAGACTATATATAGATAGTTATTTTGTAGCCTTCTTCATTCTTCCAATGTAATTTGTGGATGATGAAAAATTCAGAAGAAAAGTTGGTTTCTCTTTACTTGTCTTCGAAAGTATTTTCTAAGATTTAGTTGTGGGTTGTAAACATTTATGTCTATCGATCTGTCTGTATATCTGTCTGTCTCTCTGTCTGTCTCTCTGTCTGTCTCTCTGTCTATCTCAATTTGTTCACTTTCTTGCGTGCTAGGTTGTGTTTGTCTGTTTGTGATTGTGTTGGTTTGATTCATAGTCATTGTTGGTAAAGTATTGTTTGACGACAGACCCGCAAAATATCGACGTAGTTAGCAGTAATCAATTCGTATTGTTGGTGTGATATTATGTTGTCCTTGTGGGTCCTTCTACGCATTCTAACAGTACTCCAATCACTGATAGAAAACACCACAACCCGCCGTTTGTGCTTAAGACTGTCACAGTGATTCCTTTAATAAAATGATATCCTTTTTAAAACAGATGGTGCGTCTTCTTTTCATTGCTCTCGTCGTCGTCGCGGCTCGCGCTGCCACCGTCCCCCCTCTTCCTGACACCACCCAAGATGTCATCCCAGATACGTCGTCACAGGCACCCCCAGACATCGTGGACTCCAGCTCATCCGCTCCTCCTCCCCTTGTCACCGACACCCTCGCCCCTGTCGTCAGCAGCTCCGCACCTGACGTCACCAGTGACACTCCTGACGTCACCACTGACGCCCCTGTCACCACTGACGCCACCAGTGACGCTCCTGTCGTCACCACTGACGCCCCTGACGTCATCACGGCCGCCCCTCACGTCACCACGGCCGCCCCAACAGACGCGCCCAGTGTGGCGTGCAACACGACCCTGGTGGAGATCCAGCTGGTGTACAACTTCACCAACTCCCCTGACTTCAGGCACCTGAGCGAGAACCAGCAGATCTTCCTGTATGAGGTGCTGGCGGCCGCCGAGGCCTGCAGGCTGAGGACCTTCATCAGCCCTGAGACCATGCAAAGAACCTTCCTGCTTACCGAGGGTGGGTGACCTGCAACACACTTGATGCCGCCTTCTGAAAGAAAAGTCAAGCCGACCTACAAGTTTCAGGTTTCTGCAGCTGCATGGAAGATCCGTATGTAATACTGTACTAAGTTTTCTTCTTCTTTTCAACTGGCTAGTTATAAATGAGTCTGTCGACAGTGAGGTCTGGGCGGAGGTGCACGAAGCGAAAGTGGGTCCAACCCAACTGGGTGGGAACCAGCCGCGGGGCCGGATTGTTTGAAATTGAGATTTGTTGGGATCTCAACCAATCAGACCCCGCGGCTGGTTCCTTCCTACCCAGTTGGATGGCACTCAGTTTCGCTTCGTGCATGCATCCGAGTTTGCCCAGAGCTCACTGTCGACAGACTCATTTATAACTAGCCAGTTGAAAAACATAAACTAAGTTCAGTGTAACATACGGATCTTACATGCAGCTGCAAAAACCTGTGAGATGTACGTGAGTCTGCTTGGTAGTTTTAACCCGGAAAGTAGCAAGCTGGGTTTTTTTCTGTAGTGATTTGTGTGATGACCAGTGAAGCAAAAACAAATAAACTCACAAATAAAAAAACTGCCGTTTACAAAGTAACCGTTTGAAGAAGACATTAGCAGATCGATTCCTGTCTTGGGTGGCACTGGTAAACTGGTTCACTGATCTGTAAACTGTACACGTCTGGCGAGATTAAGAACAATGTAGAAGCACAGGCTTTGACCCTCCCCCCCCCCCAAAAAAAAACCCATGGCAAGACGGTAGATGCTTTTGATCGTTTGTTTTCAGAGAAAGCCTTCATCTTACATAAGAGTGGGTTTTGTTCTTATTATTTAAAGCTTCGTAGATATTGATGTGGTCGTCGCTATTGTTGATTTTGTTCAACCTAACTTTGCCTTTTGTTTTTCAGACTTGCCCTTGAAATACGTGTACACATTTATCAGCTTCCTCGCAAGGGTGAGTTCTGCACACATTCAGTCCCACGCTTACGTATAAGGCCAAAAAAAAAAATAGGTCTGTTTACGGTAACCCGACCGACCCTAGTTTTTTCGCGCGACCCTAGACTTTTTTTTGGCATTTGGGGAAAAAAAAAAAAAATCTTGGTTTTTTTGCAAAATAACGTAAAAATATGGTTTTTTGGGAAAAAAAAACAAACAAAAAAAAACCAATCCCGACCTACCGACCCTATTTTTTGGGCCTATGTTACCGTAAACAGACCTATTTTTTTTTTTGGCCTAAACAGACACATACCCGCACACAAACACAGAGAGAGAAGTTTTGGGGCGTAAGAAGAAGAACAACAACAAAGAGAGGAGGAGGAAGAGAGAGAGACAGAGACAGACAGACAGAGACAGACAGACAGACAGACAGACAGAGACAGACAGAGACAGACAGACAGACAGACACAGAAAGAAAGAGAGAGACAAAGACAAAGAGAGTGAGAGAGGGGGAGGGGGGGGGGGACATGTTCAACGAAATAATGCATATATTGCATGTGTTTTTTTCAATTCCAATGAATACTTTAAATAATTGTAACATTTTGTTGCTGTTATAATGTTCAATTCGCTATTTGCTTGGTTAACCGACAGATCAGCTTTGGCATTTTACAATTAATGCCATGACAGAGTTGTTGACTCAGACGAGAAACCGTTTTGTTGTCATTGTGTTGTATTCCCCTGAGGGGGTAAAATTATGATTGCGCTCACTCAAGTTTTTGTTATGCGATCCTGCTCGAATACCTGTCAAGCAAATAACAAATTTTTTTTATCAAATCAAGAACACAGGAACTCGTTTTGGAAAGTGTAATTGAACAATAGATTCAATTTTACTTGTGATAAGCTTTGAGTAATACTTACATCATCGTTCCACGTTAATGAAATGGGGCAGAAAAAAATAGAATTTTGTGCGCTTCACACCTCCCCCCTCCCCCCTCATCCACCCCTCCTCCACCCTGGCCGCCGGCGATGTGGACTGGTCGAGCAGATTTGATCAGTTGTTTAGTTTCCAAGTTGGATTGTTTGCAGAGCATGGAGAGGGAAGGAATCGTTGTACCCGTTTAGGTATACAGCTGGCTCAACTCCTATTGAGCATAGAATTGTGCGTTGGTCGCAGCTTGAATGTTACTACCTCATCGTATTTTCACTATTCTAACATGTATCGGTCCATTTCACCGCGAAATTATGTTTCTTTACTAATAAAACTGTCGCGTATACATCGATATAAGTCTAAGAGTTTGCTAGTGCGTGTGTACGTGCGTGTGTGTGTGTGAATGTGTGTATGTGTGTGTGTGTGTATGTGTGTGTTTGTATTTGTTGTATGTGTGTGGTTGTGTGTGTGTCTCTGTGTGTGTGTATTTGTTGTATGTGTGTGTATGTGTGTGTGTGTGTGTGTGTGTGTGTATGTGTGTGTGTGTGTGTGTGTGTATGTGTGTGTGTGTGTGTTTGTCAATGAAAAAGCTGTCTATTGCAAAAATGCAGAAGCATGATTGTGTATGTGTGCTTCTGCCTTGGGAGTATGTTCTTGTTTAACACTGTGACACTGTGAAAGGTGTTTAATTGTTCATTGTCAATTCCTCCGAAGCGGCGTATGGCTGCCTTAATGGCGGGGTAAAAACGGTCATACACGTAAAATTCCACTTGTGCCCACGAACGCAGAAGAAGAAGAAGAAGTTCATTGTCAATGTAGATTTAATGGAGAGAGAGACCCCCCGCGGGTTAGGGGGAAGAATTTACCCGATGCTCCCCAGCATGTCGTAAGAGGCGACTAACGGATTCTGTTTCTCCTTTTACCCTTGTTAAGTGTTTCTTGTATAGAATATAGTCAATGTTTGTAAAGATTTTAGTCAAGCAGTATGTAAGAAATGTTAAGTCCTTTGTACTGGAAACTTGCATTCTCCCAGTAAGGTCATTTATTCCCCCCTCTGCTTCTTTACCTCTGTAAACTTGTAGGGGTAGTTATTTTTCGATAATGACCCAGCAACCAAACAAATAACGACCCAGCAACAGCCTGAATCCTCGATAGTGCAATGGGTTGAGAGGTTGTTCTGTTTCGGTACTACTTTTTGCGACTGAAAAGTTCCGAACGCTCTAATGTACGAAGTATACATCTCTGGAGCAAACAATACAAACATACCGCATTTAAATTAACAACTACAGGCCTGAACACATGAATCTCCATATAAAATCCATGAGTTCGGTTGTTTTCTGAATCTCATCTGCCGTGCCGTCAAGCCGTTCATCACAAGCAATTTCCCAAGGCAAGTAACTCATACTTTGTCTAGCGACAAGAATAGTTCCCCTGAAAACTCAGTTCCTTCGACAACAGACTGCAATCCGACGGTCAGTTTTCAACAATATTTCATTTAATAAACAGATCACACGCAACCAAATGCACACATCTCATCAATTTAAACAACATAAAGGGGTTTCATACACTATTTTCCCCAGAAAACTGAACTTCATACAGTTTTTAACGTTGGAACACGGGTGCAAAAGTTCGTCTGCTAGTCCCATTTGACGAAAAACCATTATCCTAAGCGATACTAAAACATGTACAGAACACACAATATCTGCCTTTGCCGCCACGGCAGAATAACAGCATATCTGTGTACTTGATTTTAGCCCAAAATAGGAAAACTGACAAGAAGTGTTAACAGAATGGAATGATTTGCACGGAACTATACAACCGCGCATTAATCGATCGCTTGCGCAGGTTGATTGGTTGAGAGAATAGGATTCGATCAAACTTTCGCAAAAAAACTCCTCTTTTCTTTGAATAACTGAAGAAAGGAGGAATAAAGAGGTTACACACCTCGTCTCAGTGATTATAAAAAATAATGGTCTCAGTTCGCGGTCATGAAAAAGCTCGCTAAAGCTCGCATTTTTCATGATCCGCTAACTTCGACCATTATTTTTAATAATCACTGAGACTCGGCGTGTAACCTCTACATATTGTACTACGTTGCAAGCCCCTGGAGCAAATTTTTGATTTGTGCTTTTGTGAACAAGAAACAATTGACAAGTGGCTCTATCCCATCTTCCCCCTTTCCCTGTCGCGATATAACCTTAACGGTTGAAAACGACGTTAAACACCAAATAAAGAAAGAAAGAATGGAGAGAGAGAGAGAGAGAGAGAGAGAGAGAGAGAGAGAGAGAGAGAGAGAGGATGATGATGATGATGATGATGGAACTTTATTTTTCAAGGATAGAGGTTTAAGGCGACGCCTTTTCTTACAACCGGTCCTTACTTCTAATACAAATGTCTACTAAATGATAAACAAGTAAAGCAACATGACAAATAAACAAAGTAAACGAACGAACCAGCAAACAATCGACAAGTAAGCAAACAAACAAATAAACATAAACAACAAAATGACAAAATAAGCAACATACAAATCGAAAGCGAAACATGCAACATATTAAATGAGGTTACACATGTAAAGTAATCGACAGTAAAATTCACACGATACCAACGTTTACACTAATGCTAATGATGATTATATGGTGTAAATGATGATGATGAAGATGTTGATGATGATGATGATGATGATGATCAAGTGGTGATGATGATGATGATGATGATGATGATGATGATGATGATGGAAAATCGCAACATAAATTCCACTTAATACATAATAATAAAGAACATATTTGTGTTATTCATAAAGCTTTGCCAATTGTTGACAGCTACTTGCACATGTTAAGACTAGTATAGCCATCTAGGTAGGCATAAAATGATCATGCAGAGCTTGTTTAAAACTCTTTAGTGAGGTTAATGATCTTATTACAGACGGAATGGAGTTCCACACCATAGCGCCAGAGAAGGCTTGACTAGTTTTGAACAAATCAATCCTGGGTATTGGTGGTAGAAAATTGATAGACCCGTACCTTTCGGTGACTCTGTGAAATAGGTCCTGAATATAGATGGGCACTTCGCCATAATATACATCATTACAGTCTTATTAAACTGTAACTGTTTAACTAGCGGCAGGTAGTTTAGATTCTTTAACTTCAAATCAGCTGATAATTGTGGACCATTTAACATGATTTTAGCTGCCCGACGATGTAGAGAGTTTAATTTTTTCATGTGAATATCAGAGACGCCATCCCAAAGAGTTGATGCGTAATTAATATGGGATAAGATGTGGGCATGATAAAATAGTTTTAGTGTTGCGATATCGACATATTGCTTTAACTTTGATAGCAGAAACAAATTCTTGGATACTTTTTGACAAATATAATGTACATGAGATTGCCATTTTAATTCTTGATCGACTATCACACCCAAAACACGATGTTCCGTTACCTGCTGAACAGGTTGTGATTCCAGAGAAAGATTTAACTTAAGAGGTCGTGACTGGTGTTTTTGTCTTGTTGTAATAATCATGCTTTTTGTCTTCCCTGGGTGCACTATCATAAAATTCTGGTTACACCAATTGTTGACTTCATTCAGACTAGACTGTAAGGAAACTTCAATTTCTTGAACAGTCCTACAGCTTGTGTGAAGCGTCGAATCATCTGCAAAAAATTCTGTTTTAACTTTGGAATTAGATATATAAAAGGGGAGGTCATTAATGAATACACAAAACAAAATAGGCCCTAAAACTGACCCCTGAGGGACTCCACTCTTTAAACATCCTTTGGGAGAGGTTTCACCGTTTGTAGAAACATACTGTGTTCTGTTGACAAGATATGATTTAAAGAATGAACACGTTGCGGGATTGTTCACGTACAATGCGAGTTTATGTAAAAGTAATGTGTGATCTACAAGATCAAAAGCTTTCTTAAAATCAAGAAATACAGCCCCTGATATGTCCGAACGATTAATTGCCGATAGCCAGTTATCACATAGTGATGAAAGAGCTGTACTACAGGAATGTTTCGGACGAAACCCAGATTGAAAGTTGTGAAATAATTTGCACCTTTCCATGTAGTTCAGAAGATTCTTCTGGATGTGCTTCTCTAAAGGCTTTGATAAAATAGGAAGCAATGAAATTGGCCTGAAGTTATTAGGGTCAGACACATCTTTATTTTAGGAAGTGGAACGACCTTTGCCGTTTTAAATGCATCAGGAAAAATATTTTGTTCAATGCAAAGATTATACACATACGTTAGGGATTCCACTATGTACGGTAGAGCTAATTTAAGCAACGACGGGGGGATTTTGTCAGGCCCCATGGATTTATTATTCTGAAGGTTTTCTATAAATTTTCCAACTTCATGTACGGCAATAGTTGGGATAGAGAATGAATCTTGTGATTTCAATTTATGAATACAAAATTGTTTTAATCTAAACAACAGGGAGTCCCCACCCTCGACTTCTTCATTTACATTTTTAGATTGTTTCAATCGATCAGCCAAACACAGAAAGTGCTCATTGAATTCGTCAGGAGAATTGGCGCTATTTAATCTGCTATTTCTTCTTTGGGATTTACCTAACACTTCATTTATGGCTTGCCAAAGCGTGGCAACATCCTTTTTGTCTTCAACCAAGAGAGAGAGAGAGAGAGAGAGAGAGAGAGAGAGAGAGAGAGAGAGAGAGAGAGAGAGAGAGAGAGAGAGAGAGAGAGAAACAGAACCACTTTGCGACTGAAAAGGAGGACACACAAACACTGTGACACTCACACATGAACACACACGCCCGCAATATCACACACACGCGCACGCACACACAAACACAAACACGCACGCACAAATCAAGCGAGCAAGCAAGCAAAATGGTGTGCTACAGTACATTAATTTTATTTCTATCAGTGCAGTTAATTTGTTGCAGTCATGTTTAATATCATAATTTTCCCCCTGTCGACTTTGCACAGTGCTCAGCATCAAGGTGCTGCAACAAATATATATACAAGTATATATAGCGATGTAAGCGCATACTGATTACGGACACACATACACACACACACACACACACACACACACACCAAATACTCCTCTGTTTCTCTCTCTCTGTCTCTCTCTCTCTCTGTCTCTCTCTCTGTCTGTCTGTCTGTCTCTCTCTCTCTCTCTCTCTCTCTCTCTCTCTCTCTCTCTCTCTCTCTCTCTCTCTCTCTCTCTCTCTCTCTCTCTCTCTCTCTTTTCGGAAATTGTTGCAGATGATTCGACGCTTCACACAAGCTGTAGGACTGTTCAAGAAATTGAAGTTTCCTTACAGTCTAGTCTGAATGAAGTCAACAATTGGTGTAACCAGAATTTTATGATAGTGCACCCAGGGAAGACAAAAAGCATGAGTATTACAAGACAAAAACACCAGTCACGACCTCTTAAGTTAAATCTTTCTCTGGAATCACAACCTGTTCAGCAGGTAACGGAACATCGTGTTTTGGGTGTGATAGTCGATCAAGAATTAAAATGGCAATCTCATGTACATTATATTTGTCAAAAAGTATCCAAGAATTTGTTTCTGCTATCAAAGTTAAAGCAATATGTCGATATCGCAACACTAAAACTATTTTATCATGCCCACATCTTATTCCATATTAATTACGCATCAACTCTTTGGGATGGCGTCTCTGATATTCACATGAAAAAATTAAACTCTCTACATCGTCGGGCAGCTAAAATCATGTTAAATGGTCCACAATTATCAGCTGATTTGAAGTTAAAGAATCTAAACTACCTGCCACTAGTTAAACAGTTACAGTTTAATAAGACTGTAATGATGTACAAAGTATATCATGGCGAAGTGCCCAACTATATTCAGGACCTATTTCACAGTCACCGAAAGGTACGGGTCTATCAATTTTCTACCACCAATACCCAGGATTGATTTGTTCAAAACTAGTCAAGCCTTCTCTGGCGCTATGGTGTGGAACTCCATTCCGTCTGTAATAAGATCATTAACCTCACTAAAGAGTTTTAAACAAGCTCTGCATAATCATTATATGTCTACCTAGATGGCTACTAGTCTTAACATGTGCAAGTTTGTTTGTTTGTTTGTTTGTTTGCTTAACGCCCAGCCGACCACGAAGGGCCATATCAGGGCGGACATGTGCAAGTAGCTGTCAACAATTGGCAAAGCTTTATGAATTACAAAAATATGTTCTTTATTACATGTATTATGTGGAATTTATGTTGCGATTTTCCATCATCATCATCAACATCATCATCATCATTATCATCATCAAATCATCATCATCATCATCATCATCATCATCTTCATCATCTTCATCATCATCATTTACACCATATAATCATTGTAAGCATTAGTGTAAACGTTGGTATTGTGTGAATTTTACCGTCGATCACTTTACATGTGTAACCTCAATTATTAACATGTTGCATGTTTCGCTTTTGATTTGTATGTTGCTTACTTTGTCATTTTGTTGTTTGTGTTTATTTGCTTGTTTGCTTACTTGTCGATTGTTTGCTGGGTCGTTCGTTTAATTTGTTTATTTGTCATGTTGCTTTACTTGTTTATCATTTATTAGACATTTGTATTGGAAGTAAGGACCGGTTGTAAGAAAAGGCGTCGCCTTAAACCTCTATCCTTGAAAAATAAAGTTCCATCATCATCATCATCATCATCATCTCTCTCTCTGTGCTGTACCCTTTACCCCAAACAACATCATTCGAAATGAACCTTCGTGTTTATTCAATAGAATGTGAAAGCGTCTCTCTCTCTCTCTCTCTCTCTCTCTCTCTCTCTCTCTCTCTCTCTCTGTCTCTCTCTCTCTCTCTCTCTTCTCTCTCTTCTCAAGTTTATGTTCAGTTCAGTTCAGTTCAGTTCAGTTCAGTTCAGTTCAGTTCAGTTCTTCCTTTCTCATGCACCCGGTCCATGCGTGACCAATTACTCATAAACAGAACAGAAAATGAACAGGACGAAAGTTATCAGCGAAGCCTTTGTCAAAGCGTTCATGTCTGGAAGGAAAAACGAGTTGCATAGAGGATCACAAAAGGAGAGGTCAACACAAAAGGAAAGTAACAAAACAAAATAGATAATAAGTAAGTAGACTGCCAACGTTCCAAAATTCAGAATACAAAAATACGAAAGGTATTTTATTGACACGTTAAATTATGACAAAACAGGACAAACAAAAAAGTTACTAACGTTTTGTTTTGTCATTATAAAAGTTAGAATAACATACCTTTCTTGTTTTGTTGTTTTGTATCACAAAAAGGAAAGTACAAAAATCAAAACCAGCTTACCGCTATTAAGTATCTGGTGAAATCATTTGAGTATTTCTCCGTCACGCCTGTGATAAGACAACAAAATCAGGATTAACAAAAACACCAGCATGTACAGATTGATGAAATCCCATGTCCTGTTTCACGATCCATTCTTTCTCTCACTAATCACGATAGATGTGTCCAGAGTTTTTACATTTGTATGAAAGCATCCTAACGCGTCGAGGCAAAACTTTATCAGTGAAGCTGAATAGCGGTGGGATGGAAGAGGAAACTGCAGTTAGTACAAAGGTATGTTTTTGTGTTCTTGGTTTTTTTTTGGTTTTTTTTTCTTCTTCAAGGGCGGCACTCAAACAAGGAACGTGACTGCCTTGTTCTTTCCAAACGAAAACCTAATATCAAGCATGTTTGAACTCTAAGCGATATTATCCCCATAGGGTTAATGGCGTACAGGGACAAGACGTTTGAATTTGATTTTAACACAAGTATATTCAAATATTCAGATTTGAAGTAGTGTTACATGGGAAACGTGAACTGTGAAGGCGAAGTCTCTTCTTTGGCGTTGCTGCACTTGCAAATGTATATACTTGAAATTCAAACACACAAAATCTGAAGAAAAAAACAAACCCACCGGAGTTATTCTGTGCGGAGTACTTAAAGTTACCCCCCCCCCCCCCCCCCCCCACCCCCACAACGGTCAAACAATACCCCTTTATAACTGACCATTCAAGACCCTCAAGAGCCGGATGTGTCCTAGGTTATCCAGCATGCCTTGCAGATTTCCGATAGCGGCCGCCGTCAGAATCTCATAGGGTACAACTTTCAGGTCCGTGTCCATGTTGTGAGTGATTCCTTCCGTCTCGAGCTGCGTCACGAGGCGTAAAAACGCGTCACTGTCGGCTGACGTCACCTTACTACAGTCTACTTCCGGCAAACCTTCGAGTATTGGAGATGATGTTGCTATGGTGATAGCGGTAATGGCGAGGTACGGGATGAGACGGGATAGGTGTTGTAGCGTCAGCATTGTTCTGCCCTTGCAGGTCCAGAAATGATGTTGCCCCTGCAGGTCCAGAAATGAAGGAAGGAATGAACAGATAAAAAGTGATTCACTCTCTCCACCTGTGTGTGTGTGTGTGTGTGTGTGTGTGTGTGTGTGTGTGTGTGTATGTGTGTGTGTGCGCGCGCGCGTGTCTGTGTGAGTGTGAGTGTGTGTGTGTGTGTGTGTGTGTGTGTGTGTGTGTGTGTGTGTGTGAGTTTATTCTGGAATCTGCGCATTTTGCTTGTGTTTGAGCTTTCATTTGTTTGGCTACATACTCTCTCGATGAACAAAGCAGCAAGAAACTTAGAAAGGAACTCGTTCGCATCAGTAAGACACTTATGCAAAATCTCTCGGTCTACTGACCAGTATTCCTATCTTGCTCGAGTCAATTCGCTATATGCGTGGTAACACCAACGTAACGAAAATAAATCATGTGCGGATATGTAGCAAAAGCTATGTAAAACGACCCCTAAGCTCGAAGTCAGTGCATTCATGTTCACATACTGAAAGCGTGGGTATGTATATAACATTCAAAACAAAATAACATGTATTTGTACACTTCTTTTATCATTTTGTTGAACCTGTAACTTCAAACCAAAAGTGTAAGAAAAACTTACCTGAATGAATTTCACTAAATTTCGAGTTTCGGCATGAAATGAGACAGTTTCTTTTCAAGCCGAAGAGTTGCTGGCGTCTAAGGTCAGTCTTGCAACGTCAAAGAAGAACAAAAACAATATCTGATGAAAGAGTCACAGTCGTCAAATTATCAAATACAATTTTTGTAGAGAAAAGGACACAAATTTACATGTGATTATATTGTAAACGAACCCAACATGCAGTGTTGACAAAATATATTTAGACAGATAGGTCAATTAGAAGAAAAAAGCACGACAGTTTTTCTTTTTGTCGAAAGGTTCTTTTCAATGGTCGTACAACTTTATTTGTTATTTCCCTTTCGATTTCATCGTAAGAACATTTTTTTTTGTAAACCAGTATGTCTCCAGTATAAACCAGGAATACGCTAATGCATACAATACACTATATGAGACGAAAAACCGAGGTCCCTTCGTGTACACTACATTGGGGTGTGCACGTTAAAGATCCCACGATTGACAAAAGGGTCTTTCCTGGCAAAATTGTATAGGCATAGATAAAAATGTCCACCAAAATACCCGTGTGACTTGGAATAATAGGCCGTGAAAAGTAGGATATGCGCCGAAATGGCTGCGATCTGCTGGCTGATGTGAATGCGTGATGTATTGTGTAAAAATATTTCCATCTCACACGGCATAAATAAATCCCTGCGCCTTGAATATGTGCGCGATATAAATTGCATAAAAAAAAAATTAAAAAAAATCCCTGCGCTTAGAACTGTACCCACGGAATACGCGCGATATAAGCCTCATATTGATTGATTGATTGATATTTGAAAAGTTTACGTTGTCTCTGTACCTTTGACGTTGAGAATCATGTCGGTTTTTTACGGTTGATTGTTTGGCTCATTGAATGATGGATTGTTTGGTTGGTTGATTGACTAGTTTCTTTGTTTTTCGTAGGCTGGTTGGTTGAAATCAGACTAGTGATACTGATTGCACGAAAGGACATGGAGGTTTGTAAAAGTAATGGTCGCTTAAATTGCGACAAAGACTCTTTAAAATAGTTGGCACCCTTTCCTCTCTCTCTTTTTTTTTTATATCAAAGAAGGACGTAGAAAAGGTGAGGCAAACTTGGGTCACATCCTGCCAGAGGTCCGTATCGTGACAGCTATTTGTGGTGTTGGCTGTATGGTTCATCGGAAAGTTCGCGGAAAGTCGAACAGAACAAACTACGTCAAGATAATGGTACCGTGAGGTAAAGATAAGGTACCGTAGAGGTAAATGATGCAATCAGGCTCTCGCGAAAGCAAGCAAGATTAGATTAATGTTAGCTGGTTGTAGGTTTTTTTGTTTGTTTATTTGTTGGTTATTCTTTTCTTATTATTTTTGAGAGGATGAAGGCTCAAATTAATCGGGCGAAATTGACTTCGCGAAGTCAGCTCGAAGCTTTAGCATTGAATTTTCGATTACAAAAAGGCTTCGCGAAGTCAGCTCGAAGCTTTAGCATTGAATTTTCGATTACAAAAAGGCTTTGTGAAGTCAGCTCGAAGCTTTAGCATTGAATTTTCGATTACAAAAAGGCTTTGTGAAGTCAGCTCGAAGCTTTAGCATTGAATTTTCGATTACAAAAAGGCTTTGTGAAGTCAGCTCGAAGCTTTAGCATTCAATTTTCGATTACAAAAAGGCTTTGTGAAGTCAGCTCGAAGCTTTAGCATTGAATTTTCGATTACAAAAAGGCTTCGTGAAGTCTTCGACTTCGGGCTATATTAAGGACCGCCTTTACGTTTCTGCTGCTGCTCAAAATTATCCCGATAAAGATCATGATGATCAGTGCCTCAATCATCTAAACTGTACTGATTGATTCTTGATGTCGGTTTAATGCTGCTGCTTCAGAAACATTATTGTTTGATTTTTGACCTGCCCTAAAACACTCTATTGGTCATTCGGGAGCATCATACGATTGTTCCCCTGACTGAGTCGCTGGATATGAGTGTCCATTCACTACAAAATCAGTATAAACACCAGGAGTATATTTTAGTGCATTCAGTTCCCCCGGAATCGGCGTATGGCTGCCTGAATGGCGGGGTAAAAACGGTCATACACGTACAATTCCACTCATGCAAAAACATTAGTGAACGTGGGAGTTTCAGCCCATGAGCAAATAAGAAGAAGAAGAAAAAGAATGCATTCAGTTAACCGTATTGTGACTTTTGTCTTGATGTGACAGTGGTCATGTTGATGTTGGAGGATTTGCGTACATAAAGAACAACAACAACACTTGTGTTTGGCTTCGATATTGCTCAAATGCGTACGGCACCCAAACAGTGCCATATTTCACAGCATTTAGCACTGGGCGCGACCTTGCGTGTGGTCATTTGAAGCCAAAAAGCAGGACCAGTTGAGACAGATTCCGGACGCCAGTATCGAGTACTTTAGAACCAGATAAGTTCACCCTAAATCAACCCTCTACATAACTCTATAACGTATGAAGGTTGTTTTATGGATATTTATGTGTAGCAGACCCAGGGCCGGACCCAGGGGGGGGGGTTCCAGGGGTTCCAGAACCCCACCCCTGGAAAAAGCATGTACCTTGCTTTGAGTGTTGTTTTTTTTACTAGTTTTAGCACCAAAACAATGCTGCTCTTAACCCTCAAAACAAGGCCCAGAATGCACCAGATTGCACAGATTTTAACCGTTTTTCAAACATTTTCCGGGGGAGCATGCCCCCGGACCCCCCTAGTTGTGGCTTCGCCACTTCGCTGATTTGCCCCCCAAAATAAGGAGGAACCCCCCCCTACAACTCATTTGGTCCGGCCCTGAGACCCCATTAAGTTGAGCCCCAAGATAATTCCGAAAGACGTTATTACTGCTTTTACACCTGTTCTCCCTGATTTACTTTCAGCCAGGCGACTCACGTGTACTTCCTCTTGCACAAAAATGACTGCAACATGAGCATTGATGGTCGTGTTATGTAATCGGTTATAGTGAATGTGATCAAAAAGAGCTTGTCTATATTTGTTTCATGAATGTATGATCTTAAACTCTACTCTAGGACTGTAACGTATTTGATGTGTTTTTCTTTTTCTTTTCTTCTTCTCGTATTTATTTCTCTCAGGACTAGGAGCTACAAGCAATGGGAACGTATTGATGTGCAGCAGTTAGCTTATGGCCGACCACAGCAGAGGTGAGGGAAGTTGATTGTTTACGTCTTTTTGTTTTAGCTGCAGGACCCACGGATATTTAATATTCAAATAGATACATTTCAGGGACAAGTTATATTCAAATAATAAAAATTTTAACCAAATGTTATTATAGTGCAAAAGGTAAAACAATTGATGCGAACATTCAGATATTTATAATATGAACAGTTTTTTGGGCCAGGGGATTACTTCCCTTTACCTACTTTTGTGGGTCAAGTGTAACTAGGTGGTCGCGTCATGGAAGGCGCTAGTCTTGCCGCCAGGCGGCGCTTCTCGACTTCATTTTGATTCCAACACCAGGGTGCAGCAGACCAATAAAGCACATTCACTCACTTTTATCAGTTTAATGGTGCTTTTTCGAGTAAATCGTGCCGTGCATGTCTAGATTAGTGTACAGTGGATTCTCCAGATTCTTCAGATTCGTCAAATTCACCAGACACTCCCCCCAAACAGATTAATAGTACCTCTTTAAAACCACACTGCAATAGAAGGGTTATGTCTCCAGCTGTAGGGAACAAGTCGCGTAAGGAAAATCGATACTTTTAGTCAATCTGTCGACCTCATAAAATGAAACTGAACACACTGCAATGTTTTTCTCCACCGAGACTAGTAAGACCTGGGCACAGAACGTATAATATAAGTTCTGTGGTCCTGGGCTGCCCGAAACCCTATATGATCGAGACAGCGCTGACTATGTGGTCTTGGTAACTCAAGCCAACTGAACCCAATTTCCATGAAATTAATTTTTACACCCCCAGTATAGGGGTGTGTATAGGATTCGGTCGATGTGTTTGTTTGTTTGTTTGTGTTCGCATATAGATCTCAAGAATGAACGGACCGATCGTCACCAAACTTAGTGAACAGGTTCTATACATTCCTGAGACGGTCCTTACAAAAATTGGGACCAGTCAAACACACGGTTAGGGAGTTATTGGTGGATTAAGATTCTACAAGGACTTATAGAGGGACATATTAATGGTCAAAGGGAAATAACCTTCTCAGTTGGTGGCAGTGAGAATGGTAAGGACGGGGGTGTTTTTCCTATCTCGGAGGAATTTCTTGTTTTGATTTGTTTTGCTCATCAAATTTTTCTATTCAAATACAGAAGATGTTTGCATTGTTTGATACAGGAAATAAGTGGGAATACAATGCAATCGTGTTTATTCGGTATTTTTTATTTCAAAAATATTTTCGATTGACAAAACTGAAAATGCAAGCAGGGTTTCAAAAATGTTTAAACTTTCAAGATAAAAAGTAATCACGTAGTCCGTACCGGTCAAAGAATGTTTGACCAAAACGTCAATGATTTTGATTGAAAAGTGCACTCACCACAGTGCCACCTCAACTTTTCTTAAAAGCCGGTTGTGACGTCATCAAAGGTCCAAAAATAGACAAAAGTGCAAGAATGTCATTTGAAAAATGCACATGTAAAATTTCATAAATATCTGTTAATGTGTATGTGAATCACTCCACACACACAAACACACACGCACGCACACGCACACACACACACACATACATACACACACACACAAACACACACACACACACACACACACAAACACACACGTTTCGATTCTCAGTTCACCGGAATATATAAAGTCAAATATTGGCTAAATAATATTAGATTGTGTTTTCACAACCTGTACCCTCTGTACGTAATGGCCCTATTTCACGGGCTTAATGTTCGCTTGAACAATCATTATCTTTTTTAAGTTATCACCGATAGGTTATGCTGGCTTTGTTTACCTATGTTCGTTTGCATAATAGCAATAGCGTGCAGCACTTTAAACAAGAATCACTAATTTGCACTCATTTGATGCTGTGGTTCGCAGCTGTCGTCACTGTAAAATGATTCAAAAGCGTGACATTAATTTGGATAGTGCGTTTAAATTGTCGAATTTGTTGACATAACAATAACAATAAAACATGTTCGTGTCCAATAAAATGGGTCAATATAATCGAAGGGGGGTTCACACACAGGCGGAGCAAGCGGAGCAAGGGTGGAGTATGCTGCACCAGGCGGAGAGATGACGCTACTTCCGTTGCAGGAGTGGAGAAAGTGGTGTGTGCGGTGCGGAGCAAGGAATAGGACACGTTTCTATTTTTTGGCTCCGGTGCAGCGGTGCAGCCAATCAGCGCACTCATCACTTTCTCTGGAAATAATATGTGAGTTGCTTCCCTTGTTCCCCCAAGGTAACTGATCGAAAACATGGCGCCTCCGATGACCGATGAAGAGACGTTCGATTTCATCGAGCAACTGGAGTACCATGAATGTCTGTGGAATCAGGCTGTACAATTTTTTTTACAATCGTTCGGCATCGAAAGAAGCCTATCGAGATCTTGCGCGGCGATTCAACTAGACTGTGTTTTAAAACCGTGCTCTTTTGCGCGCAAGTTTGCCGAATAACCACAAAATGGGTCACCACTTGCCAACACATTGGAGTCACTACAGTTTGCACGTGAATTTAGTGCAGCGATCACCGTGTTGATGTCTGTGTCAAATAACGGGCAGCGCGAGTAGAGAAACTATGTCATATCATAGGGGAATCCCCTACCGGAGCAGGATCGGAGCGTGTGTGTGAGAGGGCAGGTGGAGAGCGGAGACAATTTCCTTGCTCTGCTTGCTCCGCCCGTGTGTGAGCCCCCATATAATATGCAGTGCAGGTCACGGCATTGCTGAAGCAAAGATAGTTCTTTTGCCGCAGGTTACGATATTATTTAACAATCAAAAACTGTACACAACTATCTCACAGATGACTGTACATACCTTTAGTGTTGCCAGCCAAACGAAACTATGCGGTTAGTCAGTTCGCATCTCCCTCCAAAATGTAATTAACATTTCCCTTGATCACGTTCTGGGGCTAAAACCTGTGTGCGGTATGACAAAATGGACCCAAATACCATGTTTCACAATTTTCTTGCGTAATCAAACACAATGTGTTGAGTACCCAAGATAGAAATGATTTCCCCCCTCGCCGAGACCAGTAGACTTCATGTAGGTTTTTGACGTAGCTTTGTTCACGTGCGGGATGTGATGTGAGCCTGATCGAGGACCACGCTGTCCTGCCCGGGCAATAATACAAATTAATTCGTAAACAGTTTTCCGTTTTCGACTCTTTGCAAGAAGGTCAATGAAACTTGATATTATTTCAAATGAATAGATACCTGTTCCATGATTGAAAGGTTTGGGAGGTCCGTGCCCCTGGAAGTGTCAACACCAGTTATTTTACGCTGGTATACTGTTAAAGCGAAAAGTGCCAACTTCACG
Organism: Littorina saxatilis; assembly: GCF_037325665.1. Taxonomy (NCBI): domain Eukaryota; kingdom Metazoa; phylum Mollusca; class Gastropoda; order Littorinimorpha; family Littorinidae; genus Littorina; species Littorina saxatilis. Next base: position 46,881,044 of record NC_090248.1, read on the forward strand.
AAGCAACACCACCACTATTTTTCTTCATTCTTGGCCAAGTAATTTTAACATAAACATAGAAGGGTTATTCGGTGCATGTAAAAAACAAACTGTATCAGATTCATGTTTTCGGTCAGCTTCTTATTCAGGATCTATTTTGAGCTTTTGTGATGAGTTCTAGCTAAATCTCCCTGAACCGATTGCGTTTAAGAAGGGTTGTTGAAGCCTTTGTCCCCCTGTAAGGAATTTTAAGCCAAGACAGTTCTAGCTAATTTTTACACAGATATTGACGTCATCTGATTTTCTCCAGAGAATCTATTAAAATACCAACAAAATAATGGTTTGCCTTCTTGTGCCTTCTCGCGTGTACACGACGTCCCAAAAGGACACGTAGGGCCTACATGATACCTACGCACGCCCATGCTTCAAGAGAGAAAAAAATCTGGCTAACTAGCAACAGATTGATTCGCACGCCTGTCTTCTCTCGCCAAGCCGCACTTGTCACCTTTCTCGTACAAGCGCGTGTGTTTCGTGGCCGTGTTCGATATGGACACGATACTCGTTTGAATAGTTTCTCTGCCTCGTGGATGCCGAAGGAAGCAGGTTGGGTTCAAATGGTAACAGGCTTCCAATAAGAATCCAGACTAAAAGGAGTAAGTTTTACTCTTTTTTCCCATTTTACATATAGTTTAATTAGGGAAAACTGAATTTGTATGACAAGTTTGTGCGAGTAAATACTGTGAGGGCTAGGGAAACAAACATCTATTGAAACAAAAATCACAAACTAATCTTTCTTGTTTTGTTTTTCCTAAAACGGCGAGGGAGGTAAATATACGATTACGTTATAGGCCTCTTTATAAAGCTATACAAACAAGTTTGGTGTTCATTATAGGGATTATTTGACCTCCAACAGGATTATAAGAAATCTGTTGCTTTTAATTTTTTTAACTTGTCTATTTGCCTTGGTTTTTTTTTTTTTTACATTGTGTTAATTCATTATTGGGGTTAGCCATACTCATTTAGGATATTTGGAGAATTTAAAAAAAAATTGTATTTGATTTTTTAAATTATGTGTTGGTTTTTTATTGTGTTTTTTTTTAAAATTTTCATTATGTTAATGTATGATTGGGGCCAGCCATATCCGGTTATGTATTTATACAAATGTGTATTGTCTGTTAGTGTTAGTGTTAGGAATGAACGGGGTATGAATGTGCCGAGTCAGAGTACGCTTGTGACGAGAGATTCGGGATGCACGTGAATTAGTTTATAGTCGTGGTTGAATGGTTTGCGAATGACGTGTGTGTGAGCTGTGTATGAGTGAGTGAGTGAGTGAGTGAGTGGTTGCTTGTCTGAGCCGCAGTTCTCATCTATCAAAACTTATAAACGCGTGTGTTTCGTGGTCGTGTTCGATATGGGCATATACTCGTCGGTATATTTTCTCTACTTCATAGATCATAGATGCTGCAGGAAACTGGTTGGATTAGGTTTTGTGGTGGGAGTACTTCAATGCAAGTGGGAACAGTCTCCATTGATAAACAATGTTGACCAGAGTGAGTTTTACTCTTTTTTAAATTTTATATTTTAAGTTTGTGCGTGTAAATACTGTGGGGAAAAGAGAAATCTCAATAAAAGACAATTCCACGCATTTTATTTTTTACAATGACGAAGGTACTTGTATGCTTTTTTTTTTTAAGCGATACAAACAAGTTTGGATGTTAATTGTAGGATGTATCTCAATTCCAACAGGATTAAAAGAAATGTGTATTATTTTATCCTTTGATTCATTGTCATATTGGTTGTTTGTTTGCTTGACTGCTTGTTTGTTTGTTTGTTTGTTTCATTATGTTAATTCGTTGTTTGGGGTAAATAAAAAATTCTCAGATTTTTTGTTCATGATTTTTTTTTCTGTTCAGCTTGTTCAGTCGTGCAAACTGCGCGACCTTTTTGCCAACTGTCGGTATAGGCTTCTTTGCAAAGTGTTCCTTCTCCTGAATTAACCCCAGTCTTTTTGGAGCGCAAATATATTATAAGGGTGCCACAAGAACGGGAGTTTCCCAATATTGTATTTTTAGTAAGTTGAGAACGTCATTGCACTGAGCATAGGTCCCTGCACTGAGTAACATTTTATGTGATTATTTGCCCACAAAAAGCAAGGTTTTGAGTTGCCCGATTTCTACACAATGCATGTTGAACCCAACGAAAACACACTACTCTAAATTTAGGAGGAAAAATTTGACGTTGTCGGAGAACAATGTTTGTGCTTGTGTGACAAAGGGATTATGCTCATTAGCTTTGTATGCCTTTTTTTTTTTAAAGCGATACAAACAAGTTTGGATGTTAATTGCAGGATTTATCTCAATTCCAACAGGATTAAAAGAAATGTGTATTTTATAATTTAATTATTTGTCATATCGGTTGTTTGTTTTCTTGTTTGATTGACGGCTTGTTTGTTTGTTTGTTTGTTTGTTTTCATTATGTCAATTCGTTGTTGGGGTAAATCCTACTCCTTAAGAAAGTCCAACAGTTGTTAGGGCGGTCTATCAGGCGGCATCAGGTTGACAGTATAAGTAAATAATTACTTTATAATCCGCAGCATATCAATGCCAACAGCTGCTTTTATCTCATGGTAATTTAGTGTACTGCTTGTTCACTCGTGCAAATGGCGCGACCTTTTTGCCAACTGTCAGTATAGGCTTCTTTGCAACGTGTTCCTTCTCCTGAATTAACCCCAGTCTTTTTAGAGCGCAAATAATTATAAGGGTGCCACAAGAACGAGAGTTTTCCAATATTGTATTGAGTAAGTTGAGAACATCATTGCACAGAGTAACATTTTATGTGTTTATTTGCCCCCAAAAGCAAGGTTATGAGTTGCCCGTTTTCTACACAATGCAAGGTTTTTTATAACCAAACCAAAACACACTGCTCCAAATTGAGGAGGACAAATTTGATGTTGTCGGAGAATGATGTTTGTGCTTGTGGTGACAAAGGGATTATGCTCATTAACTTCGCTTTGAAGTCCACGTTGAATACTGCAGCTGTTCGTAACAATCTCTTGACTGCCATAGCTGAACAGGGAATATACCTTTCATCGATGGAAGAAATGATGGTAGTGGCCGAAGATTGAAGGTGTAAAGATGTTAAGTCCTTTGTACTGGAAACTTGCATTCTCCCAGTAAGGTCATATATTGTACAACGTTGCAAGCCCCTGGAGCAATTTTTTGATTAGTGCTTTTGTGAACAAGAAACAATTAACAAGTGGCTCTATCCCATCTCCCCCCTTTCCCCGTCGCGATATAACCTTGAACGGTTGAAAACGACGTTAAACACCAAATAAAGAAAGAAAGAAAGAAGGTGTAAAGTCAACAATTTTAACAGCAACCTGTGCACAAATAATTGCTTGTGTTTAAAACTTTTCAGCATATTTGGAGGTAACGCTGACAACAGTACGGAAGGTCCATTGGGAATTTTCTTTTAATCCCATATTTTTGCACAATTACGGATTCTGAAAACATTACAGTGGACGGGCAAAAAGACATTCTGTATGTAATCGCACTCGGATAATTTGACGATATAGTGGAATTTTCTTTCACTTTGACCTCTTTATTTCAGTTTGGTTGTTTGTTTGCTTAACGCCCAGCCGACCACGAAGGGCCATATTAGGGCGGTGCTGCTTTGACATAGAACGTGCACCACACACAAGACAGAAGTCGCAGCACAGGCTTCATATCTCACCCAGTCACATTATTCTGACACCGGACCAACCAGTCCTAGCACTAACCCCATAATGCCAGACGCCAGGCGGAGCAGCCACTAGATTGCCAATTTTAAAGTCTTAGGTATGACCCGGCCGGGGTTCGAACCCACGACCTCCCGATCACGGGGCGGACGCCTTACCACTAGGCCAACCGTGCCGGTTTTATTTCAGTTGAGATAATTATCTTGCATACTACTGTTCCTACTGTGCATACTCAATCCACTGGCAATCGACTCAATTCAATGATTTTACAAGGCCGCTTCTTGAGATCTAACTTGAGACAAAAAAAAAATTTAAAAAGGAAAATCTGACACACCTTATATTAATATCAGAGCATGTATACTATATAAGAGAAGACAATTATTGGTAAAGACGTTCCGTTAACTAAACTAACCTTTCTAGTTTTTCCATTCATTGTTGCAGTGCGTTCCTTGTTCGGAAGCCACACGCGGCGATGGCCGTTGATGGTAGTACTGGCGTTGGCAACGTTGATGCTGTTTTACACCTCACGGTTTTTCTCGTCCAGCACGCTCACTTTCAAACCTTTTCGTGCTGCACTGTCTTCGTCGTGGCTGAAAACAGTGATTTATGAGAGGTGATGGACATCAAACTGAAAATGTGATGAATGTTAAACTGAAATAATGTCACACTGGGGGGGGATATCTGGTGGTAGTGGTGGTGTGGGTGGTGAGGTTTAGGTAGAGATGATGGTGATGATGATGACGTGGGACACTGAAATATCACTAGCAGTTGAATACAAACAGTAAAATCAAGGTATATATCCACAAAGATGTTGGCGCGTTCTTTCCTTCGTTTGTCAATTCAAAACAAACATTAACAAGTCGCGTGAGGCTAAATTACTACATTTAGTCAAGCTGTGGAACTCACAGAATGAAACTGAACGCACTGCATTTTTTCACAATGACCGTACTCCGCCGCTCGTGCAAAACGCAGTGAAACTGACGAGCCTGTTTAGCGCGGTAGTGGTTTCGCTGTGCTGCATAGCACGCTTTACTGTACCTCTCTTCGTTTTAACTTTCTGAGCGTGTTTATAATCCAAACATATCATATCTATATGTTTTTGGAATCAGGAACCGACATGGAATAAGATGAGATGAAATGGTTTTTAAATCGAAATTGAAAATTTAATTTTGATCATAAGTTTTATATTTTTAATTTTCAGAGCTTGATTTTAATCCAAACATAACATATTTATATGTTTTTGGAATCAGGAAATGATGAAGAATAAGATGAACGTAAATTTGGATCGTTTTATATAAAAAAATAAATATAATTTTCGGATTTTTAATGACCAAAGTCATTGATTAATTTTTAAGCCACCAAACTGAAATGCAATACCGAAGTCCGGCCTTCGTCGAAGATTGCTTTACAAAAATTTCAATCAATTTGATTGAAAAATGAGGGTGTGACAGTGCCGCCTCAACTTTTACAAAAAGCCGGATATGACGTCATCAAAGACATTTATCGAAAAAATGAAAAAAATGTCTGGGTATATCATACCCAGGAACTCGCACGTAAAATTTTATAAAGATCGGTCCAGTAGTTTACTCTGAATCGCTCTACACACACACACAGACAGACAGACAGACAGACAGACACACAGACAGACACACACACACACACACAAACACACACACACACACACACATACACCACGACCCTCGTCTCGATTCCCCCTCTATGTTAAAACATTTAGTCAAAACTTGACTAGATGTAATGTAGCCGTGTGGCGATTTCATGTACTGTTGTCCCTCTCTTTTACTCCCTGTCTATTATCTTCCCCTGACCCAAGTTGTGTCTCCCGCTAGGATTATTGTGTGTTGTAGCTAATTGTAGGTGTGTATGGAGGCTGGTTTCTTATTGGTTGATTGTTTGAACGGGTGCGCGGGTGAGTCAGAATAATAGTGTGGGCTAGAAGAGTACCCGGTGTGATTTCGAAGTGTGAAGACGTGCCAGTGTGTGTATCTTGGATTGTGATGTTTTAGTTGTAGATGAACGATGTTTGTGTTTCTGTAATAATCAATGCAAGTAGTGTAGTTTGGGCCATTATAACTGTATTTTGGCGAAGGAGTGATTCGAGGATTGTTTAGAGAGACTTTGTGTGTGTGTTCAGTTGAACAAACGTTTTAGAGCTGGGTTTATATCAGCGAGGTGACTTTCGACCGGGATCGTAATTCAAGTTCCGACGAGTTGTGTGCGGCTGTATATTGAGGAAGGAACTACAATGCTTTCTGGTGTCAGCTTTCTGGTGTACGTTAAATAAAAGTCACGTTAGCGCAACCTCTGTCTTGGCGTCTCATTTATGCTTCCTGGCCTATTTTCCCCCTTCCACTCCACCCTATCACAGTAAAAACGAGACTTACAGAGAATTTCTCAAAAATGATCAGCATTCAGCCGCCGGCTCATGCTGTGCTCATTTCTCATATTTCCTGGACATTGTCTGTTATCATGTGCTAACAGTCAGCATATTAGAAATAACTTTTATGATTGTGTAAGCTGAGAATATAGTCTTCTTTCATTACATACCAGAAACATCTCTGTGCTGTTACTGTTTTACAGTTACTACAGTACATACTAGTTTTCATTAATTATTGTACAACCTGTATGTCTGCAATCACGCTTTGTCTCCTTCGTGTTTCAGTGTCGTCAGTGAGTATGACGTAGGCGAAGTGTCACGATGGTACAGAAGTAGCCAGTGCAGCGGACTGCAGAACGTCTTTGTCGGAGATCAGCCACTCTACCCACCATGTCAGCCAGATACCCCACCAGGCATACCCACCTTGGGTAGATACCCGTTTGTGGTGAGCTGCAATTGTGTGTGTGTGTGTGTGTGTGTGTGTGTGTGTGTGTGTGTGTGTGTGTGTGTGTGTTTGTATGGGTGGATGGGAGGACGGTTGGGTGTGTTTGTCATATAACAGAGGACGGCGTGAGAAGATAACCAGCACTTTGTCCACTGACAGTATCCAAGTACGATGCTCACAGCATTCTGCAGACGTCTTAGAAACAAGACTGCAAATAATACAATATACTTCTTCTCAGTCGTTCGCTCAGACAACTCCGTATTCCGGTATCTACTGGCATTATATTGGTTCAGGGCGCACGTTACCAACCGGGTTGTAGCCAGCCCAGGTGTTGGATTGGTTGAAACTGAGATTTGTTGTGATTTCAATGAATCAGATTTGTTCTCTCCCGTTTTGGATGGCACCCACTTTCGCGTCGTGCACCGCAGCCCAGGTGGCTCCACAAAGGTCCGTGTGTCAGCAGGCCAGCGCTGGTGTGCACGAGAAAGTTACCAGCTGGGTGGGAGCCTAACACGTGATCGGATTGCTTGAACTTGAGGTTTGTACATGTTTATCATTTCAACCAGTCCGACTCCGCGGCTGGCTCCAACCGGGGTTGGTAACTTTCTCGTGCACACCAGCCCTGGTCTGCTGACACGCTGAGATCTTTGGAGAGTCACCTGCGTGCTGCTGCAGTCATCAGGGTAACCGCTTGCTCGTGAACACCATCCCTGGTCTGCTGACACGCTGAGATCTTTGGAGAGTCACCAGCGTGCCGCTGCAGTCATCAGGGTAACCGCTTGCTCGTGAACACCATCCCTGGTCTGCTGACACGCTGAGATCTTTGGAGAGTCACCTGCGTGCTGCTGCAGTCATCAGGGTAACGTAACCGCTTGCTCGTGCAATTTAGCACTGGCCACTGCTCGTAAGTTTCGGCGTGTCGATTCACAGTGATCGTCTTTTATACAGGGTCCGTTCCCATACGTGAAGAAGAGCAAGAACCCGTGCTGGCGGCAGGGCGGCAAGCTGACGTGCGTTCCTTACTTCTTTCTGGTGGGGGTGAGCAAGAGTGGCACCACGGACCTCATCAGCAGAATCAACAAGCACCCTGACGTCATCAGCACTGTCAAAGAGCCGCACTGGTTTGACAGGATGCGCTACCACACCACTTCCTATCATTTCGGTGAGCTTGCAGCACTCCAAAGTCACAGTCTTTCTCGCGTCAACAGTTAGGTTGGGCCTAACTATCTCACATCTCATGTACTACAGTGTCGGTGAGCTCGCACTCTTAAGACACAGTTCTTCCTGTGTCAACATTTAGGTTAACTATCTCACGCCCTACAGTGTCGGTGAGCTCGCACTCTTAAGACACAGACCTTCCTCTGTCAACATTTAGGTTAACTATCTCACATCTCACGCCCTACAGTGTCGGTGAGCTCGCACTCTTAAGACACAGACCTTCCTCTGTCAACAGTTAGGTTAACTATCTCACGCCCTACAGTGCCGGTGAGCTCGCACTCTTAAGACACAGACCTTCCTGTGTCAACATTTAGGTTAACTATCTCACATCTCACGCCCTACAGTGTCGGTGAGCTCGCACTCTTAAGACACAGACCTTCCTGTGTCAACAGTTAGGTTAACTATCTCACGCCCTTCAGTGTCGGTGAGGTCGCACTCTTAAGACACAGACCTTCCTGTGTCAACAGTTATGTTAACCATCTCACGCCCTACAGTGTCGGTGAGGTCGCACTCTTAAGACACAGACCTTCCTGTGTCAACAGTTAGGTTAACTATCTCACATCTCACGCCCTACAGTGTCGGTGAGGTCGCATTCTTAAGACACAGACCTTCCTGTGTCAACAGTTAGGTTAACTATCTCACATCTCACGCCCTACAGTGTCGGTGAGCTCGCACTCTTAAGACACAGACCTTCCTGTGTCAACAGTTAGGTTAACTATCTCACGCCCTACAGTGTCGGTAAGCTCGCACTCTTAAGACACAGACCTTCCTGTGTCAACAGTTAGGTTAACTATCTCACATCTCACGCCCTACAGTGTCGGTGAGCTCGCACTCTTAAGACACAGTTCTTCCTGTGTCAACATTTAGGTTAACTATCTCACATCTCACGCCCTACAGTGTCGGTGAGCTCGCACTCTTAAGACACAGTTCTTCCTGTGTCAACATTTAGGTTAACTATCTCACATCTCACGCCCTACAGTGTCGGTGAGCTCGCACTCTTAAGACACAGTTCTTCCTGTGTCAACAGTTAGGTTAACTATCTCACATCTCACGCCCTACAGTGTCGGTGAGGTCGCACTCTTAAGACACAGACCTTCCTTTGTCAACAGTTAGGTTAACTATCTCACATCTCACGCCCTACAGTGTCGGTAAGCTCGCACTCTTAAGACACAGTTCTTCCTGTGTCAACAGTTAGGTTAACTATCTCACGCCCTACAGTGTCGGTAAGCTCGCACTCTTAAGACACAGACCTTCCTGTGTCAACAGTTAGGTTAACTATCTCACATCTCACGCCCTACAGTGTCGGTGAGCTCGCACTCTTAAGACACAGACCTTCCTCTGTCAACAGTTAGGTTAACTATCTCACATCTCACGCCCTACAGTGTCGGTGAGCTCGCACTCTTAAGACACAGACCTTCCTGTGTCAACATTTAGGTTAACTATCTCACATCTCACGCCCTACAGTGTCGGTGAGCTCGCACTCTTAAGACACAGACCTTCCTGTGTCAACATTTAGGTTAACTATCTCACATCTCACGCCCTACAGTGTCGGTGAGCTCGCACTCCTAAGACACATACCTTCCTGTGTCAACAGTTAGGTTAACTATCTCACATCTCACGCCCTACAGTGTCGGTGAGCTCGCACTCTTAAGACACAGACCTTCCTCTGTCAACATTTAGGTTAACTATCTCACATCTCACGCCCTACAGTGTCGGTAAGCTCGCACTCTTAAGACACAGACCTTCCTGTGTCAACATTTAGGTTAACTATCTCACATCTCACGCCCTACAGTGTCGGTAAGCTCGCACTCTTAAGACACAGACCTTCCTGTGTCAACAGTTAGGTTAACTATCTCACGCCCTACAGTGTCGGTAAGCTCGCACTCTAAAGACAGACCTTTAAGCTTCAAGGCCAACATCTTTACCACAAGGCCATTTCTTCTATTATTCTTTGATGATGTGGTGTTTCTGAACAAACTGGGAGCGGAAACTTACAATCTGTGTGTGGTTCAGGTGCACCTTCGCCCCAGGACTTCGGAGTCTACACTGGACACTACACTAAAGTGTCGGCCGCAGTTGAAAAAGACATACACACATCTGGAGAGAGCGTCAAGATATGCGGTAATACAATAGAGATAGGCTGTACCTTCATTGTGCCTTAAATAGTTAAGCATGCCCTGTAAGCATACAAAAAAAAATGACAGTTGGACAGAGTCGAGATGTGCGATAAAGGTATTCTTCTAAGAGACTGAATAAGATGTACTTTTATAATTATGAGCTTATCGTAAGAATGTGTTTGTCTGTGAGCAAGTGTTTATAAGCAAACGTCTGATGACGAAGCAGCTGGTATTGGTTAATTGGGTCTATGAATGATGCTCGACACGTGCTTTGGTCAGATTTTCTTTCTGTCATGTTTGCCGACTGTAGACTTTGTGAGTTTGTGAAAGTGTTGCTTTCTACGTGACACTGTTCTCTCACAGGTGACGCAAGCCCAAGCCAGTTCTATGACAACAATGAATGGCCTCTCTACTCAGGGAACGAAGGTTGCACTGAACCACGAATTATTCTGGCCAATCATTTACATCATCTGAATCCTGACGTCAAGATTATTCTTATAATACGACATCCTGTGGAGAGGTAAGGCTGCGCACACTGACGAAAACACTACTGTTTTATTGAACTCCTCAATAAATTGATACCCGTATGCAGGTATAGGCTGCGACGCCAAATATAAGCCGGTAGGGCCAACATGAATTTGTGTGTTAATATAACATTTCTCTCAGTATGCAGCAAGATTCTTTTTCTGTGAGGATTGGGATGAGAAAAGGGTTGTTGCTTAGCCCATTTTTCATCGTAAAAAAAAGAAGGAAAAGAAAAAGAGTTCGGTTAACAGGACATTAAAAAAGTATATTTGCTCAGATTGGTCATATTTTGGGACTTCTTCTTCTTTGTTCATGGGCTTAGACTCCCACGTACAGTCGTGTTTTTGCACGAGTGGAATTTTACGTGCATGACCGTTTTTACCCCGCCATTTAGGCAGCCATACGACGTTTTCGGAGGAAGCATGCTGGATATTTTCGTGTTTCTATAACCCACCGAACTCTGACATGGATTACAGGATCTTTTCCGTGCGCACTTGGTCTTGTGCTTGCGTGTACACACGAAGGGGGATAAGCCACTAGCAGGTCTGCACATAAGTTGACCTTGGAGATCGGAAAAATCTTCACACTTAACCCACCAGGCGGCCGCGGCCGGGATTCGAACCCTCGACCTTCCGATTAAGAGGCTGACGTCTTACCACCCCGCCACAGCGCCCGTCATATTTTGGGACAAAATGGATACTTATCCTATCATGCGTTCAAAATTAAATATCCAAATGTGCGAGGAGATTTTGTATTGTATCAAGGTGTAATCCAGGCTGTTAAAAAATATCAGAGAAAAATCGGCTTAGAATTTGATAAACATTTTATTATGACAGAGCCCATTGTGTGGAAAATGTATTTGTAAAGGTAAGACACGACTTATTTACAAAAAAACTGATTGAACATGTTACGGTCCCAAAATATATCGAAAAATGGTCTGAATCTTTAGACTGTTTGTTAGATAAGAAGGCTATTTTTCAATATGTTTTTAAAACAACAAAAGACACTTGTCTGAGATGGTTCCAGTACCGATTATTGTACAGAATTTTGCCCACAGAACGGTTTCTATTTTTGCGAAAAATTGTGGATACGTCATTGTGTACTTTTTGCGGTAGAAATGAAGAAACCCTTTTACATATGTTTTGGGAGTGTGATAAAGTGCAGACTTTTTGGATAGAATTCGTAAATTGGCTAAAGGTGAACTGCACCCATTGTGACAATTTAAAACTGTCTATAGAACTGGTTCTTCTTGGAGTTGCGAACAATGTAGTCACCGATAAAGCTTTTGATGTGTTAGTAATCTGTGCCAAACACCACGTATATATTTCCAAAATGAACAAAAAGACCCCTCATTTTCAGACATTTAGTAGAAATTTTAAGCAAAGATTTATTTGTGAAAAGTATAATGCAGTTGTGAATAATACAGTAGATAAATTTTACAAGGATTGGCGCCTGTATATACATGTTTTGGTGTAACCCTTAGGTTTTTTCCTTCTTAAATCCTTTTGATACGGCGACCACCAAGCCCTGAACATCCCCCCTCCCCCACCCACATGTATGTTGTATTTGTTCAAGTGTTCTTCTGTTGTATGGTTCTGTCCCTTTGTTTTGGTGATGTCCTGTAATGCACAGTGTATACAAAGTATATTTGCTTATAGGTCAAATCCATTTCCTTTGAAAATACAGAATTTCTCGACAGATTATATTCGCGTTACCTATTCGACAACCAGCCTCCACGACTGAGGAGAGATCCGCCTAGTCCCGAGAAGTTCCACAACTACGTCATTGATGGCCTGCGCAAGTACCGTGACTGTTTCAATCGGTGGTCGGCTGCGTCACTGTGTCTATAACAAGTCGCTCTCAGAGTCTGTGCATAAGGTCCGCTTCAATTTGGATGTTGAGCTTGTCAAGTACAGAAATTGAATTGGCTCATCAATTATGGTTAACAGAAATGAATTAATCATTGCTCTAAAAACACAAAACAAGCCAATCAGCGGGCTCGATTAGTTTCCAAATTCAACCAATGCGGACACGCACCTTATTCTCGAATAGTTAGGTCACAAAGAACTTAAGTGTGTAAACTAGATAATTCAAATCATCCAAATGCTTGGGATAATCAAATAAGACGTGTTCTAATTGGTTGAATTCTAAAACAGAGGTAGCTGGTTGGCTCGTTGTGCATTTTACATAGAACGCAGTGCACATGCACCTAATTAGTTAATGTTAATAATAACTGATGAGCCAACTCGCTTGGCATAGACTGAGGGGTGTTCGGTTTAAAGGGGCAGGGCTGTGGGTCGAAGTGAGGGATAAACCATTCACCCCTTCCAGTGTGAATGATCATGACAACCATAACACAATAAAAACCCAAGCATTTGTAAAAAATATGAAAGGGTAATTTCACTTGAACGCACACCAGAACTCAACAGTCTGGCTTGGCTCTTTGTGGAGTGGGAATGCTATGCTGAATGTATTCATATCTTGACACTGGTGTCAGTTACAAAATTTATTCGACGAAAATATATCGCTCTGCACAGAGCATTGCGAAACTTTTGAATGTTAGTATTTGTTCAGGCTGAAGAATGAATTTGTCTGACGTAGAAGACTAATGGTTAACATGATAGGTTACATTACAAGGAAGGTACCTTTACAGGGTGAATTTACTGTGTCATTTCTAACAACTGTCCAACATATTTGGGGCGTTTGTTATCATGATAATAATAAACATACAAATAATAATGATGATGATCGATGATAGCACATTTATACTAGTGCTTCCCTAGCTACAGCTCGGAGCGCTTTATAATTGTTCCGTGGAAGAGATTAAACTTTGCTATCCCACAACTTAAATCGTAACATATGGTGATTTGTTGTGCAGAGACTGGTCTTGAACTTACACTATGCAAGGTCTTTTTTTAATCGCTTTATGATGAAAACAGTATATTTTGTCATTTCGGGATAGGGCCTACATAGAATATATTGGTACAGTTGTGTCTGCGTCATTTTCTGTATCTTTTTCAGTAGTGCGTACTAAACAGCAAGTATGTTTTACCATAGACCAAATAGCCTGGACCGCCAACTCGTCACGTGACCCTTCGAGGTTACGACTCTCGACTTTCAAGGGCGCGTCGCGTCCGGTTTGAAAGGCCAGCGATTCGAAGACAGTGAAAAGAAAGCACGCTCCAGTTATTTGTGACAATGGGAGGTGACAATGAACTGGATTTTCCAAAACTCCAAACTAAACTTAACAAAACTCATCGAAAAACATGTTCCATATGCACTTTTGCTGAGTTTATTTTAACATTTTCAGAACTTACCTCGGCAACTTCGTCCATGTTTACAATCGACACCGGATATCACGTGCCCCTGATTTCTGAAAGGCTTGTAAGCGTAGGTTCGTAAATGCGAGAGGCCGCTACCTCGTAATAGAGAGAAAGAGCGGAGAGAGAGCTAGTTGTCGGTCCAGGATAAATGGTCTTTGGTTTTACTACCTTTTTTTTCCCCAGCTACGAATCCAAGAAAGCTTATACCCAGTGTTCCTAGAAGACTGGCTGCGAGTGATACCACGGAAACAAATGCTCCTTATTCGCTTCGAAGACTATAAACAGAACATCACGAAGGAGCTGATTAGGACATATCAGTTTCTTGGGCTTGGTAAGCAGGGTCTATTATTTCTTCACCTATAGTCAGTGCGAATGAAAACTTTCAAGTAAAATGTGCAAGATGGATGACGAAGGAATATTTTGAAAGAGAAAGAGAGGGCGTATGTTTCGAACTTACTGAAATTCGAAACAAAACACCCACACAAACAAATTCAAACGATGTGACATGGAAGTTACTGCCCTCATGTTTAGTATAATTGACTTGACTACATTTTACTGTTCTTTTCATATTTCATATTCTTATATTTTCGTTGTTGTGCATCTTCTTTTTTCGTTTGAGGGCAGCAACTTCCATGTCACATCGTTTGGATTTGTTTGTGTGGGTGTTTTGTTTCGAATTGTTGCAAGAGTGGGCTTTCAAATTCATGTATAGCCTTTTCCTACGCCATGTTGGGCAGTCGTACTCCGTTTTCATGTTTGTGTGTGCGTCTGGGGTTGTTTTCCTCGAAAGTAATAATGTGGCAGAATAGTTTGAATCCTGGTCAAGAGTGAGGCGTCTTCTGCACATTGCTTAGAAAAAAACGTGCTCTATTTTGAACTTGAATAGGAAGGTTTTATCTCACAAAATAATGATCCTTTCTTTGATATTTGATCACGCTTTCGATTTACAGACCTCGGTTCATTGATTTTATATTCAGTTGAGAGACAGACAGAGACAGAGAGACAGACAGAGACAGAGACAGACAGAGACGTCAAGAACTGCTGCTGAGCTAAATATGTCCCTCTCTGTCTCAGATACGGGAGTTGTCAGCAACAGACTTGATGGAATCGTTTCTCAAGAAATCAAAAACCAAGGAAAACTCAAGAAGAAGGTCGAGCCAATGCTTGAGAATACGGAAAGACTTCTCAGCGAATTCTATCAACCCTTCATAACTCGTCTTTCGGGTCTGCTGGAGGACAACAAGTTTTTGTGGAAGGATTTGAAAGCTGGGACGTGAACTATTGTTTCCTTTTGGGAGTGTGTGTGTGTGTGTGTGTGTGTGTGTGTGTGTGTGTGTGTGTGTGTGTGTGTGTGTGTGTGTGTGTGTGTGTGTGTGTGTGTGTGTGTGTGTGTGTGTGTTATTGCGGGCGCGTGCTTGCGTGTTTGTTTGTGTGTGCGTGTGTGTGTGTGTGTGTGAGAGAGAGAGAGAGAGGGAGAGAGAGATTTTGGAACAATTGTCTTATAATGTAAGAGTTCCTGTTTTCGTGTTTGCATGTGTCCTAAATTCCCTATGATTAGGGTGAACGGGTTGTTAGCCCGATTTCTGTTTGTTCTCTCAGGACCGAGCGATATGTCTTTCGCTGTAACGGCGAGTTCTGCATTTACGTATGCTTCTCATATCAAGAGCGGTCTGTACAGTCATGTACGAGTAACATGACCATTGCTGGTCGTTGGGTTTTTAAAATCAGGGTTACCTGGTTAACGTCTTGAGAGAGAGAGAGAGAGAGAGAGAGAGAGAGAGAGAGAGAGAGAGAGAGAGAGAGAGAGAGAGAGAGAGAGAGAGAGATTATGTAAACTTCTAAAGTTTTAACTGGTAAAAAGTGTGCATTGTCATCTGTGCCAGTGACAGATAACAGAAAGTAGTCCGTGCTTGTTCTTCCAAAATTCCCTAGCAGAAGTGCTCCATTTTGTGTCCATTATATGTTGTGCATTACAGCGAAGAAAACGGGTGATATATTGAACGAATAAAATCAACGAAAGCTCATATGATTTTTATGTGTCATTGATTTATTTGTTCCTGGCTTCCTCTTCTTTGTGTTTGTCTCTGAAGATGTTACCGTTTTAATAAGAGGAAAGCGATTGATGAAAGTTCTGTTTGGAAGGCACATTGCTTCACGTGAAAACTGTTCAGCTCACCATCGCAGACAGGGCTCCCCACGGACGCCCCTCCTAGTGCGTCCCGGGACTCCCACTTTCTATTTTTAGAGGGTCCATGGACCCCCACTTCAGAATTGTAGAGGGTCCCAAGGGTCCAAAAGCTGAAAAGTTCCTGTGTACTTATAAAACATTGTGGTCACGCATAGTGTACTGTAAAGTGTCTTTTTCATTGAAATATAGGTTGACACGACAATCCAACAATACTTTGATGAATGGAACACACACACACACACACACACACACACACACACACACACACACACACACACACACACACACACACACACACACACACACACTTTCCAATTAACTTCCTGTCCTTTTTATATTTAGTCAAGTTTTGACTAAATATTTTAACATCGAGGGGGAATCGAAACGAGGGTCGTGGTGTATGTGCGTGTGTGTGTGTGTGTGCGTGTGTGCGTGTGTGTGTGTGTGTACGATTCAGACTAAACTACTGGACCGATCTTTATGAAATTTGACATGAGAGTTCCTGGGTATGAAATCCCCATACGTTTTTTTCATTTGTTTGATAAATGTCTTTGATGACGTCATATCCGGCTTTTCGTGAAAGTTGAGGCGGCACTGTCACGCCCTCATTTTTCAACCAAATTGGTTGAAATTTTGGTCAAGTAATCTTCGACGAAGCCCGGGGTTCGGTATTGCATTTCAGCTTGGTGGCTTAAAAATTAATTAATGACTTTGGTCATTAAAAATTGGAAAATTGTAAAAAAAAATAAAAATTTATAAAACGATCCAAATTTACGTTTATCTTATTCTCCATCATTTGCTGATTCCAAAAACATATAAATATGTTATATTCGGATTAACCCCTTGACTTCCGGAACTATTTGAGGATATTGGTAAAAAAAGAGTGTTTTGATTTGAGAGTGCATAAAAACTGTTAGGATAACAGTAGGGGAAAGAAACATATATGTATGTGTAGGTATATGATTGGAGATTCCAATAATACCACAAATTACTCAAAAGGGGCAGACAATGTTTTACGCAAGGGGCGGATAATCCAATTTATTCAGTTTATTAGTGAAAATATAGACAAAATGCTATTTTATGCTTGTAAATATTAAAAATATCCAGTCAAAACTAATGTAGACATTTTTATTGGCCTTTTGTCAGCATAGTTGAATGATTTTAGTTTTGAGATATGCCTTATTCATTTTTTTTGTTTTTGCAACAGGTTAGTCATAATATGAGATTTTTGACGATATTTCTAAAAATAGGGTGTGTTGAATTGAGATTGCATAAAAACTGTTAGGACAACAGTAGAGGAAAGAAACATCAATGTACATAGAATACTCACGAGGAAATGTTGGATCTTCCTGACGAGAATTATCAACTGTGTCGGTTCTTTTCCTACCTGTCCCACCCCTCCCACCCCTGCCTTGTCCCCTTCTGCCACGCCCCCTTCCACGCGACGTGGATGGTTGTACAAAATCATCATTATCACTCTCACTTTCGTCACTTTCAATTTCCCTTTCATTTTGAACAATGTCTCCCTCGCCTCCCACCACATTTTCATCTTCACTTTCATCTCCATTGCCGGGAATATCCATCAAAATACGAACAGCTTCCTCAACAGTATAGCGCCGATTCGCCATGTTAGAGAATCGAACCAAAGATGTCCAGAAAAACGCAATAAAATCCGTCAAAATCAATCGAATTCACTCAAAACAGCACCCACATGGAGGCAGACATCTTGGCTATCGAAAACGAGGCAACTGCGGACTCTCGGTTGTTTCCCCTGAGTAACAGGGCGTCCGACTGCTGTGAGGGTCCGACCGCGCTTAAATGCGCGGTCGGAAGCGAAAGGCTTAAAAACAAGCTCAGAAAATTAAATATATAAAAATTATTATCAAAATTAAATTGTCCAAATCAATTTAAAAACACTTTCATCTTATTCCTTGTCGGTTCCTGATTCCAAAAACATATAGATATGATATGTTTGGATTAAAAACACGCTCATAAAGTTAAAACAAAGAGAGGTACAGAAAAGCGTGCTATCCTTCTTAGCGCAACTACTACCCCGCTCTTCTTGTCAATTTCACTGACTTTGCCATGAGCGGTGGACTGACGATGCTACGAGCATACGGTCTTGCTGAAAAATGGCAGCTACTTGACTAAATATTGTATTTTCGCCTTACGCGACTTGTTATTTTTTATGTTTTCTTTCTTTCTCAGTAAACATAATGTCAGAATAAGATTTCAAAATCCAAATACACGATGTTAATGTTCAAATATGAGTTGTGCTTGCTATCGCTACCTAGGTGTAGTGATCGTCAACAAGCTGTCTTGGCATGCCAACACTTGACTAAATATTTTAACATCGAGGGGGAATCGAAACGAGGGTCGTGG
Source organism: Littorina saxatilis (assembly GCF_037325665.1). Lineage (NCBI taxonomy): Eukaryota > Metazoa > Mollusca > Gastropoda > Littorinimorpha > Littorinidae > Littorina > Littorina saxatilis. The sequence continues at coordinate 46,899,352 of NC_090248.1, forward strand.
TGTTTGTGCGTGTGTGTGTGTGTGCGTGTGTGCGTGTGTGTGTGTGTGTAGAGCGATTCAGACTAAACTACTGGACCGATCTTTATGAAATTTGACATGAGAGTTCCTGGGTATGAAATCCCCATACGTTTTTTTCATTTTTTTGATAAATGTCTTTGATGACGTCATATCCGGCTTTTCGTGAAAGTTGAGGCGGCACTGTCACGCCCTCATTTTTCAACCAAATTGGTTGAAATTTTGGTCAAGTAATCTTCGACGAAGCCCGGGGTTCGGTATTGCATTTCAGCTTGGTGGCTTAAAAATTAATTAATGACTTTGGTCATTAAAAATCGGAAAATTGTAAAAAAAAAATAAAAATTTATAAAACGATCCAAATTTACGTTTATCTTATTCTCCATCATTTGCTGATTCCAAAAACATATAAATATGTTATATTCGGATTAAAAACAAGCTCTGAAAATTAAATATAAAAATTATTATCAAAATTAAATTGTCCAAATCAATTTAAAAACACTTTCATCTTATTCCTTGTCGGTTCCTGATTCCAAAAACATATAGATATGATATGTTTGGATTAAAAACACGCTCAGAAAGTTAAAACAAAGAGAGGTACAGAAAAGCGTGCTATCCTTCTTAGCGCAACTACTACCCCGCTCTTCTTGTCAATTTCACTGCCTTTGCCATGAGCGGTGGACTGACGATGCTACGAGCATACGGTCTTGCTGAAAAATGGCAGCTACTTGACTAAATATTGTATTTTCGCCTTACGCGACTTGTTATTCGTATGTTTTCTTTCTTTCTCAGTAAAGATTATGTCAGAATAAGATTTCAAAATCCAAATACACGATGTTAATGTTCAAATATGAGTGGTGCTTGCTATCGCTACCTAGGTGTAGTGATCGTCAACAAGCTGTCTTGGCATGCCAACACTGACCAAATCTTGAAGAAAGCGCACACGCGCATGTACTGTCTAAGGAAGCTTAGATCGTTCTCTGTTCGTAATGACATCCTGCAGATGTTCTATCTGTCCACTGTTGGTAGCGTGTTGACATATGCATGTGTGTGCTGGGGGGGTAACCTTAGTAAACAGGATAGTGACAGGCTAGAAAAGCTAGTCAAGAAGGCTGGATCTGTTGTAGGCAGGAAACAAGAGACCATTGAATCAGTTTGCCAGAGACGACTGACTGACCGACTGACCTCAATTTTGGCTGACGAGACACACCCACTGAAACCTGAATTTGACTCTCGACGCATTGACAGGAGTGGTAGACTGAGGGCTATGGTTGCTAGAACGTCACGTTTCCGCAATTCTTTTGTTCCCAGAGCTATCCATGCTTTCAACCAATCACATGTTAGAGGCCTCTATCATGTTTCTCTGTCATAATTATCACTGTACTCTGTTGCTGGGTTATCTGTAATGTATGTATTTTTAGTAACTGTATTACCGTACGCACAATAAAGGAAATCGAGTCCGTCCCTGTAAGAAATGTTAAGTCCTTTGTACTGGAAACTTGCATTCTCCCAGTAAGGTCATATATTGTACTACGTTGCAAGCCCCTGGAGCAATTTTTTGATTAGTGCTTTTGTGAACAAGAAACAATTAACAAGTGGCTCTATCCCATCTCCCCCCTTTCCCCGTCGCGATATAACCTTGAACGGTTGAAAACGACGTTAAACACCAAATAAAGAAAGAAAGAGTCCGTCCCAGGACCCGCTCTTTTAAAGATTAGTACGTCCCGGGACCCCCTCGATACATTTCTAGTACGTGTTTTCGGCTTCTAGGGCGCAGGGACGCGCGCTATGGGGAGCCCTGGCAGATCTAGCAAGGCTTTTATTTGGGGTAAGTCGAACCTTCCTTTGGCCACATACCAAAAACGAACACCCTGACTGCTTGCCGTAGTGAGTTGACATTTTTAGATGAATTTATTTCTTGAAAAGCCACTGGTTGCATACATTTTACAAACTTAATTCATAAAAAAAATCCCGCTGTGCATCCATGGTGTTGATTTTGGTACGTGACCAAGTGGAGGATAGTCTTATCCCATTTAAAAGCCAGGCCAAATCTGAGACGTTGAGCCGAGGTTGGTTTGTTTGTTTGTTTGTTTGTTTGCTTTACGCCCAGCCGACCACGAAAGGCCATATCAGGGCGGTGCTGCTTTGACATATAACGTGCGCCACACACAAGACAGAAGTCGCAGCACAGGCTTCATGTCTTACCCAGTCACATTATTCTGACACCGGACCAACCAGTCCTAGCACTAACCCCATAATGCCAGACGCCAGGCGGAGCCGCCACTAGATTGCCAATTTTAAAGTCTTAGGTATGACCCGGCCGGGGTTCGAACCCACGACCTCCCGATCACGGGGCGGACGCCTTACCACTAGGCCAACCGTGCCGGTCTTTGAGCCGAGGTGTTTTCACCAGAAGAAGTGTGCCTTTCAGGGCCGGACCAAGTTCGTTTGAGGGGAGGGGGGGGGGGGGTTTCCAACTGAAGGCAGGGGTCCAAAGTCCACATTTTTTTCTCTCTGAGAGGTACATTGGATGGCCAGGGGGGGGGGGGGGGGGTCAGGAACCCCCCCCCCCCAGATCCGGCCCTGCCTTTAAACACATTCGCCCGGGTCTTATCAACGGTGCCTTCTCTGCCGTGTAAACAGTCAAGTGCATCACGTCAGATCTGTCATGGCTTTTACACGAAGAGTTAGCTTCTATTTGAACACATGCAAGAAAACAATCAAAGCTTCCTCAAGTGCAGCGAGGATGCTTTTGTTGTTGTAATTAAATTAATTTAATAGATTGACATTGGTGACTGTTCAGAAATTAGTTCATAACTTGAAAAATCCCAACTCGGTACGGACAGAAATTAGCTTGCTGTGCATGTTTGCTATGTGTCCATGAGGCGGACGGATGCTTGTATTTAGTGTACTGCGCGCATCCGTGATGTATTCACAATTCAGGTCTGGTGCATCATAAATGTTCAACGACAACGTAAAAGTCCGAGCTGTGAATAAAGCTGAATCATTGCTTCGAGTGCTTGTGGGTGAATTGTGCCTCTGACGTCACACAGAGAAACACGGCTTCCGAGAGCTTTCGCTTTGAAGAGCTTGCACTCTTATTTCACGTTGATTTTAACTACAATACTGCTGTTAATGCCTATGTATAATACATCTAGTTCCTATCTAGCTAACGGCCACGAACAACATTCAACCCTGGGTGGTGACAGGTGCGGGTTGTCCCGTCACATCAGTGTCACCACCCAGGGTTGAATGTCGCACTTACTGGATTGCATCGGTAGTTTTGTCCTAATTACAATGCTATAGTAAATTAATCATGATAAAACTGCCGATGCGTTGATTCCTTTCAGGGCAATGGACCAGGGCTGATACCGTTTAGCCTGGGCTAAAATTAATGATCTTACCTCGATCAACTCGTGCATCCGTGGCGCATCGACACATCATTATGGAAAGCCGTTTGGCTCATAACCTATACGCGCGTAATAAATAATTCATACGCGCGTAATAAATAATTCATACGCGCGTAAGAAATGATTCATACGCGCGTACTAAATAATTAATACGCGCGTAATGATTGATTCATACACGTGTAATAAATAATTCATACACGTGTAAGAAATGATTAAATACACGTGTAATAAATATTTCATGCGCGTGTAAGAAATGATTAAATACACGTGTAATAAATATTTCATGCACGTGTAAGAAATGATTAAATACACGTGCAGGAAATAGTTTATACGCGTGTAAGAAATGATTAAATACACGTGTAGGAAAAGATTTAAATACAAGTGTATTTTAATCATTAGATACACCTGTAATAAATTAAAACTTGAATCGGAAAATATACGACTTGCAAAGCAACAACTCTCGTCTATTCTACTTCCGGTTCGCGCGCGATTGATCTCTCAAAATGGCGACGCCGCTAGAGGGGATTTTTTTGGATCAGACCCGCCGAAAGGTGAACCATTGCATCAATTTGTTGCAAACCTTCTAAAGTGACATTGACGTTTGCTGCTTCCGCCATCTTGAGCTGTAAGCGTGCAAAGCGAGGCGATGAAGACGCATAGAGTGTTTTTCATGTGGATTCCCAGTCCGAGTTTTTAAGTCGCTTAACCACGTGACTCCTGCATTTTTAACGCTTGTATGAAATATTTATTACACGCGTATTTATTCATTTCTTACACGTGTATGAAAAATGTATTACACGTGTATTTAATCATGTCTTACACGTGTAAGAAATGATTAAATACACGTGTAAAACATTGTTCATACACGTGTAAGAAATGATTAAACACGCGCGTAATAAATAATTCATAACGGCGCGTAATAAATAATTCATACGCGCATAAGAAATGATTCGCGCGTTATAATTAATACGCGCGTAATGATTGATTCATACACGTGTAATAAATAATTCATACACGTGTAAGAAATGATTAAATACACGTGTAATAAATAATTACACGTGTATTTAAACATTTCTTACACGCGCATGAAATGTTAATTACACGTGTATTTAATCATTTCTTACACGAGTATGAAATATTTATTACACGTGTATTTAATCATTATAGCATAAGAAAAAAGATAAATTACACGTGCAATAAGAAATAAATACACGTGTATTAATCATTTATTACGCGTGTATTTATGTTTTATTACACGTGTAATGGTTATGAGCCAAACGGCTTTCCATACATCATCGACGTGTCACGCTGGTTTTCATACCCATTTCGTTGTTCCGCCTGATTTCATGTCAATCAGTAGAAGGGTTACTCTCCAGAGCTGGGTACCCTTTGGTGACATGTATTCTCAGTCCTTTAAACAATTATAACATATATCAATGTAGCAAAGTGCACTTCGCTACCCTAAACACTCTAATCATCGCATAGCGAAACAGCCTTGTGTACAGTACAAACGGGATAACCCATCCCATAGCAGACGATACGATGATGCGCGCGCACCTTGCCGGCGCAAATTCTAATACAATACCTTTCTTTATATATCTACCTAACTTCTATCTTTCAAAGTCCCTTTTATCTTTGATACGGTCCTAATTATATTTAGGTTTGCATCGAAGTCACTGATTAGGCTGGATGGCTGCATATTATTGTGTTATTTACGATAATGCTTCGAACTGACCAAAGCGTCACTCTGACCTTGACCGGTTTTCATGTATCGTTGAGAGAAATTGATTCTCACAAACTCATCTTTGTCTTTTCAATCATTGTTTTGTCATTTTTGTATCACTATTACATATCCCGTACCTATGTTGCATATGATTTTAGTTTGTTTATAAGGATTTGGTTGTAATGAGTGATGCTTGGTTCCTCTGCAAAGATTGCTAATTTATGCAGACAGGTACTCGCGCAGGAATTTAGCCGATTCCATTTACTTTCGGACTTTACCGCTTCGTACTAAGTCAATGTATAATTTTCCCCCAAGTAACGCATATCATGATGTTTGTCTAGGGTTCTTCTTTTTATCTGTATGATTTATGAGTTTGTCCATTATTCCAGTTTAGAGAGTTTTGTAATTTTCCGCACTGAAGTTGGTTCAGTGCCTTCACTAGGACCATTGTTTTTGCATCCTACTAAATAAATATAAGTTTTTACGAAATGTGATCTATTGCAATGGAAAGCTAAAGGTCGTAGCTTTAATTTGATGTATTGTTTGTTATGATTGGTTATGTATTTGTTTAAATAACGTAGGGTAAAGCAAGTGTAAGAAACACAGATTCCGTGTTTCTGGCCGTATTCAGTCCGATTTTCATCGCCGCCGGACGGTGCTTTCTGTGCAGTCCGCGCCGGGGCTATAAGTATAGGCCGGACACCGGCATGAGATGCATTCGCTCCTAGCAGCTGAACACGACACTACACTTGCTTTGCTGTCTACGGGTTTCGCCTTCGGCCTCTACGTTTCCTTGCATTGTTTTCTTGATTAAAAAGTTGAAACAAGACGCTTGGACTTGGGCTTCGTGTCTACTACTACCCTTCCACTCCTCCACTACATTTGGCGCTGCGCAGCAGGGTACAGAAGCATCAACTGAAAGAAGACAGTACAGGCAAACATGGCGGACGAGGCAAACACCCCCAACCTGCGGCTCTGCAAGCTGAGGCGTTTCACCGGCGAGGGCGACTGCGCCGAGACTTTTATTCAGGAGGCCAAGCTGATCCTGCAGCTACAGACGGTCCCTGCACTTGCTGCAGCGGCATGGATCCTTGGAGCGCTGGACGGAAGGGCTCGACAGGAGGTCATCAGGCGACCAGCAGCAGAGGTCAACACGCCGGCCAAAATTTACGCCATCTTGGAGCAGACGTGGGGCGACCAGCGAGATAGTGTCGCACTGGCTGCCGCTTTCCACAGGCGACAACAGGGTCTCGGCGAGTCCGTTAGCGAGTACGCCAGCCACCTACGCGCTGCGTGGGCCAAGACCAATGCTGCCGAGGCCAACACACTGAACGACAATACGCTGCGCAAGACCTTCGCCACAGGACTCCACCCACAATCCCTGAAGCGTGACATGTGCCGCTTCCTGCGAGAAAAGCCGGCCGCCACCTTCGACGAGGTCACCAGCGAGGCCATGCGATGGATGCGGGAAGATAGCCCTGCTGAAGCAACAGCTGAACAAGTCTTCGCTGCACCGGACCCCTCCATCGCAAGGCTCGAAGCACGCATCGCTGCCCTCACCACGGAGACAGAGTCCCTCAAGCTACAACTGGCGTCACAACCACCACCTGCTGCACCGACGTACCACCATCACCAACAGCAGAACCATCAACCCCAGTGCAACTGGTGTGGCAGAGTCGGCCACCGGGAATCCGACTGCTTCCAGAAACAGCGGTACCACAACAAACAGCGGCATCGGCCCCGACCACAGCAACAACAACAGCACCAGCAGCATGAAAAACTTTTAACCCCCGCTGTCACAAAACATTCAGCGGGGGGTAGGAAGAAGAAGACATCACTCACCGGCCAGTGTCCAACTGCTGAGATCTCAATCAACGGACGCCCGGCCGAAGCTCTACTCGATACAGGCAGTGAGGTGACAACCGTCACCGACACATGGGTGGCCCAGCATCTCGCCCACTGCGACATCAGTGCCTGCCACGTCACCCTTCGAGCTGTCAACGGCGCTGAAGTTCCTTACTCCGGGGTCATCGTCGTCGACATCTCCATCCTGGGCCACCTCTGCAAGGATGTTCCAGTCCTTGTCGTCAAGGAGCCCACCGAGCCGTTCATGCAGAACCGCAAGAAGCGACTGCCGGTCTTGGTGGGCATGAACGTCCTTTCAACTTGCCTGCCCCAGATGTCCAACCTCCCTCCTTCCCTGCAAGCTGCTGTCCGGGAAGTTCGACTAGATCGCAACTCAACACGTGGTCTAGCTCGGACTTCTACTCCCTGCTCAATCCCTGCCTACTCCATGGCCACAATCCGGGTTACCAGCAACCAGAGGTACACTCGGCAATTGCTGGCTTCTCCTCTTTCCCATCCCCTTCCTGGCGGTCTGCTGACTGTCCCCACCTTGGTCGCTGGGGACCCCTCCTGCCGGTTCATCAGGATTGCAAACCTCTCTCCTGAGGACAAGACGCTGCCTGCCAGAACGCCGATCGCCACAGTGCACGCCACGGACACAGTCGAGAGCCAGTCCGACGTCACCTACAGCGCTACAGTCAACGAGCTAGTCATCTCCACGCAGCGCCTGTCTTCAGGAGACACGAAAACACCGGCACCAGCTCCATTCCATCTGCCAGACTTCGATGGAACCAGCAGCCAGAAGCAACGCCTCGAAGAGCTGCTGAGCAAACGAGCTGACGCGTTCCAGACCACCCCAGCAGACTTGGGCTACTGCGACGCCGTCCACCACAAATTGAGGACGACAGACTCCAAACCTGTCGCCCAGCCTTACCGCCGCATTCCCCCAAACAATTTCAAGGAGGTGCAAGAGCATCTGAAGGAGCTGCTCGACCGCAATATCATCACAGAGAGCCATAGCCCTTACGCTGCCCCAATCGTCATCGTCAGGAAGAAGGACGGCTCCATCCGCCTCTGCGTCGACTACCGCCGGCTCAATTCCAAGACAGTCGGCGACGCCTACCCGCTGCCACGAATCCAGGAGTCCTTCGACGCACTGGTGGGGTCTCAGTACTTCTCGACCCTCGACCTGGCCAGCGGCTACCACCAGATTGCGATGGACCCGGCGGACCAGCACAAGACGGCGTTTGTCACCCCCATGGGCCTCTACGAATACACACGCATGCCCATGGGACTCATCTCTGCCCCAGCCACGTTCCAGCGTCTTATGCAGACCACGATGTCAGAGTTCTTGTTCCAGTTCTTGCTCGTCTACCTGGACGACCTCCTCGTCTACTCCAAGACCTTTGACGAGCACCTGGAACACCTCGACCGCCTGCTGGAACGTCTCGTCAAGACAGGCCTCAAGATCCGACCAGACAAGTGTCAGTTTCTTCGCCGCCAGGTCACCTATTTGGGCCACACAATTTCGGCAGAGGGCATCAGCTGTGAAGCCGGCAAAGTCGACGCCGTGGTCAACTGGCCTACGCCCACGACCACAACTGAAGTCCGCAGTTTCCTCGGGTTCGCAAGCTATTACCGGCGCTTCATTGCCAAGTTTTCGAAGCTCGCGGGTCCTCTGCACGACCTGGTGGCAGAGGCCGAAAAAGGCACCAAGAAGAAGAAGAAAACAGACCTGAGGCACCTCTGGCAAGACACGCATCAAGTCACTTTCGACGCCATGAAGCGAGCCCTGACCTCGGCCCCAGTCCTTGCCTACGCTGACTTCAAGCAGCCTTTCATCCTGGAGACAGACGCCAGCCACGACGGACTTAGCGCCATCCTCTCCCAAGAACAGGAAGGACGACGCAGAGTCATCGCCTACGCGAGTCGACGATTGCGGCCGACGGAGAAAAACCAGGCTGCATACAGCAGCATGAAGCTGGAATTCCTGGCGATAAAATGGGCAATCTCCGAAAAATTCAGACACTACCTGCTGGGGGCCACATTCACCGTCCTCACGGACAACAATCCGTTGGTCCACTACAAAACGGCCCCCCTCGGAGCTCTGGAGCAGCGCTGGGCAGCCCAACTGGCTCAGTTCAACTTTACGATCGGATACCAGCCAGGGAAAACAAACCCCGCTGACGCCCTCTCCAGGATGCCCCCGTCTTTTCCCTCTCCCACGACGTCCACCTCTCTCCCCCCTGAACTGGCAGCAGCGCAGCAAGTCTGCTGCGAAAGACAGTCCACCGTCAACCCAGACGTGGCTCCCGCCTTCCATCATCCAGACACAAAAGCAGAGCCCGAGACAATCTTCCCTCGGCTGTCGTCCACAGAACTACAACGGCTTCAGAGGGAAGACAGCACCATCGGGCCTGTTTTAACGACCTGGCCCATCAAACCTGCCACAGACCAAGACCGTCAGCTGCGCAGTCTTGTACAACAGCACGACCGTCTCTATCTGAGAGACGGCGTCCTCTATAGAAAGGTTACTGACTCCATCCACGGGCCCCAGTTCCAGCTCGTCTTGCCGTCAACGCTCCGTCCAGATGTCCTAGCCATGTTACACGACAACATGGGTCATCAGGGCTACGACAGAACCATGCAGCTTCTTCGGTCCCGGGTCTACTGGCCAGCAATGTACAGCCAGGTGAAGCAGTACCTCGACAACTGTCAGCGCTGCTGTATGGGTCGTCTCCCCTCGACGACCCACACCACTTCTACGCCTCTGCTGGCCAGCCGCCCTCTTCAGGTCCTCGCCGTGGACTTCACCAAGCTAGAAATTGCCAGCGACAACCGCGAGAACGTCCTCGTCCTCACTGATGTCTTCAGCAAGTTCACACAGGCGATTCCCACCAGGAATCAAGAAGCTGCGACGGTGGCGAAAGTCCTGGTCAACAACTGGTTCCAGCGCTTCGGGGTTCCGGAGCGAATCCACAGTGACCAGGGCAGAGACTTTGAATCCAAACTCATAAAGGAACTCTGCGACATGTACGGCATCAAAAAGAGTCGCACCACACCGTATCATCCGCAGGGCAACGGCCAGTGCGAACGGTTTAACAGGTCAATGCATAACCTGTTACGCTCCCTGCACCACGAGCAGAAGACCAGGTGGCCCCTTCATCTCCCGGAGCTGGTCCAGGCCTACAACAACACACCCCATGCGTCCACGGGCTTCGCACCACACTTCCTGCTCTTCGGGCAACAACCCAGGCTGCCCGTTGACGACATGTTGGGCTTCCCAGCCCCAGCAGCCAGCGGCACCGTCGACTGGGTGCGGCAACATCGCCTGCGTCTGACAGAGGCTCATCAGAAGGCATTTGACCACCTTCAACAGGCGGTGGTCAAGAGGACAGCGCTCACTGACAGACGCGCTGCAGACCACGGCCTCAACGTTGGCGACCACGTCTACCTGCGGAACCGGGTCCTGGGGCGCAACAAAATCCAGGACTATTGGAAGCCAGACATCTACAGAGTGACCTGCCGCGTCGCTGAACATCAGCACGTCTACCTCGTCGCGCCTTTAGCTGGTGGCGCGGAGCGAGCGGTCAATAGAAAGGACTTGCTGCCAGCCTCCGAGACTCTTGACAATCAAGACGAAGATACACCGTCTTCGGCTACCTCAGTGCCGAGTGAAACAGACTCTGAGAGTGACAGTGATGACGAACTCTGGATCACGCTTCCAAGGCCCAGACCTGCGGCTCTTGCGGGTCCGGCTGTGGTTGCTGTGCCTCCTCCTGCACCTGTTGCTCAACCGGTACCAGCACCTCGCCGGTCACAACGAATTGCTTGCATGCAAGGTAACAATTAACTTGATTTTATTTTTTGAATGATCGTTTACTCGGTAGGCTGAATTTGACTGATTCAGCTAAAGAACAATTCTACTAGTACTAGCATTCAACTGGGCTAAATAATGTTTTGCACATAAAACTCGCGAGTGTATCGTAACCCATGTGTATCGTTGCGATTTTTTTCCCCGTTTTCATCACATATTATTTCTGGAGATCAGTAAGGTCTGAGTAGTAGTCGGTTAAAAGTCCAAAGTTAAGCCCTCAGTGCCATTGGCCCGTAAAGCTACCTATTTACGATTTAGGCGCAGAAACCCCCACAATTGATGAACGGGAATTATGGTTGACACATATATTTTGGGTAATGAACTCGTATCTAACTCATGACGTGGTGATATAGTAAGATGCCTTTACTGTAAAGCCGTGAGCGAGAGTTTTTGTGAGTGTTGAGCTTGTGCATACAAGAGCGCACATTGAAAGAGAAACCCTATATTATCAACTAAACGGGTTGGTGGGGATGAAGGTTGCATTTTTGTATGGTAGTGTTGAAATTGTGTTACTTTTTCTCAGTGGAGAAAATTGACTGTCAAGATGATTGAACCATATGCCTAAGTCATCTCATTCCCATTTTGTATTGCCATGGTTTGATAATTGTAGAAATGTTTTCCCATGAAATTCCTTATTGTTTGCACTTTTATGTTTTTGACGCAGTACTTTGATCATATGTGAGACACTTTGTAAAATGCAGGCCTCACTTTTGATTTAGCAAAGCTGGTACTGATCACGAGAACATGTTTTTGTAACTGTCGATTTTCTCAGTGACATATGTGAAAGTCATAGGCAAAGTTTTCGCAATTTTTCTCTTTTTGGATAATCTAAGATGGTTTGATAAATTCAGCCCTTAGGCTTTCCTGTTTTTCTTAAAATCAGCGCGGCCGCTGATATGTAAAAGAGTTGGGGGGGATGTAGCAAAGTGCACTTCGCTACCCTAAACACTCTAATCATCGCATAGCGAAACAGCCTTGTGTACAGTACAAACGGGATAACCCATCCCATAGCAGACGATACGATGATGCGCGCGCACCTTGCCGGCGCAAATTCTAATACAATACCTTTCTTTATATATCTACCTAACTTCTATCTTTCAAAGTCCCTTTTATCTTTGATACGGTCCTAATTATATTTAGGTTTGCATCGAAGTCACTGATTAGGCTGGATGGCTGCATATTATTGTGTTATTTACGATAATGCTTCGAACTGACCAAAGCGTCACTCTGACCTTGACCGGTTTTCATGTATCGTTGAGAGAAATTGATTCTCACAAACTCATCTTTGTCTTTTCAATCATTGTTTTGTCATTTTTGTATCACTATTACATATCCCGTACCTATGTTGCATATGATTTTAGTTTGTTTATAAGGATTTGGTTGTAATGAGTGATGCTTGGTTCCTCTGCAAAGATTGCTAATTTATGCAGACAGGTACTCGCGCAGGAATTTAGCCGATTCCATTTACTTTCGGACTTTACCGCTTCGTACTAAGTCAATGTATAATTTTCCCCCAAGTAACGCATATCATGATGTTTGTCTAGGGTTCTTCTTTTTATCTGTATGATTTATGAGTTTGTCCATTATTCCAGTTTAGAGAGTTTTGTAATTTTCCGCACTGAAGTTGGTTCAGTGCCTTCACTAGGACCATTGTTTTTGCATCCTACTAAATAAATATAAGTTTTTACGAAATGTGATCTATTGCAATGGAAAGCTAAAGGTCGTAGCTTTAATTTGATGTATTGTTTGTTATGATTGGTTATGTATTTGTTTAAATAACGTAGGGTAAAGCAAGTGTAAGAAACACAGATTCCGTGTTTCTGGCCGTATTCAGTCCGATTTTCATCGCCGCCGGACGGTGCTTTCTGTGCAGTCCGCGCCGGGGCTATAAGTATAGGCCGGACACCGGATGCATTCGCTCCTAGCAGCTGAACACGACACTACACTTGCTTTGCTGTCTACGGGTTTCGCCTTCGGCCTCTACGTTTCCTTGCATTGTTTTCTTGATTAAAAAGTTGAAACAAGACGCTTGGACTTGGGCTTCGTGTATCTACTACTACCCTTCCACTCCTCCACTACATCAAATTGCAACTGGAATGTATTTTCTTTACTTTATTTCATTAATGGACTGGGTGGCCGAGTGGTAACGCACTTGCGCTCGGAAGCGAGAGGTTGCGAGTTTGACCCTGGGTCAGGGCGTTAGCAATTTTCTCCCCCCTTTCCTAACCTAGGTGGTGGGTTCAAGTGCTAGTCTTTCGGATGAGACGAAAAACCGAGGTCCCTTCGTGTACACTACATTGGGTTGTGCACGTTAAAGACCCCACGATTGACAAAAGGGTCTTTCCTGGAAAAATTGTATAGGCATAGATAAAAATGTCCACCAAAATACCCGTGTGACTTGGAATAATAGGCCGTGAAAAGTAGGATATGCGCCGAAATGGCTGCGATCTGCTGGCTAATGTGAATGCGTGATGTATTGTGTAAAAAAATTCCATCTCACACGGCATAAATAAATCCCTGCGCCTTGAATATGTGCGCGATATAAATTGCATAAAAATTTTTTTTAAAAATTAAAAATAAAAAATCCCTGCGCTTAGAACTGTACCCACGGAATTCGCGCGATATAAGCCTCATATTGATTAATACCCCATTTAGATAATAATACCGAAATTCATAGTATACATTTTTGTCTTTTATTTAATGTTAGTATTTAAATCCATGTCGCATCCTCTGGTTTTCATGCTACGGGAGTGATGTATTTTGCAATGCTTGTCATTTACTGAACGTAGACCATCACAATATGCAGGTATTTCTAATTCTTTCTCTGCAGGCTAATGATGTATCACGAACCTGTATTTATTAAATAAATCAATTTGTATGATTAAAATGTCTCGGTAAAATAAAATAAAATATCACACTTCGTAACCTGGTTTCCACTGGTACACAGCTCTGGAGAAAAACCACGAGGCGTGACGAGGCGTTTGGTTCGGAGCGCAGGACGGTAGCATAATAACAGTATGATTTTTAGATTTAGTCTTCTTCTGCTTCTTCTTCTTCTTCTTTTTCTTCTTCGTTCATGGGCTGAAACTCCCACGTTCACTCATGATTTTTGCACGAGTGGGTTTTTACGTGTATGACCGTTTTTATTCCATTCAGGCAGCCATACACCGCTTTAGGGGGAAGCATGCTGGGTAAGTTCGTGTTTCTATAACCCACCAAACTCTGACATGGGTTACATGATCTTTTCCATGCGCACTTGGTCTTATGCGTGCGTGTACACACGAAGGGGGATAAGGCACTAGCCGGTCTGCACATAACTTGTCCTTGGAGATCGGAAAAATCTCCACCCTTAACCCACCAGGGAGGCCGCGGTCTGGATTTTATCAAAAGGCAAGTTCTGATGGTGAACCCACGCAACTTATGACGAACAACCACACTCAACTTGACAAAGCGAGCACAATTAGAGCGGCAAGCAATGGCTTCACACAAACACACGCACGCACACGAGCACACGCACGCGCACACACACACACACGCACGCGCACATAAGCACACATACACGCACACGCGAACACACACACAATCTCATACACACAAACACACACACACACACACGGCACACACACACGACACACACACATACACATACACCGCGGCACTCACACCCATACCCATTCACATATGCATGCACGCACACACAGACACACGCGCGCGCGCACACCCACACACACACTCACACACACGCCTCGCACAGATCCACACCGGTGACACTGTGACGGTTCCCCTACGCTTTGTGTCCGGTGCCCTGACCCTTTGTGTTCGGTTCCCACTCGGTTCCCACACGCCAAAATTCGCGGACAAAACATCCATTTATGGTAGTATTAGGCAATGTTGCTCTCTGAGAATGGTCTTGTTAGATCTGTGAGTGTTTACACTACATGCCTAGGTGCTGTTGGATTGAAGGTTTTTGATATTTTAGCCGTTATTAGGTAGAATGCCTTCCACTTTACTGCAAAACTGCATAATTCGTAGCATCGGCAAGAAATATCCTACCAAAAAATGCCTGCTTGGAACTGTCGTTGGTCCAGCAAAAAGTTCAACATGTCTGTAGCAGACAGCCCAAGTTTCAAGATTGTAGGGCCATCCAAACAGCCGTAATAATAAAAACAACAAAAGTAGTCAGTGAAATTGGCTGTGTTCGGTCCCCACACACTTTTGTGACGTAGGCGTGACGGTTCCCATAATTCATTGTGTCGGTCCCCACTTTCTGTGTCGGACCCCACTTTCGACCTAATTCTCTGTGACGGACCCCACAACCAGCCTATTTTGTGTCGGTCCCCACACCTTCTTGGATTTATGACTTGCCGGTTACTTGTATCATTGTATTCATTGAATCTAATTGTCTCGGAGTTATTTTTCAGCAAAAACCGGCAAGGCAGCACCTTTTGTGATACCAAGTAAGTCAGATGACATCAGTATGTGTGTGTGTGTGTGTGTGTGTGTGTGTGTGTGTGTGTGTGTGTGTGAGAGAGAGAGAGAGAGAGAGAGAGAGAGAGAGAGAGAGAGAGTGAGAGAGAGAGAGAGAGATTGACACCTTTCCAGATCACTCCGGTTATGCGACACTACCGCGAGCGTCACTACCGCGTGTCACACTACGGCGAGTACGACACTACCGCGTGTAACACTACCGCGTGTCACACTACCACGAGTACGACACTACCGCGAGTATAACACTGCCGCGTGTCACACTACCGCGCGTACCACAACCGCGAGTACCATAACCGTAGAGAGAACGCATGCAAACTTACTTCTTGTGAGTTTGTGTTCTAACGGCTTTGATTGGAAGCAACCCATTCTATATGTATTCTGATAGTGTGTTCTGATCGTTTTGAGTTCTTGGTTAGCATGACAAACATTGAATTAGTGTTCAGAGAACAGACCAGGCCTTTTTGACTCACATGCGAAGCAAAAGTGAGTCTATGTACTCACCCGAGTCGTCCGTCCGTCCGTCCGTCCGTCCGGACGTCCGGACGTCCGTCCGTCCGTCCGGAAAACTTTAACGTTGGATATTTCTTGGACACTATTCAGTCTATCAGTACCAAATTTGGCAAGATGGTGTATGATGACAAGGCCCCCAAAAACATACATAGCATCTTGACCTTGCTTCAAGGTCAAGGTCGCAGGGGCCATAAATGTTGCCTAAAAAACAGCTATTTTTCATATTTTTCCCATTTTCTCTGAAGTTTTTGAGATTCAATACCTCACCTATATATGATATATAGGGCAAAGTAAGCCCCATCTTTTGATACCAGTTTGGTTTACCTTGCTTCAAGGTCAAGGTCACAGGAGCTCTTCAAAGTTGGATTGTATACATATTTTGAAGTGACCTTGACCCTGAACTATGGAAGATAACTGTTTCAAACTTAAAAATTATGTGGGGCACATGTTATGCTTTCATCATGAGACACATTCGGTCACATATGATCAAGGTCAAGGTCACTTTGACCCTTATGAAATGTGACCAAAATAAGGTAGTGAACCACTAAAAGTGACCATATCTCATGGTAGAAAGAGCCAATAAGCACCATTGTACTTCCTATGTCTTGAATTAACAGCTTTGTGTTGCATGACCTTGGATGACCTTGACCTTGGGTCAAGGTCACATGTATTTTGGTAGGAAAAATGTGTAAAGCATGTGAGTCGTATGGGCTTTGCCCTTCTTGTTGTTTTATATTTCAAGGAAACATTTCAACCTTTGCCTTCAGCCATGGAAGTCATAAAATGACACGCGGTAATGTTATACTCGCGGTAGTGTGACACGCGGTAGTGTTATACTCGCGGTAGTGTCGTACTCGCGGTAGTGTCGTACTCGCGGTAAGTTCTGTTTCCGTACCCGCGACAGCGGCAGCGACAAAAGAAAACGCGCGCAAACGCGTGACGTGTTTCCGTACTTGCGTTTTAAACATGCGGTAAAATCTGTAAACTCCCGCGTTGCCGCGCGACAACGCGAAAAAATCGCTCCAGGACCCTTTCAAAAAAATCGCGTCGCTTGCCGCTTGTCGCGCCGCTAACGCGTCGCGCGTGTGGAAACACTCCTGGTCATTTTCTATGTGCTTGATTTTCGTCGCACCGCTGGAAAAACGCTATCGCGGGTACGGAAACACAACTTTAGTGTGAGACGCGGTAGTGGTACTCGCGGTAGTGACGCTCGCGGTAGTGACCAGCACCCGATCACTCCACATAAACGCTGGTTCTGGTTGCATTGTGCCGCTGACATACAGCTAATAGGATTTTTACACCCCCTATGGGTGTGTATAGGTTTCACTCGATGTGTTTGTGTTCGCAAGTAGATCTCAAGAATGAACGGACCGATCGTCACCAAACTTGGTGAACAGGTTCTATACATTCCTGAGACGGTCCTTACAAAAATTGGGACCAGTCAAACACACGGTTAGTGAGTTATTGGTGGATTAAAATTATACAAGGCCTGGTATAGACGGACACCCCCGTTGGTCAAAGGGAAATAACCATTCTCACTGCCACCAACTGAGAAGGTTATTTCCCTTTGACGGGGGTGTAGTTCCTATCGGAGGAATTTCTTGTTTTAATCCTTTTGTGGTATTGCTGATGATGCTGAACATGTATTTTACTAGTTTACCAATATGTATCTTTGACCCTGATAGCCTACGAAAACGGAGCAATCATGGCCCAACATTGGCCCAATGCTGAATTTATTGGCGCGGTGTTGAGCCTTAGTCGGGCCGTTGTCGTAGGCTGTCAGGGTTTATGTAGCCTTGTTCCATTGTATTCTGACTGTCATAAAGTAATTAATTTTAAGAGAAAGCAGTCATGAACACAAGGAGCTGGGAAAAGTTGCCTCTTACAACAAGCGTGGATAAAGACACATACTTGACACAGGCAAGTACTCTTTTTTTTTTCCAATCACCACTAGAAGTCCCTGGGCAGCATTTTGCTCTGAAAACTGAATCTCACATACGACAGGTGGATCTTTTATTTTAAAAATGTGCCAAATTGCATATCTCCAAGGCCTTAAGACTAAGAGTAGATATTGGGAAGGCCAGTTCAAGAAGGTGTGGGTGGATCAACACATAATTTGCTGGTATACTGGGAACCGTCCCAGAGATAAATAATGTTATATATTATTTGTGGCATAAACTAATAAAGTTAGTCTCTCTCTCTCTCTCTCTCTCTCTCTCTCTCTCTCTATACGTGGGTGTGGATGTGTGTGTGTGTATGTGCGCAGTCTTTGCTTTCGTTTACAATTATTCTCTGTATATGTTCCAAGGACAGGTTGGAAGATTAGGCTAAGCCTAAAACCTTTATCCTTATGTAATAAAGTTCTGAGTTCTGAGTTCTCTCTCTCTCTCTCTCTCTCTCTCTCTCTCTCTCTCTCTCTCTCTCTCTCTCTCTCTCTCTCTCTCTCTCTCTCTCTCTCACACACACATACACACACATACTGATGTCATCTGACTTACTTGGTATCACAAAAGGTGCTGCCTTGCCGGTTTTTGCTGAAAAATAACTCCGAGACAATTAGATTCAATGAATACAATGATACAAGTAACCGGCAAGTCATAAATCCAAGAAGGTGTGGGGACCGACACAAAATAGGCTGGTTGTGGGGTCCGTCACAGAGAATTAGGTCGAAAGTGGGGTCCGACACAGAAAGTGGGGACCGACACAATGAATTATGGGAACCGTCACGCCTACGTCACAAAAGTGTGTGGGGACCGAACACAGCCAATTTCACTGACTACTTTTGTTGTTTTTATTATTACGGCTGTTTGGATGGCCCTACAATCTTGAAACTTGGGCTGTCTGCTACAGACATGTTGAACTTTTTGCTGGACCAACGACAGTTCCAAGCAGGCATTTTTTGGTAGGATATTTCTTGCCGATGCTACGAATTATGCAGTTTTGCAGTAAAGTGGAAGGCATTCTACCTAATAACGGCTAAAATATCAAAAACCTTCAATCCAACAGCACCTAGGCATGTAGTGTAAACACTCACAGATCTAACAAGACCATTCTCAGAGAGCAACATTGCCTAATACTACCATAAATGGATGTTTTGTCCGCGAATTTTGGCGTGTGGGAACCGAGTGGGAACCGAACACAAAGGGTCAGGGCACCGGACACAAAGCGTAGGGGAACCGTCACAGTGTCACCGGTGTGAGATCATGGCCCGACTGAGTTGCGTACATGTTGCCCGAACACGCCCACCTCTCCCAGAACGGACACACCAAAACAAACTGACGCTATCTAGCCTTCACGTTATTATCACAATGTCGTACGACTTCGCACATCACATAAATTTTGCCCGGCTGAACCCTCTTACACCACCGTGAGACTGATATCTATTACTTCCACCCAGTTTTTTCAAAGACCCTTCCTATTTGTAAGCATCAAACGGCCCCAACAATACCTAAGACCATTCCTATTTTTAAGCAGCAAACTGCACAGAAAGCACCACGATCACACGAAGCCGGATATAGTTCATCAATGGTTTGAATCGTATCTCAAAAGGCGCAGCTCAGTTATTAATGAACCACACCTATACTTGAGCCGTACGGTATACGTACCCACAGATTTATTGCGTTTCTGAGCAGCCGAAGGAGAGTGAAAGGGGAGGCGATAAGGTCCCTCACAACCAGACTGATTGCATAAGCCAGGGGGCATAACCAGTGGGGGTCGGTCGTGGTGTATAAAGTCCATTTAGACCACGACCTTACCTCAGACATCACGACCGAGATATTCTGCTGGACAACTGTTTTGCGTGTGTGAGGTAAGAAGTTTCTTTTTTTTTGCCCTGTGGGATAAGGTTCCTTTTTCCCCTACCTAATTGCGCTTGTGACATTGTTTTTTGTTTTGTTTTGTTTCGTTTTGTTTAATCTAGTTTTTTGATCTCTTGAGTAGCTGCGGTTTGTATGTGTGTGTGTGTTTTAAATCTTAAAAACTCTATTATTGTTTACCTGGTTTTTTTCCCTGTTCATTATTCGTTCCTTTTTTTTTGTATAATGTTTATGTCTTTTATGCTGTTACGAGTATCTACCGGTAAGTTTCTTGTCTTACAATCTTGGGCGTTACAATATTCGCTGCGTTAAAACACACACACACATCAAGACAGGAAATATTGTATGGATAATAAAACAAAATAAAACAAGATTATAAACAAAGAAGCTTTGAATTGTAAGCTCATCTTACCCTTTAGATGGTAAATGCAATTACGGTATCAGATTTTTTTTTTATAATTCATGTAGGTAGTGAAAAGTTGGTGTCACTACGACGTAGTGTTTCCTAATCTATAAAAAAAATATTTATAAGGGGTATAGTACTGCTGCTCTCTCTCTCTCTCTCTCTCTCTCTCTCTCTCTCTCTCTCTCTCTCTCTCTCTCTCTCTCTCTCTCTCTCTCTCTCTCTCTATTTAACAAGGGATGTAGATACTCCAAAGCCTGTTGCCACCAGAAATAAAAATAAAAATAAACCACAGACACAAAAACACTTGGTAGATTACGTTCTTACAGTTCTCCAATATATTTTATTCTTTAATTTGCGCATTTTCATCGAAAGTTTTCCACGGTCTGGATCCGTATGAGCATTTAGTTGCCTAGTAAAATAAAATTGGGGCATTGTTCCTCTCATGACTATTCCCGAAGACTCTTCTTTCCCTACCTTTCCCTATGTTCACGTTTACATTGTGCATAGTGTGTTATCACAAAACCCTGATTGATGACAGACAAGACTATAGTTGTGTTTTTGTTTGTTTGTCAGTTGTTGTTGCTTTTAGCAGAGACATAGTTCAGGGGTTCATGCAAGACCGATTTAGCTTTGATCTGGTTATCTGTTTATTGGTGCTCGGCCTACCCTTTAAAAACCAGTCACATTTAGACAAAACGTAAGCGTGTCCAGAATGAGGCACATGACGTAAGACCAACTTGGCCCTCAATCCTAGTTAGTCTGGAAGACCAACATGTGTGCAAGGCCTTTTCCTTAGATTTCAATTCAGATCAGTGTCATGGCATAGTTATGACATTTTCGATCTCTGGACTCTGGCCTATCAAGGAAAGCGTGAGTTTGTCCATGCGAAAGCTTACACACATGTCATATTTACAGAGAAGTCCTACGAGTCCTATTGGCGTATTTTCCCTTGCCATTGAGTAACAGGGGCGGACGAGGGGGGGGTTTCTGGGGTTTCCGGAAACCCCCCCCCCCCCAGC
Organism: Littorina saxatilis; assembly: GCF_037325665.1. Classification (NCBI taxonomy): domain Eukaryota; kingdom Metazoa; phylum Mollusca; class Gastropoda; order Littorinimorpha; family Littorinidae; genus Littorina; species Littorina saxatilis. The sequence goes on from NC_090248.1 coordinate 46,920,457, forward strand.
CAAAAAATAAAAATATTTTTGTGTGTTTTTTTGGGTTGAGTTTCAATTTTGTGGGTATTAATCAGTGACAAAATCTGCTGCCTGGAACTGGTAATGATCATCCTCAGAATGCACCAGCTTGCACCATTTTGCATCCTTTTTTTCAAAATTTTCCGGGGGGGCATGCCCCCGGACCCCCCTAGCAAGCTAGGCGCTTCGCGCCGTCGGCTCGGCGCTTCGCGCCGTCGGCTCGGCGCTTCGCGCCTTCACACCCATATCTTCACAATATACTTTTGGAAACCCCCCCCATAAAATGAACTGATCCGCCCCTGAGTAAGCTGATACACTACCTACCAAACCTAGCTAGCATACCTGAAGGCACGAGCAGATACAATGGGAAACTCAGACGGTCAGACAGATACATTGAGACGTGGACTCGTAACTTTTTGACCTTTCGCAAACCAGTCTTGCGACAATGACCTTATTTCGAGGAACCCACAGATTACGGAGGTCCAGAGAATGATAATGTCACTCACAAGGTGAATTAAAGTGCGCTAAGAGTTTTTCTTCGTCTTCTTTTTTTTATGAAGGTTGGGTAGGTTCAACCGTTTGCCGAAGACAAAAACTGACTGAATATGAAAACTTAATCACCAAGTAAGCAGACCTTTTCTACAAAACAACAACAACAACAACAACAACAACAACACTGCAGTAATGAGTTGTAGTACTGGCAAACCCCAAAATATATGCCCCAAAAAAGTAAAATGGAGAAAATCGTTTTAGTCTGCAAAAGTGCACTTCTATAGAAGTGGGGTGGGGCAAAAGGAGGAAACACTGGGACTGATCATACTACCGTATTTTACGGACTATAAGGCGCAACTTTTTTTTCTCAATCTTGACCCCTCAGTGCGGCTTATTGAACAGAAGCGCCCTATGTGTGGTTAAAATAGAAATCCCTGGCCAAGTTTCATCTCAGACAGCAAAGTGACCGCCTGAGTTACAGTCGAACAACTTGTGAAAATGCATGTTTCAGCTACTTGGTACTACCCTGGCCAAGTTTCCTCTCAAGACATCAAAGAGACCGCCCCATAGGTTAAACTCGGTCACTGACCCCCGTGCAGGGAAAGTTTCCTCTCTCAGATATGAAAGGGGAACCACCTCTCATAGCTAAAACTGGGTCAATGACCCCGGGGAAGAAGGTCAGTGTCTGTAAACAAGGCCACCCAGCTATCACAATGAACCTGCCTTTGATCTCGCCGCACACATAGAGCACAAAATAATATTTCCACTCTGTATTCTTCCTTTGATGTGCGCCAGAAGCGCCTAATGTGATGTTTTTTCTCAAGTTTACCTCAAAAATGGGGGTTGCGCCCTATAGAAGGAAGCGCCTTATAGTCCCGAAAGTACGGTAAATTATTTGCCGACCATTTCCCTTTTTTGTTTCTGATTGTTTAGATTTGTTGTTGTTGCACATGAACATGAACAGAGATTTTTTCTCTTCAGTTCCAAATATACGTTCAGAATTCACGCGCATGAGCAGCACTAGCCTTAGAATAAATGAAAGTTTGAATTCGAAGTTTGATTACCTGTGTTTATGAATGGACAGATGGACGAATTAAAGACATCTCGATTCTTTGCTTTGTGCCCAGCCACAGGAACTTAAAGAAAGCCAAGATGCGAGTACTGTTGCTGCTTGCCTGTGCTGTGGTGTGTGCCTTGAGTGCCCCTGCAAGCCCTGATGACGTCACACAGGACCGGCCCTTCATTGCGCTCATCAAGGACATCGAAGCTCAGCCTTTCTTCAGGGTCAGTCAAAAAGACAAGACTCCAATGATTCAATTAGCCCTGTATGAGTTATAGTGATAAGTGTGGAATACGCTTACATACATTGTGACAAGGGTGGATGATGATGATGATGATGTGATGATGATGATGATGATGATGATGACGATGATGAGTATGACTTTATGACGACGACGACGAGGATGATATGATGCTGCTGCTTCTGCTGATTATGATGATCAGTGATGACGCATGTGACGAAGAGTGAAAATGATGATGATGACGATGATGACGACGACGATATGATGATGATTGCTTGGCTGTTGCAGGACTTCTCGCAAAGCTACAGATTACTGACCTTCGAGATGGTGACGGCTGCAGAGTCTGCCAACCTGGGGCCTCTGATCGAGCGACTGGGCGACGTTCAGCTCCTCAGATATATCAACCGTAAGTCCATGGAGACATGTGTGCCCATCTACAGTATTTGGGGACAGCGCGGAGACCATGGGGTGGCATGCACTAGAAAGTACACAACTGGGTGTGACCCACGCTCTGAACTGATCGGATTGTTTGAAGTGTCATACAAACTTCAGTTTCAATCAATCCCACAGAGCGCTTAGGTCCCACCCAATTGGACCTCTTCTCGTGCATACCATCCCATGTAACCTCCGGCATTTTAAGCTGTCACTCTGTTTTTGGCTTTTTTTCTCTCTCAAAGTTAAGTACGATCACTGCATTGCCACATGCACAGCTGTGCATAGTGGTACGTGTCTAAACTGTTCAGTAAAAGTACTCTTTTGCGCAACTTGTGTCTTCATGTCCCTGTGTCGGGTTCAAGTATTGTATATTTCCAGGTATGGTTATATGCCTTAAAGAGATAGTGGCTGTCTACAACATTGCAGTACTGTAGAACACCCCACCCCAATGTAGTGTACACGAAGGGACCTCGGTTTTTCGTCTCATCCAAAAGACTAGCACTTGAACCCACCACCTAGGTTAGGAAAGGGGGGAGAACATTGCTAACGCCCTGACCCAGGGTCGAACTCGCAACCTCTCGCTTCCGAGCGCAAGTGCGTTACCACTCGGCCACCCAGTCCAGACGCACCCCGATTTAAAGCGTCTCCCATTTAAAGGCATTGATTTCTCAGATTTTCTGTTCACAACCTCTGTAAGCTTAAGTCCATTTTACGACTGCTATTTTTTAATACCAAGTATTCTTACTTCTTACAGGGGAGGGGGGGGTTTTTCTAAATTAGAGGTTACCGCTGTAGTATCAAGAGAAACGAAAATATTGTGCCGTGTCGTTGGCGAGGTTCCTTGTTTTTATGTGTTTGCCGGTATTACATGCCTTGTCATTTGTAGGAGGGGTGGTCAAGAAGCCGTTATTACGTGTACCATTTTTGACACCTGTTTGTGATTTCAATGTTTCAGTTCTGCCAAAAGATTTTTCATACAAATTCATCAATTACGCCATAATGGTAAGCGTGTGCGTGTGTAGTGTAGTGTAGTTTTGTGTAGAGTAGTGTAGTGTTGTGTTGTGTGTGTGTGTGTGTGTGTGTATGCATGCCTGTGTGCATGCGTATTGTGAATGGTGTGCAAGCTCTTTGACAAGCGAAAAGCTGACATTAGGCTAAATTGTCATGAGTGTATAATGTTGTGTCGAGTTTGTTTCACGTTCTGTTTAGAATTTGACCGAATATAATGACTGTTCAAATAAAGAATGTTTGATTTTTGCCCCTGTTATTTTTCAGCATTTGGAAGCTGAAGCTGGCCCTGCCAACGAGTCTTTCTTTAAGCCTTAACTTCATCATCTGTTCTGCATCACGCACCAGTGAGTATCTATCTGACTTTGCTGAGGTCTTCTCGACTGCTCGACTGATAAGACCGCAGGACTATAGACAGATAGACTGACGAATATGTACAGGGAAACGGGTGTTGTATCACCGATAAGTCACATAAAGAGGAGGCATAATTATAATTGACAGACACAGACAACTACACACACGCAATTTCTCTCTCTGTCTCTTGTCACACTGATGCACACACACACACACACACACACACACACACACACACACACACACACACACACACACACACTCTCTCTTCTCTCTCTGCCACTTTCTCTCACTCCCTGTCGCTCTCTTCACATACACACACACACACACTTTGTTTAGAAAACTCAATCAATGTGATATAGACATGACCAACTCGTCTGGAGCAAGTGTCCTGTTAAATTACCAGAGACAGACTTTAAAACTGAGATTTTATCAAGTTTTGTCTGTTCTATATTTGTCAGACAGACTCTTTGAGGTTGACTGACATATAAGGACACTCTTCTGTTTTTCAGTGCAAATCTGAAGTTACATCATCCATGTGTGGGCATCACAAGTTTAGATTAAGAAACATCACTTGTTAACACATTGTAACTATATAAAATCTTCAGGGGCGGATCAGTTCATTGTATGGGGGGGGGGGGGGGGGTTCCAAAAGTATATTGTGAAGATATGGGTGTGAAGGCGCGAAGCGCCGAGCCGACGGCGCGAGGCGCCTAGCTTGCTAGGGGGGTTCGGGGGCATGCCCCTCCCCCCCCGGAAAATGTTGAAAAAAAGGATGCAAAATGGTGCAATCTGGTGCATTCTGAGGATGATCATTACCAGTTTCAGGCAGCAGATTTTGTCACTGATTAATACCCCAAAAATTGAAACTCAATGTAAAATAAAGAAATGCACCATAACAATATTTTTATTTTTTGACTGAGGGGGGGGGGGGTTTCCGGAAACCCCAGAACCCCCCCCCCCCCCCTCGTCCGCCCCTGATCTTTATTATTTATTGATGTCAATAAAGCAGTTCACAAATCCTCCAAGAACAGTTGTTCTCAAATGTATGTGTGTGTGTGTGTGGGGGGGGGGGGGGGGGGGCGTGGAAGAGGGTATGCATTGAGGTTTCCTTGTTCTTTCCTATTAGACATAGCTTCAGTTCTTGTGCATGTTGTTGCACTTTTAAAAAATGTGTGTATAGAAATTAAGTATTTAGGTACTCGAATGGAATCCATTTTGGAAGACAATTTGTTCAAGCTTTGAAAGTATGCCTTTCATCCACTTTATGGGAGTCTTGGATTTAAACACACACACACACACACACAGACACAAGACACACATGCAAATTTATGCGTATATTTTTTTTTACAAGTTATGCTTATATTTTGCCATAAACATGGAGATATGGCACAGCTCTCTAATCTTCTTCTTCTGCGTTCGTGGGCTGAAACTCCCACGTACACTCGTGTTTTTTGCATGAGTGGAATTTTACGTGTATGACCGTTTTTACCCCGCCATTAAGGCAGCCATACGCCGCTTTCGGAGGAAGCATGCTGGATATTTTCGTGTTTCTATAACCCACCGAACTCTGACATGGATTACAGGATCTTTTCCGTGCGCACTTGGTCTTGTGCTTGCGTGTACACACGAAGGGGGATAAGCCACTAGCAGGTCTGCACATAAGTTGACCTGGGAGATCGGAAAAATCTCCACACTTAACCCACCAGGCGGCCGCGACCGGGATTCGAACCCTCGACCTTCCGATTAAGAGGCCGACGTCTTACCACCCCGCCACAGCGCCCGTCGCTCTCTAATCTATTACAAGGTTTACACACAAAAATAGTCCGGTAGAAACATTGGCACCACAAAAGTAGTTGAAAGCTTTTGTACTAAAGGAACTAAACTCCTTCAGAAGCCTGTTCTCTTTAACGATGTACATCACAAAGGAGAATTCAATGCAAAATATACATGACAGACAAATTGCAGTGCGTAACAGTTTTTGTTTTGCATAAAAAGTGATGACAGTTGTAAGCCACTTTGTCACAGAAATGTCTGTCGACCATTAATCGACGTAACATTGACATCTGAAAATGTTGATCTTCATCTTTAATTTTGTGACGTCACTTCGAAAGGAGTTATTTCTTTCTTTCTTTATTTGGTGTTTAACGTCGTTTTCAACCACGAAGGTTATATCGCGACGGGGAAAGGGGGGGGAGATGGGATAGAGCCACTTGTTAATTGTTTCTTGTTCACAAAAGCACTAATCAAAAAATTGCTCCAGGGGCTTGCAACGTAGTACAATATATGACCTTACTGGGAGAATGCAAGTTTCCAGTACAAAGGACTTAACATTTCTTACACACTGCTTGACTAAAATCTTTACAAACATTGACTATATTCTATACAAGAAACACTTAACAAGGGTAAAAGGACAAACAGAATCCATTAGTCGCCTCTTACGACATGCTGGGGAGCATCGAGTAAATTCTTCCCCCTAACCCGCGGGGGGTTCGAAAGGAGTTGATTCCCGAGATTGGCAAAGGGATTTAATACATGCAATTTACAGGAATGATATGTAAGAGTTTTTGTTATACACAAAAAATAGAAATCAGATTTGTAGGTTGCAGGAATGATATGTTTCACGTGTCAACATATTACATGTATACAATAACCTGGTTTGCTTACACCCTTGGCTATTATGTGATAACATGATCATTGGACTTTGTTTGTGATTGTTATAGTAAAAATTGATATAATGACCATTTTTGTCAAAAATTACAGTTTCCAAACTTTCACACAGACACTGCAGCACGTAAAACCGCAGAAAACACAGCTAAAATTGGTGTCAAACATCAGGTACTCACATTACAACCCATAACAGTATTCTTCTGTGTGGTAATCCATAAATAACTTCTTGTAGAGCTTCCAGAACACTATCATTTGAAAACAGCAGGTCTACGAGTTGATGTCCGACTTTCGTAAAACTAAAAACTACATAAAATTAAAAAAATTAAAAAATCCCTGCGCTTAGAACTGTACCCACGGAATACACGCGATATAAGCCTCATATTGATTGATATTGATTGATTTCGGCCGCCATTTTGAATCTTATAGATCGGAAAAAACAAAAAAGTTTTGACCACGTGGTACTAACTTATCTGAACAGTCAATGGGAAAGAACTGTGTTTAAACCCCTACAAGAAGTTGGACAGTGGTTACCTCCCATTTAGTTTTCACATTTATTTATTCATTTATTTATTTATTTGGTGTTTAACGTCGTTTTCAACCACGAAGGTTATATCGCGACGGGGAAAGGGGGGAGATGGGATAGAGCCACTTGTTAATTGTTTCTTGTTCACAAAAGCACTAATCAAAAAATTGCTCCAGGGGCTTGCAACGTAGTACAATATATTACCTTACTGGGAGAATGCAAGTTTCCAGTACAAAGGACTTAACATTTCTTACATACTGCTTGACTAAAATCTTTACAAACATTGACTATATTCTATACAAGAAACACTTAACAAGGGTAAAAGGAGAAACAGAATCCGTTAGTCGCCTCTTACGACATGCTGGGGAGCATCGGGTAAATTCTTCCCCCTAACCCGCTGGGGGTATTTAGTTTTCACAAATGTCCTGAAAAGTGCTGATGTACATGCCACGTACCTAGTACGTGTAGTGTATGGGCGTATAACAAACCAAACATGACCACGTACCTAGTACGTGCTGGGCAGTGAAAGGGTAAAAAGAGAAACAGAATCCGTTAGTCGCGTCTTACGACATGCTGGGGAGCATCGGGTAAAATTCTTCCCCCTAACCCGCGGGGGGCTTTTTGCGATATGAAAGAGTCTCCTTTCTGATTTTAGCTGTAGCTTTCCTCCTGTCATTTAATAATATATATATTATGTATATGTTTTATCACACAAACAACATCTCAGAAACAAAGGGAAGTATACTTTCTTAATACAGACAATACTTCAAAATTAGATTAATGGGAACCAACCTCCTGGCACCTGATAGATTAAAAAGTATTGAAATCAACAAACAACTTTCATCCTCAATTGTTCATGATTCTAACATGAACAGAAAAATGTGTAACAGGAACACCATTTGTATAATCTTGCAGATCTTACAAATGTTTGCTGCAAAAGATCTGTTTCCTCACATCACACACAAAATAAAACAGCTTGAACAGGTATTTTGGTTACAGGAAAGTCAGTGGTATAATAAGGTCAAAAGAAATTATGCACTTTGTATTATGAACATCACTTACATTTATATGTACAACACATCTTTGATCTTTCTTTCTTTCTTTATTTGGTGTTTAACGTCGTTTTCAACCATTCAAGGTTATATCGCGACGGAGGGAAGGGGGGAGATGGGATAGAGCCACTTGTCAATTGTTTCTTGTTCACAAAAGCACTAATCAAAAATTTGCTCCAGGGGCTTGCAACGTAGTACAATATACAGGGTGACACAAAAAAAACAGAGCCCACCAAAAGTTTAATATTTTCTGAAATAATCAGCCGATTCTTTTATTTTTTCAGGTGAGCCAAGCTGAAATGATGTTCTAACAGCCCACCAAGTTTGAGCTTCAAGATGTCATGGACAACGGAGCATAAGACATTTATAGTCGAGGCCTATTTTCGGTCGAATTCTATCCAGACTGGTCAGCCGCAGATGTGACCCAGAGTGGTCCCCCTATTCACCGGACTTGAACCCCCCAGATTTTTATCTGTGGGGGTACCTCAAGGACAGGGTATATGGCAACAACCCCCAGACCATCCCTGATCTTAAGGCAGCAATAACAGCAGCTGTAAGAGCGATCCCACATCTGCGGCTGACCAGTCTGGATAGAATTCGACCGAAAATAGGCCTCGACTATAAATGTCTTATGCTCCGTTGTCCATGACATCTTGAAGCTCAAACTTGGTGGGCTGTTAGAACATCATTTCAGCTTGGCTCACCTGAAAAAATAAAAGAATCGGCTGATTATTTCAGAAAATATTAAACTTTTGGTGGGATAGATCTGTTTTTTTTGTGTCACCCTGTATTACCTCACTGGGAGAATGCAAGTTTCCAGTACAAAGGACTTAACATTTCTTACATACTGCTTGACTAAAATCTTTACAAACATTGACTATATTCTATACAAGAAACACTTAACAAGGGTAAAAGGAGAAACAGAATCCGTTAGTCGCCTCTTACGACATGCTGGGGAGCATCGGGTAAAATCTTTCTCGTCCCAACCAATATGGGACTCCCCCTAACCCGCGGGGGGCATCTTTGATCTTGCATTCTGATTCATATCACTTAATAAAATTACTACATCGCCTAATCAAATAACCAGATCAAATGCACTTATATGTATTGGTTGGATTAGGCACTTACACCAAATATTGAATTTAAAGCAAACAGACATTTTTCACAGAAAAAAATCATCATACAACTCAAGCAAAGCAAATCTGAAAAATGAGGCTATGTAACACCAAGTGGTACATGTACATATATTTTTGAGCTGGATACATTTTACAACAAAATCAAAAAGTATAAAAACACACAAGAAGAGGTAAAATAAATCAGTGTCATAATATATCACCCATGTATGGCGTAGAAACTTTAACCAATCAGCCTTTAGAACACAGATGGACTTCATAAAAACTTTGTTCTCCTTTATATTTGTTATTAAAAAAAAGCAAAACAGTTTTGCATTGGAATTGTAAGGCGCTTGGAGCTATACATGGTACTTGTGCTTTTGAAAACCTATTTATCATCATTATAATTATTATCATTTGTATTGTTCTCAAATTATCAGTGCATGTAATATAAACAATGCAATCATGGAGGGGTATGAAACTCAAATTTGACGCAAAAGTTTCATGTTTCCGAATGCAAGTGTACTCCAAAATTGTATTCCTCTGTCCCATTCATACAGAAAAGTCAAAAATCCATTACAGTGGAACCCAATCCCCCCCCCCCCCCCCCCCCCCCCCCCCCCCGCCCCATTTAAACAAAATTTATTATTACACTTTTTGTCTTTCTTTTTGCTTGTTTGCTCACTGGCTTTCATATCAATCTTGCTCTCTGTACTTGACAACCGCCTCGTAAGATGGTGGAGGCTGGGAATGAGGGTGATCCCGTCCCCTCGCTGCAGAGTGTGCGGTATCTGTCGTCCAGACCTCGACATCCCCCGTTGAAAATGGAACACCTTCCCCCCACCTGTCCCAGTTCTCCTCGTTACCAAAGTCAAGGTCATCGCTACGACGGAGAGGTGCAGCAAGGGCCGAGGGCTGCGGCTGGAAGGGGGAGGGGACGACATGCACGGGGTTGTTCCGAATGGCAACGTATGGCTCGTTAACGTTGATCACTGGGTGAACGATTGTGCCCGGGGCCGACACTAGATGACAATCAGGGACGAACAGCTCGTCCAGGGTCTGTGCACTGTAGACATCTGAAATTAGCACAACACAACAAATCTCAACATTCACGTTAAAGTGAAATCTCTCTTTTACAATTACAACAGGACAAATCTCAACATTCTGGTTACAGTGAAATCTCTGTTTTACAATTACAACAGGACAAATCTCAACATTCTGGTTACACAGGCAAGGTATGAGCCGACTGTGAGCCCCTCCGTAGGGACGGACTATGCGGGCGTTGGTCGCACTACTCCGCCCCCGCCTGGTAGTTTTATCAACATATAAGGGGCAACCGTGACTGTTTATTCCAAGTGGTCAGAACATCCGGCATTGGAATGTCTGCCCTTCTTTTTCCTTTCCTGCGTCTCGTGGAGGGTGCGGCAGAGAGCACCAGGAAAGGAGAGGAATAAAACATAGTTTACTAGATGAATACCCGCTTCGCCGGGTAGCCGGCTTTGCCGGGCAAATCCCAGCATTCTGGTTACAGTGAAATCACTGTTTTACGATCACATCAGGACAAATCTCAACATTCTGGTTAAAGTAAAATCTCTCTTTTACGATCACAACAGGACAAATATCAACTTTCTGGTTACAATGAAATCACTGTTTTACGATAACAACAGGACAAATATCAACTCAGTGGTTACAGTGAAATCACTGTTTTACGATCACATCAGGACAAATCTCAACATTCTGGTTAAATTAAAATCTCTCTTTTACGATCACATCAGGACAAATCCCAGCATTCTGGTTACAGTGAAATCGAAAATTTTTATCTAAATTTTGATTTGATTAATATACTTACCCGAATCACATGATTAGCATTGACCCACTTCGATGCATAGGTTATGATAAAAGCTACCCCGTCTAGGTATAAGGGGAGCAACCCCAACTAAAAAAGTGACTGCACCAGCATGACTGACACCCTGGGTTACGTCCCATGTAGCCTACTACGTCATCAATGGTGCTGGTCACGTGATACCCCTTCAATCGACTAATTGAACATCAAAAATCGTGCGGGGCAGGAGGGAGGGAATTACCCATGTGATTCGGGTAAGTATATTAATCAAATCAAAATTTAGATAAAAATTTTCGATTATAATTACATATTCTTACGCCGAATCACATGATTAGCAGATAACTCCAACCAGGCGGTGGGTAAGATCAAAGAAGTTCAAACCCACTCTTAAAATCTGGAGAGGCATTGTCCCGCTGCCACCAAAGCAGGAAGGGACCTAGATCCATCGTTACAGATAGATCCATACTGCCAGAAGGCAGCAATGTCTCCCTATTAAACTGATAAAGACAAAAGCCGAGCACCAGTAAGCTGTGTGCAGGACATCATCCAACCTCCCAGACCGTAAAACGGCCGAGGAGGAGGCCCAGGCCCTGGAAAAAGAGCTCGGGCTGAGCCTAGGGGAAAGATAGCCGAAAGCTACGCCAAGGCGGAGGGGAAGAGAATCCCTCGCCAAAAAACTGGCCCACTGCCAAACATCAGGGAAAGAGCCGGTGAGAAAGAAAACATCTAGCTCACTCTAAAACCCTTGCCAGGAACTGGCCCACTGCCAAAAGACAGAACGAGGACCGAGAACCAACCTAAATGACAGTCGCAATGCCGCTCAGGCAAAAAAGCGAAAGACAGCATCAGAGAGCCCGTAAGCTGTGCTCAGCACTTCTTGCCATCTCCTGAACCATAAAGGGGCTCAAGTCTTGAATAACCCGAGCCGAGTAGAGGGGCAGACAAGCTGCCCCCCCCCCCCCCCCCTTACTATTGGAAGGAAAAGCCAAAAACCCTGGAAACGACAAGCGTAAGGTTGACCGATCATAAATGAAAAGCACCAACCTTCCCCAGGACCGTAAGACAATCATGCCAAAGAAAAAGCCTTGGCATGGAGAGAGGCCCGAAAGGCCGGAGAGATAACGGTCAGCTCCAGAGAGGAGTGACCTGTTTCCTAGAAAGAGAGAGAGACGTCTGAGTACAAAAAACCAGAGTCAAACTCAAAGAAAAAACTCAGAAGAGACGGTCACCAGAAGTCCACTACCAGACCATGCAGAAGCACAGAGGGAGGTAAACAGAGGAAGAAGCGGCCTACGAAAAGTGTAAGCCGCCAGCAGAGCGGAGAACGCGATGGCCAAAGCCTGATGTGACCGGTGACTCTAACCAAAATGACTAAAGTCAGAGTGATCACAAAGCAGTCTGCTTGTAGGTAAACGAAAGAAAATCAAAAACCCAAAACAGAAACGAGGCTGGAAAGGAAAAACAGAAAACTGTGAAGCTAACCAGCCTTAAGACTCCCTGAACGAGAGTTCACAAGAAGAAGGGCCCGAAGAAATTTCGCGGCCGACCGAGCCCAGAAAATTCCTGAGTCTGGCTGAAAAACCAAACACGTCTGATACCTCAGAACCGAGAATCAGACACGGAACACAACAGGCAAGAGTCCGTAATAGTTGCCAGCGGTAGAAGGGTGACCGTAACAGGCAACCCACCCCACCGGAAGTCGACCCGACCCGCCTCCTGGCAGGATGAGGTAAAAGAGGAAGACACAAAATCTAGAGACACGGAGACCGTAGTCGCCCATGCCAGGCAGGAGACTATTACACGGGCTAAGGCTGAGAGCCGTAACGCCCGTAGACCCGCCATCAAAGATGCTGGGCTGAAAGCCCGCACCAAGAAACCAGAAAATTAACTAGACCTCTACCGAAAGGGGAGGTTTAGCCAATAAAGCTGAGAAAAGTGATAGGCCACAAGAATGACCCCTCACCATGCATTGCTAAAACCAATGCAAACTCAGTAAAATCTGAATGTAACCTCCGAGGCCACCTCAAGTAAACCTTAAGTTTGGACGAAACACCAGAACAAGTCCGATCGCTAGAGAAAGACAGAGTCAAAATCGGCGAAAAGCCCACTAGGACCAAGTCCAAAAGAGTAGACAACAACCACCACCACCAACGGATGAAATGGCTGTTGCACCAGCCGAGGCTGAAAAACCCGGATGCCCTAATGCAGGCTGTTGTTCCCAAAAAATACAGACTAAGACGTCTGTGCAAGGAAGAACCTCTCCGGATAAACCTGAGCTGAGGACTTAGCCTGAAAAAGCTGAGTCTGCTTAGGTAGAGCCCGTTTTGCTGCTTCAAAGCTTGGAGAGCAAAAGAAGAGACCTGAAGGTCCCTACACATCTATATCTCCTTGGAGGCCAGGAGGCCAGGGAGGCCTTGGAAGCCAGGAGACTTAAGAGGCCAGGAGGCCTTGGAGGCCCGGAGGCCATGGAGGCCAGGAGGCCTTGGAGACCAGGAGGCCTTGGAAGCCAGGAGACCTTAGAGGCCAGGAGGCCTAAGAGGCCAGGAGGCCTTGGAGACCAGGAGGCCTCAGAGGCCAGGAGGCCTTGGAGACCAGGAGGCCCGGAGGCCTTGGAAGCAAGGAGACCTTAGAGGCCAGGAGGCCTAAGAGGCCAGGAGGCCTTGGAGGCCATGGAGGCCTTGGAGACCAGGAGGCCTCAGAGGCCAGGAGGCCTTGGAGGCCTTGGAGGCCGGGAGGCCCTAGAGGCCAGGAGGCCTTGGGGGCCAGGAGGCCTAAGAAACCAGGAGGCTTCAGAGACCAGGAGGACTTGAAGGCCAGGAGGCCTTAGAGGCCAGGAGGCCGAAGAGAGACCCATCCACCGAGGGTGAAGAACTAAGGGTGTCTCATTGATTCCTCACAAACTAGGAATGGGCGAGGAACAAGTCCCGTCTGTACATGACCGTATGGGCATTGTGCAGAGAGGAAGGACTTCTCCGTTCTAAATTCGCCCTAGCAAAAGTGGAGAAAGCATCCCCTGCGTCCTGCTCTAAACTGAGAGTAAAGGGCGCAAAGAACTCCGTAAAGGAGTGTCTCCGAGATGGAAGCAAGTTCCAAAAGCTGTCTGCCCACTTCCTCAGAGGGGAAGAGAGTCTGCTCAGAGAGCAGGGGACTCAAAACGTTCCCCAAAGAAGAAGTTCCGGCGTGACCGGCAAAGGTGCACGCAGAGGGGCAAAAGACGACAGCAAATTCCGGGACATCTTGGGCAAAGGCAACCTCCTCTGAGCCGCTAATGTCCCGAAGCTGGGAAGGCCGGAGCCTGAAGCCCCTTTCCTGCAGGTCAACGGCCAAACTTCACCCCTGACTAAGAGGAGGATGAGAGGCGTCGAAGACCAAAGGCACAGGAAGTGAGGAGAACGGCAGAACCCACTACCGAAGTGTGTGGTAGCTGCTAATCCGCCTGAGGCAGGGAGCCTGCAAGCCCAAAGGGCACTGCTGACGAAAAAACCAGACTCAAACCAGATGGGACCATAGCAGGTCCACTATCCAGTGAGCCCCCACTTCCGGCCGGAGCCAGAAGCGCAGAGGTCGCGTACGACCACCGCCGTAAGGCAAGGTTCGAACTGAACGTGCCAGTAGCCTGTGCACTAACCAGTGAACCGATACCTCCAGCCGGAACTGGAAGCACAGCCGTCGCGTAGGGCAAGGCTCGAAACCGGACGTGACAGCAGTCTGTACACTAACCAGTGAACCTACGCTTCCGGCCGTAACCAGAAGCGGCGCTGTCGCGGACAACTGCTGAAGTAGGTAAAGGCTCGAACCAGAAGTGACAGCAACCTGAGCACTAACCAGTGAACCTACACTTCCGGCCGGAACCGGAAGCCCAGCTGACGTTGACGACTGCTGACGTAGGGTAAGGCCCAAACCGGACGTGACAGCGGCCTGTGCACTGCCGGTGAACCTACACTCCCGGCCGGAACCGGAAGCGCAGCTGCCGCGGACGACTGCTGACGTAAGGCAAGGCTCAAACCGGACGTGAACGCAGTCCGAACACTAGCCAGTGAGCCTTTTACTTCCGGCCTGAGCCGGAAGCAGCTGTCGCGGACGACTGCTGACGTAAGATGTGGGACGCACCGGACGTGACAGCAGGCTGCGCACGAGCGGAAGAACCACTGCTTCCGGCCGGAGCCGGAAGCCCAGCTGTCGCGTACAACTGCTGGTGTAAGGCGGGGTTCGGTCCGGACGTGAACGCAAGTCGCTCACTAGCCGGTGAACCCCTACTTCCTGCCAGAGCAGGAAGCCCAGCTGTCGGAACCGACTGCTGGAGTACGGAGAGGTTCTGACCCGACGTGAACGCAAGTCGCTCACTAGCAGGAGAACATCCGATTCCGGAAACCGGAAGTGCAGCTGCCGTAAACGGCTGCTGCAGACACCAACCTTGAAGTGGCCGGATCCCCGGAGGGACATGCACTGTTGCGCTACCGCAAGCGGAAGGCAACCAATGCCGGCCAGGAAGAGGAGAAGAAGATCCCCAAGGGACCGTCCAGAAACATCGCGGTGGACAGCAGCCTGGTCCGGAGAAGACCCAGCGTCTGAAGGAGAGAACGTCGCCTAACCCCCAGGCGGGGGGCAGAGCTGGCGACGAAGTCCGCCGAGGCAAACCTCGCGAACGAGGGAATCTATTTCTGGAAATAAGCAAAAGATAAGTGCAGACCCCAGAGCCCGAGACTCTGGAGCCGAAACAGACGTAAAACGACAGCCTTGGAGGCCAAAACGGACGGCAGAGAGCCAGACGGCCAATCGTCCGTAACATAAAAAACGGCACAGAACAACGTAAAAACTTGCCTAAAATTGTGCCAACATGAACGACAAAGGCGTTCTTCAAAATAAGAGGCTGCTGAGGGATAGAGCTTAGCAGGGCCCAAGCCCTAACCCTCAGCCTTAGCTCCCTCTAATTCTCATTAACGGCCAAGTAAGCACCGAGAGAAAAATAATAAAACGACTGAAACTAGCAAAGTCCGAAAGGACGCCAGCCTTTCAGAAGCCAGCAAAGAGGGCAGCTAAAACCAGTTTAGGAGCTACCAAAGGCAGCTAAACAACTAGCTATACGAAGAGTTAAGCGTCCGAGTACGGACGAAAAATCAACATAACAACAACATGCTAGCTAAAAATGGCGACCAAGGAGGAAGCCACAAGTCTGAAAATAATAAAGTCCGTACAGACACAAACATTTCAGAAGCAAGCGAGCAAAAAAGATAAGCACGTACGTAAAAGCTACCGACGGCAGCTACAAAGCAAGCTACGACAGCGTTAATAGCCCGAACACGGCTAAAACAACAGAAGCCAGCCAACGTGCTAATGCAAATGGCGACCGTGAGGAAGCCAAACAACCGCTGAAAACTTCAGAGTCCAAAGGACATGCGAAATTCACAGCAGAAACAATAAAACATACAAGAAAATATGAACGATCTCACCAGCTGCAAGCCAGCAAGAAGTAGACGGGGGCCGAGGCCGGTGGGTGCCGTAGACACAAAACCAGCCAGAGCAAAAGCGAACACAACCGTCACCCTTGAGTGATAGTAGTCGATTGAAGGGGTATCACGTGACCAGCACCATTGATGACGTAGTAGGCTACATGGGACGTAACCCAGGGTGTCAGTCATGCTGGTGCAGTCACTTTTTTAGTTGGGGTTGCTCCCCTTATACCTAGACGGGGTAGCTTTTATCATAACCTATGCATCGAAGTGGGTCAATGCTAATCATGTGATTCGGCGTAAGAATATGTAATTATAATCACTGTTTTACGATCACATCAGGCAGGACAAATCTCAACATTCTGGTTAAAGTAAAATCTCTTTTTTACGATCCCATCAGGACAAATCCCAGCATTCTGGTTACAGTGAAATCACTGTTTAATTACGATCACATCAGGACAATTAATCTCAACATTCTAGTTAAAGTAAAATCTCTCTTTTACGATCACATCAGGACATATCCCAGCATTCTGGTTACAGTGAAATCACTGTTTTACGATCACAACAGGACAAATATCAACTTTCTGGTTACAGTGAAATCTCTGTTTTACGATCACAACAGGACAAATATCAATTTTCTGGTTACAGTAAAATCTGTTTTACGATCACAACGTACAGGACAAATATCAACTTTCTGGTTACCGTGAAATCTCTGTTTTACAATCTTCAGACTAGTTCATTTTTTTCAGATTCCCTCTGTTATATAAGGCCAAAAAAAATAATAGGTGTGGTTACGGTAACATAGCCAAAAAAAATAGGGTAGGAAGGTAGGCAATCACTTTTTTTTTTTTAACTTTTTTTTTATAATGTGTACAAATTAAACCTACTTGACAGGGAAATAAGTGTGCGACTCGGGCGCTTTCGCTTTCATTGCGTTTTCTGCACTCGTTTACTTGTTTTTTGTGTGTATTTTTTTGACAAACGTAATAAAAAGTTATAGGGTCGGCCCCCAAAAATAGGGTAGGTCGGGTTACCGTAACCACACCCTTTTTTTTTTTTAGGCCTTACAGTCAAATCTCTGTTTTACGATCACAACAGGACAAATATCAACTTTCTGGTTACAGTGAAATCTCTGTTTTACGATCACATTGTACAGGACAAATATCAACTTTCTGGTTACAGTGAAATCTCTGTTTTACAATCTTCAGACTAGTTCATTTTTTTCAGATTCCCTCTGTTATGTAAGTCTCATTTTCCCACTGTGTGCATTCTGAGAAAAGAAGTAACATATTGGTGGGACGACTGCATGGTGACACCTTTTGATGATAACTTTATTTCTTGGCAGTGTCAACATTTTTGAATAAATTAACTCTTGATTTAAACCAAGAATTTTACTCCGACTCTTTCCATCACATACCTGAGTTGTTCTTTGCTACTGGTCACAAGTGGGGGTCAGCTCACACGGACGCATTTTTGGCTCACGTAAGTGTAGCCTATGCGATCGTAACTTTGTCTGTCTGTGCGTTTGTGCGTTTGTGCGTGTGTGTGTGCGTGTGTGTGTGTTTGTGCGTGTGTATGTCTGTGGTAGAAACTTTAACATTTCCGAGTCTATGTGTGAGTGGTTATCCAAGACTACGGATAAAGCTCGCATAAGATTACGTCACGGTCAAAAGTGTTTGACGTCAATTAATGCATCATGACGGCATGCCTCCCTGTAGTCTTTCTCTCTCGCGTGGTGTGTGTGGTCTCGGTCATTGTTATTTTGAGCGGGCCGAGACTTTTTGGCAGTCGTGTCCCTGTAAGTAGGCTACATGCAGATCGACAGACAGATCTAGATCTAGTGTCTCTCTTTCTTGCACAGTGTCACCTAAGCTTACTGTGTGTGTGGGTGTGTATGTGTGACGGGGTGATTGAGTTTGTGTTACTGTTTGTCTATTTCTTACGTGAGCCTTGAAGGCTTCGCCTCTTGTTCAATACAGTCTAGGGGAAAAACTGGCCACAAAGCACCCAGTACATGCCAGAGAGATAGGAGAATCGCCACAATCAAAGAAAATACCACAGTCACTCAATATATATGGAAACATTAAGATTTACTGTGAAAATGCTAGCAAAAATGGCGACCAAAAACAGGAACGCACACTAGGAGTGTCTTTGCCGACTTACCTCCCATTCTGTGGTGTTGATAATAGTCGTGTCTGTGCTGTTTTTGTTTAAATAGTACCTAAGAAAACTGATGCAGTTCTTGAAATGTTGCCATTTATTGTTGTCTTTGTGAAATGCGAGTGTGATCCGAGGCGTAATCTGCATACGACTGATGTCACACTTAGGGTACCCCACTTCGATCAGCTTAACATTCAAAATGAGCTTCGAAGTAGAAAAGCAGATACACTACCAAAACACTGCATAAAAGATCTACACGACTGACCCAGAATCAATGAAATTTACCTCCTGTATAAAATATCCCAATCAAATTTGTTCACGCCGTCACACATGAAACGCATATGTTACCCTCGACTTCGATTCAAAGTAACTCCACTCAGACTGAATTACCATCGAAACGCAGATAAAGAACTGATTCGGAAATTACACACCAAACACATTTATGATATTTTACACACAAATTTCAACTGTGTCGTTTCGTGATTAACAGCCATAAACAAACAAATGTGGCGCCGTCACGTCGCCACGGAGGGAGAAACGCAGGTTACCAAGAGATTGTTTCCGATATACCTGTCTGATTAAAATCATCGTTTTTCACGAATGAAGGCTCTTTGGCAGATCCGGTGAATTGGAAACTGTCTATGAATGTTTCATTTAATGTCAAATGCGTACATTCTTGTCAATATTGTTACCTGAAGCCATGCGTTTTTCATACTCCACCCCTACCCATGCTAAGTCTATTTCAGAACTCCCACAGGCCATCTCTTTGAACAATATTGACATCAAGTTCTCGGATACATCCCGTGATCTCGGAGTCTTTTTTTTTGACAAAGATCTTAGCATGAAACAGCATGTATTCCAAACATGTAAAGCAGCGCGAATGGAGATCCGGCGTATAGGTTCCATTCGACAGTACCTTACCGAAGACGCAACCAAAAGACTAGTCTGTTCCGGCATACTCTCTAGATTAGACTACTGTAATTCACTGCTCGCTGAATGTCCCAAATCTGTCACCAAGCCCCTGAAACTAGTCCAGAACGCTGCCGCTAGACTCGTGTTTCGAACACCAATGAAACAAAGCGTCACGCCTCTACTCAAACAGCTACATTGGCTTCCAGTCGAACAAAGAATTAAATACAAGATCTGCTGCATATTCTATCAAATTGCCACGGGCACGGCTCCACAGTACCTGTCCGATCTCGTGCAGAAAAACAATCCTGAAAGGGTTGTCCGCTCTGCCTCCCAAAATAAATTTGTCAAAGCTCTTAAGTATCAGAGGGACGATCATGGTGGCCGCTGTCTTTCAGTCGCAGCTGATCATATCTGGAACAAACTCCCTTTGTCTCTACGTCTCAGTCCATCTCTGCCTTCTTTCAAAGCAAATCTCAAGACTCACCTCTTCAGAGAAGCATTCTAGAAGGTTAATGTTGATGATGTAATTGTCGCGACTCTGTGAATGTGCACTTTCGGATGAACAATGTTTACTGTGTGTGTGTGTGTGTGTGTGTGTGTGTGTGTGTGTGTGTGTGTGTGTGTGTGTGTACATGTGTGGGTGTGTGTGTGTGTGTGTGCATTATAATTGTTGTGTATACTGAGAGTTCGTTCCTGTAAGAGCCTCTGGATTTTTGTAACATTTATGTTTTTGTT
The DNA here is from genome assembly GCF_037325665.1 of Littorina saxatilis. Classification (NCBI taxonomy): domain Eukaryota; kingdom Metazoa; phylum Mollusca; class Gastropoda; order Littorinimorpha; family Littorinidae; genus Littorina; species Littorina saxatilis. The sequence goes on from NC_090248.1 coordinate 46,940,513, forward strand.
TTTGGGTTTTGTTGTAAAGTGTTTATGATTGTGTTCTATTCCGTCAATGGCGTCATTCTGGTAATGATGTTGTTATTGCTTTTATAAAGCGCTTTGTGTGTTCGAAAGCGCTATAGAAATCACCATTATTATTTATTATTATAGATGAAGTCAATGGTCGTGTTATCCTAAAGTGACTTTTGTTAGCATAGAACTTACCGTGCTTCATTGACTGACAAGACTGGAAAAAACCTACAATGACTAGTTAATTTCACTACGCGACTGCAGATCTGCAAGGAAACTTATTGCAGGGGAAATAACTGAAGACGAATAACCGGAGTAACTGTTCTTCAGCGAATTGCTGTAACGGATCTTTTTTTTTTAGATCAGTTATTCTCTGTTTTTCCGGCGTCTGCTACTGCTGGTGAGTAAGTCTTCAGTATAGTGTGAAAGTCACATCTATTTCGACTGTGTGCATCGATCGGACGTGTAGTGAAATGTTGATCTCTGATGATTTGGCAACATAATTTCGCTAAATGTACTTCGAGTATATCTGAGAAAGAAACAAAATAATTTTGACCACTTTTCCCCCTTTCTGTCACCAGTACTGCATGAAGAACAACTCACCTCTAAGAAGTGCCTTGTGGCCCCTGTAGTCATTGATACCAGTGGAACACTTTTTGCAGATCCACACAAACAGCACTATCAGCAAAACCAGCACTATCACGCCGAATATGGTGCAACCAACAATGATTCCAATCCTGAAAGCAACAGTGGCATCTGTTAGCTATTACCTCAACTGACAATCACTACATTGGGGTGTGCACGTTAAAGATCCCACGATTGACAAAAGGGTCTTTTCTGGCAAAATTGTATAGGCATAGATAAAAATAGACAACCAAAATACCCGTGTGACTTGGAATAATATAGGCCGTAAAAAGTAGAATATGCGCCGAAATGGCTGCGATCTGCTGGCCGATGTGAATGCGTGATGTATTGTGTAAATAAATTCCATCTCACACGGCATAAATAAATCCCTGCGCCTTGAATATGTGCGCGATATAAATTGCATAAAAATTTTTTTTTTTAAATTAAATAACAAAATTTAAAAAATTAAAATATCCCTGCGCTTAGAACTGTACCCACGGAATACGCGCGATATAAGCCTCATATACATATATTGATTGATCAATAACAGATTTATATCATCAAGGCGCTGCATGAGTGAGTCACTCCCGTTTTAACAGTTCACTGCTCACTATCTCAGAACTGCTCACACTTTTACATGGGAATTAAGCACATATTCCCTCCACTTAAACACATACCAACATCCTGACTTCCTGTGCACAGTGTGAATTTTTTATGAATTAATTTTGCAGATTGGTCACTCTAGTGGTTTTTGAGCATGTCATTAATTCATCAAGAAACTGTCACTCTGCACATGCAGAAAACATCCAGGCTGTTTAATTTTGACATGTGTCCAAGTGGCCTGATGGCATTAATTATCCCATGTAAAAGCCTGGCTAGATCTGAGATGGTGAGTCCCATCGTTTACACGGGAAAACCTGTTACTGTGAATTAATCAGCGGACAAGCTAAACTAGCATTAACTTGATATTTATAGCTCTCCGTTTATTCCCTCAGGACAGCAATCCTCACACAGAAACTGCTTTTTTTTATTCCTTTTTTTTTGGGGGGGGGGGGGGGGGGGGTGGGGGGTCAAAGAAAAGCTGAATTCTTGGGTAAAAGTAAACAGAGAAAGTAATTAATACAGACCTTCCAAATAAAAATCATAACATTTAAAATCATTTGAATTGATTTAAAAAAAACCGGGTATATAACATGCAAACAGAACAGCATTTGGGGGGGGGGGGGGGTGGGGAGGGGGGAGGGGGGGGGGGGAGGGGGGTGGGGAGGGGAGGTACCATTGTACCAGTGACTCTCTTTGTAAACTTACTCTGTGCCAGATAAGCCTTCATCAGGCTGAGGGCAGCAGACTTGGTTGTCTTCTTCCCCACAGCATCCATAGCTGCACTTCACTGACCACCGAGTCTCCCATTTGCTGCTATAACCATTGTAGTAAGCTTTGCAACAGTGGGTACGTAGGTCTGAAAACAATCATTCTTTATGCTTGAGTGTTGTTGATGGCTCTCATACTTTCAGCTCACACACACACACACACACATGCAGGCACGCACAAACTCATACACACACACACAACACACACGCATGCATGCACACACACACACGCTCGAGTGGTCAGTTGATGTCTCATACCTTCAGCTCACACACACACACATGCAGGCAGGCACGCAGAAACTCACGCACACACTCTTTCTGGGAGTACCTGCAAGCTTAACATATATTATATATTCTTGCTCTTTGATACAATCTGGAAGGGTTAATGTCTAAGAGAAGCAATAACCTATTGAGATGAAGGAAGAATTTCACACATTTTACGACAAAACGTATACAGCTTCCCGTTGCATTTAAGTATTTTTTTACACTGAATAATGTATGCATGTTTTTGTTTGGTTGAGTGTATGATCACCTATAACTATTAACTAAATCATTCACCTCATTGACAAGAACCATGCAATGGTCATTATACTCACACTCTTCCCCCAAATATGTCTGGGTTTCATCCTCTCTACAGACAAAGGCATCTGAAACTGAAAAGAAATCAATATTATGCAGATTGCAGTTGTAGCAAGAAGTTCCCATTAATGCCCAGGATCACACAGGTAATCGGGAGAGAGAAGAAAACCGAAAAGTGTGGTCTTACAGACAACTTTGTTTAAAAAAAGGGACTGAAATTAAAAAAGAGGGGGGAGGGGTGGGGTAGTAATTTCACATGAAGACAGCCACAAAATAATCAATAACTTTACCACAAACTTCCTAAAAGCTTTTACAATCCGAAGAAACATCTAAGATTGAATGTACATTAAATAGCATCTGTCTGGGAACCAGAAACATTGAATTTTTTCGGCCCTAATTGAATCCAGAATTATACTTATCTACGGTAAGACCAATGTCATGTCAGTTTGAAGACACTGCACTTCGAGCATCCTTCTACATGTACTTTGGCGCATCATAAATATATAGTCTGGCCGTTTTCAATTGTCTCGATAAAAGTGGGACTTTTTGGCAGAAGTAATTTCATAACTGCATATATGACTCCTATGTCAGCAAAATCTAAGGTTTCAATTCAATCTGCACAAAAAAAGAGAGGCTGTTCATGTACGTTAGATAATTAGTCTGGTATTATGTTCAAGAATTATAAGTGTCCCAAATTCAAGGAAGCTGTTGCAAGGTAACAAACTTCACAGAGGGAAAGCATACGTACGTGTTGGAAGATTTAATTTTTTTCTTTGATACCTCAAACCTTGTCATGAACAATTAATAACAACAAAAAATGTACTCACAAGACATTAAAGCACGGAGAGTAACACAATACACTGCATATAATTTTATTATAAGCACGGACAGCAAAAGAATTGGTCAGTACTTTTGTATAGTTATTTTGTTCTGGCACTTAATTCTCACTTGCAGGCACGTCCTTTATGATAAATGTTTTTTTAAATCTTTAATGTTATGTTCAAGGGACATACAATTACTGTTAATGGAGAGAGCAAATACTGTGGGACGCTGTTGTTGAATTGTACCTATTTGGAATGATGCTCGTATCCCATGTAAAACCCTGGGCAGATCTGTGGCTTCAAGTAAACACGGAAGAGGTGACGGGTGTGATGAAATGAAAATGAAAATACATGGCAGTCACGGGACAAAGAACCTCTAGATTCCATCAGACATCCCTACTGCTGGTTCCATAATTGAAAAAAACCCATGATTAACAACAGTTCAGTTTACAAAAGTAGCCAGTAGCATAGACCTAAATCAAGGGCGGATCAATTCACTTTGGAGGGGGGGGGGGGGGGTTACAAAATGACTGCGAAGATACAAGTTGACGGCGCCGAAGGCGCCTAAGCCTCTAGGGGGGGTCCGGGGGCATGCTCCCCCGGAATTTTTTTTTTATCCAAACTGACCAAAGAAGCAAAATAGAGCTATCTGGTGCATCCTGAGCCAATAAATTACCTCTTTTTTGGGGGGGTGGGGGGTGGGGGGGGTTACGTAACCCGTGTAAACCCCCCCCCCCTCCCCCCCCAGATCCGCCCTTGTAAATATAGGTCCCTGCCAGTAGTAACACAGAAAAAGATTTGGAGAAAACACGTAAACAACTTGTAAACACTTGATCGGTCTAAATCGTTTTGTCCTATAGCTGCTTCAAGATGACAAATACAAGGAAAATCACATTTACCTCTCAGAATGCTTACTGAGTACAGAGAAGTCGACACGACGAACAACCATACAGTAGATCCCATCTCCTTTGCCGTCAAGATCCTGAGTAAAATCCGGCAAGAATGGAAGTGAAAGTATGTCGCAATTTTCATAACAGGCGAACAGAGTACAGTCCCTTGCGAATATCTCAGTCTCTCTCTGTCTCTCTAAAGTAGCAATCAAAGTTATTCTGCTAAATTAAAAACATACAGCACTCAGCACTCTAAGTAAAAACTGACAAACATTGAAATATTCTGCCACTAAAAAAGAGATTGCTTTACAATAGAGCAGTGACAATTAATGCACAACATCGTGAACAGCGAAGAGCACCTCCTATCATGATTCTTGTTTCTATTAATTCACGGAAAAAAAGAAAAAAAAATGCCACACAAAAATCGTCCCTCTCCAAAGAATTGATCTATTTCTTGAAATCAATCCTGACGTCATTTGGCAGTAAGGTCTTGAACTCTCTACCTAAAGTTTCAAGTGAAAAAGGTCACAGATTATCAACAACAAAAAAGAAGGTTTTGTTGCATCATACTAGAATCTTTTGTTGATTACATTATTATTATATTATTTAATGTGTTTTTAATATTTTGTATGGTACATTATACAAGAACACTTTCATACCAGGGAAATCGATACCTCATGATAATTGTGATACAAGATCTTCAGGATTGCGTGCCCATACAATATGTGTTAATTGCAAATGATTGTAATATATTGAGTTAATTGTTACCATTTGAATTTGTTTTTTGGTCTCTCACTCTCTCCTTATTTTTTTTCGGGGGGAGGGGGGTACCTATGGCATGCTTGCTCCTATCATTTATACAAATATATTATACATATTCGGCACAATGAACAAATTCCCGCTTACACAATTATGTTCACCGCGTCATACATATTTGTTTATTCTTTTACGTGAATTAAGAGAATAAGACGCTACTTTCCGTCAACACGTTACACGGAGAGATGTGCTTGATTGTGTCCGTATCTTGATGACTATTTCGGTATTATAAAAAAATAATAATCTACCTTTAATAATTTTATATTACTTTTGATCTACCTTTCTTGTTTTTTTATTTCGGTATTAATTTTTGTGTGTAATAATGTGTGTGTGAGTGTGTCTGTCTGTGTGTGTGAGTGTGTCTGTCTGTGTGTGTGTGTGCCTTTGATTAAAAGCAATGAATATTCACTCTTTCACAACCTATGAAAACCCAACAAGAGTTATTTCTGAACATTGTTTATTGCCATGCTTGATTTTTATTTCTAATTGCTGCGTCTGTTGTTCCGCTTCTTGGTGTGAATTTAATGCTCCTTTGTCATATATCTGTTTGCTTTTCAATCTAACTTTTAAATGAGCAAATATCTGAGATGTTGGGTTCAATGCCGGTGTCACGAACTGAAACCTCTGCTGAACAATCGATACTTCTCATTGCGGTCAATGCGCATGCTCCAATCTTGGACTTAAAAAATGCGACCCTTTGACCGAACGAACCATGAGTTAGGGTTAGGGTTAGGGTTAGGATTAGGGTTAAGATTAGGGTAAGGGTTAGGATTAGGGTTAGGTAGTTCACGACCTGATTAATCTCCCCATGTTAGCGCATGCGCAATGATCGCAATGAGAAGGATTGTTCAGGCAGAGTTTTCAGTTCGTGACACCGGTTCACTGAGTCTGTGCACTTGTGAAAGTGAAGTAACTTATACTTTCAAAGCTTGAACGTATTGTCATCCAAAATGAATCCCATTTGATTATTTAAAGTTTTATTTCCATACATGCATTAAGAAAACTGCAACAACATTCACAACAAGAATTAACTGAAGCTATGCCTGACAGGAAAGAACAAGGAAATCTCCATGCATCCCCCTCCCCCTCCACACACACACATACATTCGAGAACAAATGTTCTTGGAGGATTTGTGAACTGCTTTATTGACATCAATAAATAATAAAGATTATATTATTACAATGTTTTAGCAAGGGATGTTTCTTAATCTAAACGTATATGCCTTTCATTCACTTTATGTGAGTCTTGGATTTAAACACACACACTGACACACAAAAACAAGGTACATATGCAAATGTATGTGTATATTTGTTACAAATATTCTGCTTATATTTTCCCCATAAAGATGGAGATATGGCACAGTTCTCTAAATATATTACAAAGTTTACACACAAAAAAAGTCTGGTAGAAAATTGGCACCACAAAAGTAGTAAAGCTTTTGTACGAAAGCAACGAAACTCCTTCAAAAGCTTGTTTTCTTTAACAATGCACATCACAAAGGAGAATTCAATGCAAAATATACATGAGACAGAGAACAATTGCAGTGCGTAACAGTTTTTGTTTTGCATAAAAAGTGATGACAATCTTAAGCCACTTTGCCACAGAAATATCTGTCGGCCATTAATCGAAGCAACATTGACATCTGAAAATGTTGATTCATCTTTAATTTTGTGACATCACTTCTAAGGAGTTGATTCTCGAGATAGCCAAAGGGATTTAATACATGCAATTAACAGGAATGATATGTAAAAGTTTTTGTTATACAAAAAACAAAAACAAAATAGAAATCAGATTTGTAGGTTGCAGGAATGATATGTTACAGTACGTGTCAACATATAATCATATTACATGTATACAATAACCATTTTCCTTCTGCACGGTGCAAATGTGCAGAAGATGGCCAATTATTGGCCTGAACTTAGGCCATGATAAACAAAACATCTGACCTTTTCAACTCTTAGATTAGAGCAATAATCTTTTAGCACTGCAGTATTTTAGTTCTACATTTCATTCTTTTTGTAAAGCAATTAAACTTGGCCAAAAAATTATTGCAACAAATTTCGCACCCAAATTAAAGCAAGGCAAATCCAGCAAGTCATTGCTAAAGTGCAGCACTTTTTGTCATGATACCTATAAAAAATGATGCAAAAAGTCCCGTTTTTAACCGCTCTTGCGATCGACACCTGCATCAGTAGGAATAGCATAGCACACTCAATACGCAAGCTAGCTAAACAAATCAACCTATTCAGGGTAGATAATTGATTTGACTTTTTTCTCGTATGTAAAAGTCGCAACGTTTTGCCTATTGTGATTTAATTTTTGTCGATTTTTAATTGGGCCCTTCCGTTTTTGTGTGGTTGATTTTGAGGGTACCCTTACTTGAGCTGCAGTCACGTGATCCCCGTAAAAGATATCTTTAATCCAAAAAGTGATTCTGATAGTCAAGTGAACGGCCTTAACTGACATATAAAGTTTTAATGAAATTACACAGGAATTAATGCTTTAATTTGGGTGCGAAATTTGTTGCAATAATTGTTTAGCCAAGTTTATTTTTTATCACAGCTAGCTTTCCATGTTCAAAGACAAATACACAGGGTAATGTAACAAAAATTTAATTTTAAAGGCACAGTGCACACATATGCAGCCTCCCATAAACCATCCAATTCTGATCACTGAGCTCCCCGAGCCTCTACATACAGTACAAACATACTTCCATTTGAACGCTCACCGAACGTGAACATCCTGGCTGCTTTCCGTCAGGAGTGAGACATTTTCAAAGACTTTATTTTCGTGGACTGTCTGATCGGACAATCAGACCCCTCGTTTTGGCTATAGAACTAACTTTTAAAATATAAATAATAAATTGACAGCTTGTAACACAGTTCACGCAAGGTCGTGTCTCAAAGCAGACGATTTTTCTGCATAGCGCTCGCTTTCTTTGAAGCCAACCGCCGCCGATAAGTTCAACAGCCAGTCCCATTAAAATCACAAACTGATGACTAAATTGTGAAAAAAGGAAAGTGTGTGACACAGGTTCACAATGGCTCAGGGGTTAGATAAACCACAAAATTTGGTGCGTGCAGGTTTACGCAAGCTAAATAGCAATTCAAACAAACTGGTACTAGACAATCCGGCTGCATGTCCATGCAAAAATAAATTCTTTGAAAAATGCTCGCTCTTTACGGAGGGCACCTAGGATGTTCTCAAGAGGTGAGTGTTTAAACAAAAGGGTGTTTGTACTGTGTGTAAAAGCCTGGCAGTGTCTGTGACCAGAAACTGATGGTTTAAGTGAATCTGAGCGTGCCTTTAAAATGCAATATATAAAAAAAAGCTTTTCCATGTAAATATAGGGGTGGAAAAACTCAGAACGTACAGTGGTACCTGCGATGAAAGGACACCCTTTGGACCAGCAAAAAGTGTCCCTACATTGCAGGTGGCCTGTCATGACAGGTTTATTTTGGTGGAGATAATAGAAAAAGGGACCTCAGAATGTACGTGTCCTTTTAAGGGAGGTGTTCTCTCATAAGAGGGGCCACACGTCGCAGGTACCACTGTATGACCATTCATAAAATATAAACAGATGCTTCATCACACAAACTTCATCTGATTAACCAAGGGAAGTAAATACTCTCAATAGGTGACTTGCCCTATCGGCCAGCCCCACGAAAAATCTGCGATACCTTGCGTGGCCTTGCGAGATCTGCCAAAAAATGCGGGCATGTTTTGATAGCTCTGTGAGAGATAGCGTTTCAGTTCAGACACTTCGCCTTGAAAATGGTGAATTTGCACTGTGCAGCAGTTGCATGGCTGCAGCAATGATAGCCGAAAGAATAATCCTAAAGTTTGTTCAAAGTACCCAGGCATGGCCCGTACACAAAGGAAAGACGATCAAGTTTTTTGATTCTTTTACAGAAGCCAGAGAACACTAGCACTATAGTGAAGCGATGGCTGAATTCTCTTCAAAATTAAGTGCCATCCCAATACTCCGTTGTCTGATCAATAACTTTATCAGCTTCGGTTTCTTGTATCCTGAATATTGTATTTTTCTCTCTTTGAATTTGATGTGATTTTGCAACTTTGGTACTTGCAATCGCACGAAAATTCCCACTCGCGGTAGCCATTTACTTGTGACAGGGGAGGCTACCGCTCCTTTCACAGCAGACTCTGCACCCGAGTTGTTGGCCTTTAAATCAACACCTCTGGATTGTGGAATTCTGTTTGTGATGGGGTCTGGTGGTTTCCGATTGTCTGTATGTTCAAGGAAACCTTCGGGTTTGCATAACAGTTTTTACAGGGCTAAGAAATTAGCCCTAACATTTTCAATCCTGTTTGATTGCACTTCGCCTCCCGAGGTGATCGTAGTGTTTCGGCACTCGGTTACATCCTTTAGATCAGTGAACGATAACTTTTGAGAGCAAAAAAAAAAAGACCGCACGGAAGAGAATCTTCCTTCTCTTTCGCACAGAAGAGCTATTCAAGCGGGGTATTGTGCAAGTTGGCTATACAGACAACACTTCAAAGTGAGAGTTATGGTACATGAGAGATTCAAAAAGCCATTTGGAAAAACCTTGCAGACCTTACAAATGTTTGCTGCAAAAGATATGTTTCCTCACATCACACACAAAATAAATCACCTTGAACAGGTATTTTGGTTACACTCACTGCCTGACAGTCAGTGGTATCATAATAAGGTCAAAAGAAATTATACACTTTGTATTATGAACATCACTTACATTTATATGAACAACACATCTATTATCCTGCCTTCAGATTTATGCACCCAATCAAATTACCACAGCAGTACCTGCAATGTGTGGACCCTCCCATGAGAGGACACCTCCCTTAAAAGGACACCTTCTCTTGTCCCTTTGTATATTATCTCTACCAAAGTATACCTGTCATGAAAGGCCACCTGCAATGTAGGGACACTTTTGGCTGGTCCCAAGGGTGTCCTTTCATCACAGGTACCACTGTACATCACCTAATCAAATAACCAGATCAAATACCCTAATAATATGTAATAAGACACTTTCATGCCTATTATTGAATTAAAAGCAAACAGGATTTTTCAACAGAAAAAAATCATCATACAACTCGAAGCAAATCTGAAAAATGACACTATGCAACACCAAGTGGTACATATATTTTTGAGCTGAATACATTTTACAACAAAATCACAAAATATAAAAACACAAGAAGAGGTAAAATAAATCAGTGTCATAATTATCACCCATGTATGGGGTAGAAACGTTTACCAATCAGCCTTTAAAACGCAGATGGACTTATTTATCATCATTTATAATAATTACAGTAGACTTAACCACTATATCGCGGTCTTTGGGGTCCAAAGATTTGAGATCGCGATATATCCGATGATTATTATATTTTTTGTCTTTCTTTTTGTTTGTTTGCTCACTTGCTTTCACATCAATCTTGCTCTCTTTCCTGGACAACCGACTCGTAAGATGGTGGTGGCTGGAAATGAGGGTGATCCCGTCCCCTCGCTGCAGAATGTGCAGTATCTGTCGTCCAGACCTGGACATCTTCCGCTGAAAATGGAACACCTTCCCCCCAGCAGTCCCAGCTCTCCTCATTACCAAAGTCAAGGTCATCGTTACGATGGAGAGGTGCAGCAAGGCCCGAGGGCTCCGGCTGGGAGGGGTCGAAGTCCACTGGGTCGTTCTGCCTGGCGATGTACGGCTCCCTTGGAACGTTGATCTCTGTCAGCACAACAGAACAAATGTCAACATTCTGGTTACGCAGGCACGATATGAGCCGACTGTGAGCCCCTCCGTAGGGACATATAAGGGGCAACCGTGACTGTTTATTCCAAGTGGTCAGAACATCCGGCATTGGAATGTCTGCCCTTCTTTTTCCTTCCTGCGTCTCGTGGAGGGTGCGGCAGAGAGCACCAGAAAAAGAGGGGAATAAAATATAGTTTATACATGCAGCAGCAAAAAGAAAGGGGGACATTTTTCTTGGACTCTCGGGGTAGATGCTAGACAGTAACAGCGAGACAGCAAAAATATTTTTTAAAAAGCCCTTCACCCTCTTTCCCTTTCGCTTGGTCTCATGACTGTACTGTGTACACTGAAATCACTGTTCACATCCGGACAAATCTCAACATTCTGGTTAAAGTGAAATCTCTGTTTTACGATCACGAAAAGACAAATCTCAACATTCTGGTTAAAATGAAATCACTGTTTTACAATCACGACAAGACAAATCTCAACATTCTGGTTAAAATGAAATCACTGTTTTACAATCACGACAAGACAATTTAAATCTCAACATTCTGGTTACAGGGAAATCTCTCTTTTACGATCACATGAAAACAAATCTAAACATTCTGGTTAAAGTAAAATCTCTGTTTTACAATCTTCAGACTAGTTCAATTTTTTCAAACTCTCTGTTTTATGTCACATTTTCCCACTGTGCACATTCTGACATAAGAAGTTACACATTGGTGGAACGCCTGGTGACACCTTTTGATGATAACTTTATTTCTTGGCAGTGTCAACATTTTTTAATGAACTCTTGATTAAACCAAGAATTTTACTCAGACTTTTTCCATCACATACCTATATGAATTTCCTTTTGGCGCCTGAGGTCTTTGAAATGAGTGGAACACTTTTTGCCGATGAACACAAACAGCACTATCAGCAAAACCAGTACTATCACGCCGAATATGGCGCTGCCAGCAATGATTCCAATCCTGAAACAGTGAAAGTAACAGTGGCATCTGTTAGCTTATTTCCTTTAACTGACAATCACAGAATGAACTTTGAAAGTCAATACAACACATGTAACAGATTTATATAATAATTGCGCAGTCCTTCTCGTGTTGACTGACAGTTCTGCTCAGTATCTCAGATCTGCTCATGCTTGCTTTTACATCCCTCCACTTGAACACATACCAACATCCTTACTTCCTGTGCACAGTGTGAATTTTTTATGAATTAATTTTGCAGATTGGTCACTCTTCATACATGTCAACCCCTATCAATGTTTTCCTGTATCACATTACCAAAAAACTGTATCATCAGGCCAAAAAACTACATAGCGCGCGGCACCGCGGTATTACCGCGTAAGGCAGAATTTGAAAGTTGTGTTTATGGTAGTGAGGTGCATGGTATAAAGATCAATCAATTTCATCATAAAATGCCAATCAATACTGATTTCAGTGCTTCTGTTCTGATAATGAACTAAAATCAGTATTGATTTGAATTGTATGAAAAAGTGATGTGTATTGAATATGCTTTCTTATTATCATTTCATGATTTATCTATAAACTATAATGAACACAGGCAAAATCCATTCTTCACATTCCTGATTTTATGTCCAGTCCCGGATTTTCCCGAATAGTGCAAAAGTTTCCCGATTAAAAATTTTTCGAGTATAGTTATATAATGACCGGAGTGTATTTTCAAGCGCCTGTACTCGGCGTAGTTTCACTTCTGAAATCTCGTTTAGCGCGAGGCTTCGTCACACAAACGCTGTGATCAAAATCGAAACTAAACGAGAATAGGCGAGATTTGTGGCTAGCGCATGCGCTTCAGTCGAATGTGGATGAGAAGCAGAAGAAGCAGCAGCAGACGACCACAAAATGAAGAAAACAACGGTCCAGCGCCCGAAAGTTCTTGTAAAATTTGAAAAGAGTTACAAACAAGAGTATGACTTCATCTCCGAATCGACAAGACGCGGCATACATTTCGCGTTTTGCACCAAGTGCCGCGAAGATATCAGCATCGGACATGGACTCGGAGGCCGGGGGGATATTGAAGCTCATTCAAGAACAGCAAAACATGAACGGAACTGTGATCGGAAACCGATCTCACGCTTTCGTCCAATCGGAATATTTCTCCCCCCCCTTTTTTTTTACAAATGTCATTTTTGAAATTTCCCGTATCAATGAAGTTTTTCCGTATCAATCCCCGTGATACGCCGTATCACTCGAAAATCACGAAAAATCCGTATCCGATACGGGAAATCCGTATCAGTTGGCAACTCTGACTCTTGTGGTTTTTGAGCATGTCATTAATTCATCAAGAAACTGTCACTCTGCACATGCAGAAAGCATTCAGGCTGTTTATTTTTGACATCGGATGTGTCCAAGTGGCCTGATGGCATTACATTAATTATCCCATGTAAAAGCCTGGCTAGATCTGAGATGGTGAGTGAGACACATCGTTTACACAGGAAAAAACCCTAGCTGTTACTGTGAATTAATCAGCGGACAAGCTAAACTAGCATTAACTTGATATTTATAGCTCTTCGTTTATTCGCTCAGGACAGCAATCCTCAAACAGAAACTGCTTTTTTGTATTCGTTTTTTTTTTTTTTTGGGGGGGGGGGGGGGAGGATGTTTGGGGTGGGGGGGGGGGGGGGGGTCAAAGAAAAGCTGAATTCGTTGGTAAAAGTAAACAGAGAAATTAATTAATACAAACCTTCCAAATAAAAATCATAACATTTAAAATCATTTGAATTGATTTAAAAGAACCGGGAATATAACATGCAAACCTAACAGCATTTGGGGGAGGGGAGGTACCATTGTACCAGTGACTTATTCTCTTTGTAAACTTACTCTGTGCCAGATAAGCCTTCATCAGGCTGTGGGCAGCAGACTTGGTTGTCTTCTTCCCCACAGCATCCATACCAGCACTTCACTGACCACCGAGCCTCCCATTTGCTGCTATAACCATTGTAGTGAGCTTTGCAACAGTAGCGACGTTGGTCTGAAAACAATCATTCTTATTGAGTGTTGTTGATGTCTCTCATACCTTCAGCCCACACACACACACATGCACGTAGGCATACACAAACACACGCATGCCCACACGCATGCCCACACACACACAAACATGCATGCACACACACACGCAGGCACGCACAAACTCTCACACACCCACACACCCACACACACGCTCACAAACACACCCTCACACATTCATGCACATACGCTCACAGTCACACACACACACACACAAACACACACACGCATGCACACACACACACACTCACACTTTCTGTGAGTATACCTGCAAGCTACATGTTCTCGCTCTTTTGTACAATCTGGAAGAGTTATGATTTCTAAGAGAAGCAATAATTGACCTATTGAGGCGAAGGAAGAATTTCACACATTTCATCATAAGATGTACAGCTTCTGTTTTTTTGGTTACATTTTAGTATTATATTTTAACATCGAACGCAGAAGAAGAAGAAGTATTATATTTTACACTGAATGGTGTATTCGTGCATGTTTTTGTTTGGTTGAGTGTATGATCACCTATAACTATTAACTAAATGATTCAGCTCATTGACCAGAATCATGCAATGATCATTATACTCACACTCTTCTAAATCCCCGTTGTAGTTCCGGGTTTCACTTTCAACATCATCTTTACAGACAAAGGCAACTGAAACTGAAATGAAATCAATATTATGCAGATTGCAGTTCTAGCAAGAAGTTCACATTATAATGCCCAGGATCACACACGTAATCGGTAGAGAGAGGAAAACTGATAAGTGCGGTCTTACAGAAAAACTTTAAATAAAGAAAGGGAATAAAAATTTAAAAAAGGGTGTGTAGTGGGGGGGGGGGGGGGGGGGGGGTGGGTGTTAATTTCACATGAATTAAGACAGCCACAAATAAATAATCAATAACTTGACCACAAACTTTCTAAAAGCTTTTACAATCTGAAATGAAAATTAGGCCAGAAAAAATCAAATGTTAATTTGTTCCTGATGAAGGGCAAAAATATTAGGGCGGGGTGTTGCACGGTTACTTATCTTTTTAAAGGATTAAAGTTTTCTTTTTTTCACCAGCACATATATTTTTCATTGGCCAGAACTTGCTGAAGCTGTGTCCTCTGGTTGTTGGAAAAGAGTATAGCTTTCCTGGTAAAGTCTGCAAAATCAAGTCTGTAATTTTTGTAATTTTTACGAATTTTATTATCGTTTTTGTTTCTTTTTTCCTTTTTTTGATGGGGGGGGGGGGGGGGGGGGAGAGTAATAAGAAACATATAAGATTGAATGTGAAGGATAACATCCGTCTGGGAACATCGATTTTTTCCAGCCCTATATATATATAATTGAATCCAGAATTTATACTTATCTACGGAAAGACCATGCAATGTCATGTCCGTTAGAAGACACTGCACTTCCTGAGTAAACAACGATAGATCCTACACAACCACACGGCTGTCTAGGCTTTAAGTTTAACGTGGCACCGAGCATCCTTCTACTTTGGCGCATCATAAATATATAGCCGTTTTTTAATTGTCTCGATAAGAGTTGGAATTTTTCGCAGAAGCTAGTAAATAAAATATAATCTGCATGCATGACTCCTCATGCAGTCAGCAAAATCTACGGTTTCAACTCGATCTGTACAGAAATGAGCAAGGCTGTTCATGTACCTTAGATAATTTGTCTGTCCCAAATTCAAGCAAGCTGTTGCAAGGTAACAAACTTCACAGAGGGAAAGCAGTGTACATAATTGTGTTGGAAAACTTAATTTTTTACTTTGATACCTCAAACCTTGTCATGAACAATAATTAAGATAACAATAACAAATGTACTCACAAGATAAAGCACGGACAGCTAAAGAATTGGTGAGTACTTTTGCATTGTTATTTTGTTCTGGCACTTAATTCTCACTTGCAGGCACGTCCCTTGATATATATATATATATATAGAGTTGTTCTTTGCTACTGGTCACAAGTGTGGGTCACTCTCACACGGACGCATTTTCAATACAGTCTAGGGGAGAAACTGGTCACAAAGCACCCAGTACATGCCAGAGAGATAGGAGAATCGGCATGCACAATCAAAGAAAATACCAAAATCATTCAATAGATCTATATGGAAATATTATGATTTACTGTGAAAATGCTGGCAAAAAGGGCGTCCAAAAACGGGAACGCACACTTGGTGCGTCTTTGAAGACTTACCTCCCGTTCTGTGTTGTTGATAATAGTCGTGTTTGTGCTGTTTTTGTTTAAATAGTATCTAATAAAACTGATGCAGTTCTTGAAATGTTGCAAATTATTGTTGTCTTTGTGAAATGCGAGAGTGTTCTGAGGCATAATCTGCATACGGCTGATGTCCCACATAGGGTACCCCACTTCGATCAGCGTATTACTCCAAATGAGCTTCATAGTAGAAATTAAGCACCAAAACACTGCATAACAGATCTACAAGACTGAGCCATAATCATTGAAATTTACTTCCTGTATAAAATATTGCAATCAAATTTGCTCTCGCCGTCCCACATGCAACGCAGGTTACCTTCGCCTTCGATTCAAAGTAACTCCACGCTAACTGAATTACCATCGAAACGCAGATAACGAACTGATTCGGAGATTACACGCCACACATTTATGATATTTTACACACACATTTCAACTGTGTTGTTTCGCGATAAATAGCCATAAACAAACAAATGTGGCGCCGTCACGTCGCTTCGGAAGGAGAAACGCAGGTTACCAAGAGATTGTTTCCCGGATACCCGTCGGATTAAAATCATCGTTTTTCATGAATGAAGGCTCTTTGGCAGATCTGGTGAGTTGGAAACTGTCTATGAATGTTTCATTTACTGTCAAATGCGTACATTCTTACCGGCACGGTTGGCCTAGTGATAAGGCGTCCGCCCAGTGATCGGGAGGTCGTGGGTTCGAACCCTGGCCGGGTCATACCTAAGACTTTAAAATTGGCAATCTAGTGGCTGCTCGCCTGGCGTCTGGCATTATGGGGTTAGTGCTAGGACTGGTTGGTCCGGTGTCAGAATAATGTGACTGGGTGAGACATGAAGCCTGTGCTGCGACTTCTGTCTTGTGTGTGGCGCACGTTAAATGTCAAAGCAGCACCGCCCTAATATGGCCCTTCGTGGTCGGCTGGGCGTTAAGCAAACAAACAAACAAACAAACAAGCGTACATTCTTGTCGATATTGTTACCTTTGGGCTCATAAATGAAGTCAAGGGTCGTGTTTTCCTAAAGTGAGTTTTGTCAGCATAGAACTTACTGTGCTTTGATCATTGACTGAGAAGAATCTTTCGATGACACTAGTTCATTTCTACGCGACTGCAGATCTGCAAGGAAACTTATGGCAAGGGAAATAAGCTTAACTGAAGACGAATAAGCGGAGTAACCGTTCTTCAACGGATTGCTCTCACTGATCTAAATATTTAGATCTTGTCGTCTGCTAGTCTGCTAGTAAGTAGTCTTCGGTCGTGTGAAAGTCACATCTATTTCGACTGTGTGCATCGATCCGTGTAGTGAAATGTTGATCTTTGATGATTTGGCAACATAACTTCGCTAAATGTGCTTCGAGTGTATCTCCCCGTTAACCATCTGAAAACGTCTTTTAACAAGACCATGTTTTGACAGCCCAGACGGGGAGGATCCTCGATAGCTCACAGGGTACATAATGTTTTCCACCGGTTTTTTTAAAGAATCCTTTCAAATTTGCTATTCCAAAAGTACCCTATGACACGACTCGAGTGGCAAAGAACATTCTCTGCAATTCCTGTCTCAGTCGGTGCAGCCGTTTCGAGTCCTATCGTCATCATACAAACATACACACAAGAACCAGCTTTAAAAGTTAGATTATGTAAGAACCATATATAATTATATGTGAACCAGTGATTGTTTCTTATACATCAGATACTACAGTATTTCTGCTTTATGAAAAGCTATATTTCAAAAACAAAACTGGAGATTTGAATTTTTACCACTTTTCCCCCTTTCTGTCACCAGTACCAGGGACCTATATTAGATGCCAGGACCGGAATGCATAGCCCCTCCATAGGAGCCTAAATTGATGACGTCACTGCAATAAAGTCTGTGGACTCCATAAAGTCTCTTATTTCTAATGCATGGACCGCGCATAGAGCCTTATGCCATCCACAAAGTTATAGCAGGCCCCTCCTTCCAATAAGAGTTATAGAACCGGCTATTGGAGCATTTAAAATGGCGGCTGCTTTCATGCCGATTCAGGATGAGAAGAAATTTGAGAAGCAACCGGATCTTTCTTGACCGCCTACATCCACTGAATCGTTACGATGACGTGGAACTGTACAGAAAATTCCGCTTTCGTCGGCAGGACATTCTTGCAATCACGGATGAACTGTAAGAGCAACTCGAACTGCCGAATCGAAAGGGTGCATTGCCGCCGGTTCTGCGGGTTATCTTGACTTTGGGTCAGTACAGTTTTTACGCGTGCGGATCTTTTCAAGATGAGTGTGGCGAACTGATTGCGGTACATAATAATAATAATGATAATAATAATAATAATAATAATACGGGAATTTATAACATCAAACACAGCATGCAGAACCAGCAAGAGAGTGACTTATACCTTATGGCGAGGGTACCGGAATGGATATATATATATAGTTTCCAAACCACGAAAGCCAAGTTTTTTCAGGAGACAGGCTTTCCAACCTGTCTGCGGCAAATGGTGTAAAACTGACCCGCCGCGAAGCATCACAAAGCTTGACGCATGCGCAGAGACACAGGATGACGGGGAATCCCTTCCACTATATATCTACGAGTGTTAAAAATAGAGCCGCTCTTATAGCTATTGCAGGCACTATTTGACCTCATGCATGCGGGCCGCTGAGTTCTATAGTGCGTTTCATAGCTATGCCCTCCACAGCGCTACGAAATCCTAAAAGTATGGAGGGGCTATATATGCATTCAGGCCCAGTACTGAAGAACAACTCATAGATATATATGTTCCTTATCTTTTATGTTACAGTATGATGTTCAAGGGACATACAAATACTGTTAATGAAGAGAGCAAATGTTGGACGCTGTTGTTGAATTGTACCTATTTGGAATGATGCTCGTATCCCATGTAAAACCCTGTGCAGATCTGTGGCGGTGTACATGATGTGATAACATGAAAATGAAAATAACAACTTCGACTTGACAGTGGACAAAGAACATATTAATAATGAACCTCTAGATTCCATCAGATACATACTGCTGATTCCATAATTGAAGAAAAATAGGATTAACAACCGTTTAGTTTACAAAAGTAGCCAGTAGTAACGCAAAAAAAAGATTTGGAGAAAACACTTGATCGGTCTATAAATCATTTTGTCCTAGCTGCTGTAGTTCGACAAATCGACAAGGAAAATCACATTTACCTCTCAGAATGCTTACTGAGTACAGAAAAGTCGACACGACGAACAACCATACAGTAGATACCATCTCCTTTGCTGTCAAGATACTGGGTAAATCCTGAATGGAAGTGAAAGTAAGCTTATATGTCGCAATTTTTATAACAGGCGAACAGAGTACTGTCCCTTGCGAATCTCTGTCTCTGTCTCTCTCTCTCTCTAAAGTAGCAATCGAAGTTATTCTGCTAAAACATACAGCACTCAGCACTCTAAGTAGTCTAAGTAAAAGATGACAAACAATCCTCACATTATTAGGCAGCAAGGTCTTGAACTCTCTAACTAACTTGTTATTCACCATGAAGTAAAACAGGTTAAAAATCACAGACAACAAAATGGTTTTGTTGCATCAACTTAATTAGAATCTTTAGTTGATTACATTATCACTATATTACTTAATGCCTTTTCTATCTTTTGCATGGTACATTATAAAAGAACACTTTCATACCAGTTACCTCATAATAATGTGATACCGGATCTTCAGGATAGTCCGCATATGTTTATAGCAAATCAGTCGGATTGTAATATATTGAGTTATAAATAAGTTGTTACCGTATGAATTTTTTTTTCTCTCTCACTCTCTCTTAATTTTTTTTAGGGGGAGGAGGATGACATGTCATACTAGCTCCTAATCAGTTGAGCCCGGAGAGGCTATTCAGTTTTATCATCATTTATACAAATAGTATACATATTTTGCACAATTAGCAATTAAATTCCCGCTTACACAAATATGTGAACCGCGTCATACGCATCTGTATATTCTTTCACGTGGATTAAGGGCAGTTTTTCACACATAGTTATGCTTTGGCAGAATGCTTTTTTTGTGTGTGAAAAGTTTCTCAAAATAAATTCTCCATTGCGCTCATCAGCACGTTCCAAGGGAGGTAATATAGATACGCTCAAGGAAATCGACCATAATGTTGTCCCACGTGATCTGACGTCACAAAATGGATCCACTTTGGGAGACAGTGCGAGTTGAGGTTTATGCTTCATTCACCCGCGAGACATCAACTAAACCATAGCTTTCACCATGTAAATCACAAAAGTAAGTAATTGTGTGGTTCTCTTTGAATCCGTTTAGCACACTGCTATATCGTTAAGAAAGTATTATCTGGTACAGATTTTGAGTCGGAGCGCCATTTGTTGAGTCTGGCGTTAGCAACAGAAGACGCCACTTTCCGTCAACACGTTACACGGAGAGATGTGCTCGATTGTGTCCGTATCTTAATTAATATTTCGGTATTTATTTTCGTGTTTGATACTGTGTGTGTGTGTGTGTGTGTGTGTGTGTGGTGTGTGTGTGTGTGTGTGTGTGTGTGTGTGTGTGAGAGAGAGACAGAGAGAGAGAGAGAGAGACAGAGAGAGAGAGAGAGAGAGAGAGAGAGAGAAAGAGAGTGTGTCTGTCTGTCTGTCTGTATATATGGCCAAGAATCTGTCAAGGAGTCCAAAAAGTGTTACAATTTTTAGACTTTTTTAAACCTCCTTAAATTTACATGAATAAACATCTCGGTATTCCTGTC
This sequence comes from Littorina saxatilis, assembly GCF_037325665.1. Lineage (NCBI taxonomy): Eukaryota > Metazoa > Mollusca > Gastropoda > Littorinimorpha > Littorinidae > Littorina > Littorina saxatilis. The sequence goes on from NC_090248.1 coordinate 46,961,318, forward strand.
CTTCAATTGCAGCATTTTATTTTCCAGTCAAGTGTTCGGTTTATCAAATATTTGCAGATAAAGCACAAATGACTGTATGTTACATTTACACCATAACATAATTTCAAGGTGCTGTCATTTTCTTAGGTTCAGCTTTAGGCAACTGTTTCACTATCCAATCGGACCAATATTGGCTTGATGGCTGAATGTAGAGTTGATCTGTACTAAAGCAACACTTGAAAAAAGTTTCTCCTGTCTCAATATAAGCAAAATCATTTATCCGTTAGTTACTTTACACCATAGCCCAGAATCAAAGTTACAATTCAACATTTACCTATTAATACACTGTTTTTAAAACAATGAAATTCTCTATGGAAGTGCAGAAAAGGTTCCAGGAAATGTTCATGTCATAAATGATTTGTTTTGCAAACCTTAACCTCAATCATCAGGTTATTACTTAATTTGAAAAAAGCACGGTCAGCGGTGTAGAAATTATTATCAAATCACCCTCTTTAAATATTTTTACACTATTTTGGTCTGCATTTTTTTGAGTTACAAACAAGAAATCATAACAAATCCTTTTCACGATAGAATAGTCAGGTTGGTACTCCACTACGGTACCAAATGTTGATTTTACCCATGATCTGTACGTTACTTTACACCAAACAGCAAGTACAAGGTACTGAATTTACATTTAATGGGCTATGCTCACATCAATTGAACAGTATTTCTAACTTGTTTGTTCTAAGCTACCTGTCTCAAGTCAAAATAAAGGGTTAAATTAATGGTTGTGCCTTTTTGGTTGTGTGTACATCTTTACACAAAAGGATGGTGTAAAGTAACATACAGAAGGCTCCGAAGATCTGCAGGTCCATTTGAAGGGTAATTTATCTTTTATTTAGCTCATAAACCCTCAACAGACTGTTATGTGCTGTTTTTAGCATTATTGTGTGCTGCATATGGTCTCAGTAAAAAAACAAGGTGATGTATGTTACATTTACACCAAAATGTCCCAACAGTGGTCCTTCTGAGGTAAATTTTGTCATTCAGTGTGCTTGTTTTCATGTTGAAACAAAGGTTTGGTCTTGCTGGTTGTTCTTAAGCACTGATAAGTTATCTTCTGTCTCTAAAACAAATTCATTGTCATTTTCAAGTATTCTCAGTATGTACGTTACATTTACACCCTTGTCAGATGGCCTCACTTAAGTCTCTTTACAAGCCAACAGGTGCAAGCACTAGGAATCCTGTGACCATAGTTTAACTACCAGGTGTCTGAGGTATAAGAAAACACACACTTTTGTGTATTATGGCATTATTTAAAGACTGTGACAAAACTTGTTTGGGCAAGTACATACAATTTCGTTTACACCAAACGCATATTTTTAACTTAGAAGTACAATTAAATTACATCAAACACAACTTTTCGCTCAGTTTAAAAAAAAATACAATCATCCTACCTAATGACTTTCCCCTGCAATGATTTTTAAGTGAGTTTGACCAGAAACATTTTTTTAAGATAGTTTCCCTTTTTTCATGATTATTTACACCAAATGTAACGTACTGACCAGCTAAAAAAGAACGTTCAAAATCCAAAACCTATGTTCAGATCAAACTTTCATTAATCTAACATATGTTTCTCCATCCATTTCTGGACCTATTTAAAATTAGATTGAGATGATTCCCTTATCAGTAGCTTGGTTATTCAATGCCCAATGTACCATGCGTTTCGCGTAACGCCTTGTGTGCCCCAAAAAGTGCTTTTTTTCTTGAACAAAGTCAATTTTCTCAGCATCCAGACGACTGACAGACATAAATTTGGTATGGATAGAATCTGCATGAGGAATACTTCATAACTGTATTGTTTATATTGTAGTCATTTAAAAACAGAATAAAATACAATGTAATAAAAGTATCCAGAACAGGATTTTTGCATTTGGACACCTTGACAGATTTCTGACCATATATATATCTGTTTGTGTCTGTGTGTGTGCCTTTGATGTTCACGCACCTGCAGCCGAATGGACAGAAGCTGAGTACACGTAGGCTACCCCATTAGTCTTCTAAAAGTACTAAATATGTATGCATGTAAACCACCACACCAGGCGAACCATTTTTTTGTGGTTTGTTTCTAATTTCAGTTTTAAGTTTGTTTGTTTTTCTAATTTCAGTTTTAAGTTTGTATGTTTGTGTTTTGTATCACACTTGATGCATACTTTCTAAAGCAAAGTTTTGATCGATGAGCTAAATTACTGGATCTGGCGTAAATTAAGTCATTCAGTGAAGGATTCTCATTTTCATACATGTATTTCCAGGTAACTGTACCGCAACACCCATCATGGATTCGCACACTCAGCTCCATCCTTGTTCAAAAACTTTCAAGAGAAGAACCTTTACTTCTTTTGTGACAGGAGTTGGGTCAATTTTGCAGAATAGAAGACAGGTTTTTAAATTCAGCACTGGTTAAGCTTCACTTAGATGTACTCCATTTTTGGAGGGGGGAAAATCAGCAAAACCAGCACAATAAAAGAAAAGAAAAAATCAGTGGAAAGTAGCATAACCATTAAAGCAGAATCATGGGGAACAAGTTTGGTTGTGGGGAAAAGTCCCTGGACCCCGACTCGGCATGGAAACTGCAAAACAAAGAAATGGCGGAGAACCCCATGTACAAGTTTGCCGATCTGGCCAGGGGCGGGCGACTCGTAAAAGCTTATGTGGATCATGGCCCGGATCGAGTGAAAGAGATCGCGCGTACTGAGATGGTACACTACCTGTACAATGGCGGAAAGGGAGATACTATCAGCAAGGTGGATTACGTCAGATGGTGTGCCATGATGAGAGCCAAAGCTATGGTAAGTATTTCTTACCCCAAAGGTTGCCTGTCAAAGGCACAGTCCTTCCCATGTAAACGATACAGCTCACACATTAAGTTCTGCTCACTTGTGAAAGTGAAGTAACTAAGTAAGGAATCTCCCTGGCTTTATTAAAGTTGAAAACTGTGTGTGTGTGTGTGTGGGGTTTTCTGTTCGTGTGTGGTTTCTGTGTGTATGTGTGTGTGTGTATGTTTCTGTGTGTGTCAGTGTCTGAGGTTATTTGTGCCACTCTTTGTAAGTTGTTTCTATGTGTGTAGTTTTGTTAAAGGCATACTAACGCACTCCCGTGTTTACAAAGTGTAGTTTGCCCACAATCGATGTCAAACGCACCATAAGACCATATAATGACGATACGTCACCATGCGCGGACCATAATACATGCATTACAGCTTGTTCTAGCCTCTGAAAAAGTGAGGATGTCAACAAAGCCGCGGTGTTCTCTCCCTTGCATCAACGTTACATGTGTTGCCAAATCTATAAATAGGACGATCCAGATCAAAATGAAAATTCAAATATCTCAACATTTAAGGGGTCCTAGACCACAATATTTTGCAGGGAACTTAATTTAGTCTGTCTCCAGCTGTTGGTAAAGCAATTAGCGTGTATAGTCATCGAGTACATATGGCTTTAAACACAATGATGGTCACGAAGTGAGAAAGGCTATTTAAACATAAAAGTAATGATCATAAGTTGAAAAAGGCTAATGGCTTTGTGGATTCTTCGCCAGCACAATGTCTTTTCTTGTCTTCTTGTTCTTCAAATGAAAACTATAACTTTGTTAGCATGATTTGTTGCCAAGCTACATACAGTCATAAAGTATGTGCATAAAAGGATTTCCTGAAGGAAATGGATTTTGCTTTCAAAGTATACAGAGATTTACGTCACAAAGTGTATCAGTTAGTAACTCTAGCCACAGGTTTTCTTCTGGAGGAGGTACACAAGAAGAAAATACACGAGGCATGACATATTTTTCTTGTCCACAGGGGGAAAAATATGTGGAAACAAGCGCTGAGGAGCTGCTGGCAAACTTCAAGGAGGAAAAATTCAACAAGTTTGAGCCTCACGAGGCCTGCTGGGACCTGTTCAAGCGGGGAGGGGTGGGGGAAACCCCCTTCCACATGGTTTACCTGATGGACACACCTGTTCACTTTGAGGTGGGCAAAGCCCTCCTGGAGGTCTTCCCCAAGCTGGCCCTGGACGTTTATGAAGGAGAGGAGTACTTTGGTGAGTGAGTGCTAGGAGCAAGAGAGAGTGACTGAGACTGAACTTTATTTCACAAGGATAAAGATTTAACTTTTAAGAAGTAAAAAGAATGTCTTTTTTACCTGATCCAAACGAGTTGAATTTTAGTCTCAGAATGCACTAGATTGCACAGATTTTAATGTACCATTAAACAAATTTTCGGGGGAGCATATGCCCTCGAACCCCCCCAGAAAAAAGGGATTTCCTCGTTTTTCATCACAAGAGAGTCCCACCCCTGGTTTGTGTAGCTCGATCTCCTCCTGGCTGAGTAGAATAAGACTGTCTCGGCCTCCACTTGGTCACATACCAAAATTAAACAGCCTTGGTGCTCTCTGTGCACAGTAGGAATATTTTGATGATTTCATTTTTTTAAAGCCACCAGTAGTTGTTGTTTTTTGTTTAAAAAACAACTCAACTCACCACGGCAAGCCATCAGGTGTTGAATTTTGGTATGTGTCCAAGTGATGGGATGGTCTTATCCCATGTAAAAGCCTATGCCAGATCTGAGATGGTAATCGAGCTGAACTATTTTCATGGGAGGAATGTGCCTTTTACTTTTAGCACATGGTTAGCCTGTTTTATGGTGATAACATTACGTGTTTTACCATTCTCTTATGGTTGGGTGCTGCCCAGAATAGATTATCCAAGAGAAATGTTTTGCTTTACTAGCTTTGCTCTTGCAGTTTTCCTGTGTCACACTCATTCACGTAGAATAGTGATACTGATTGTACAAGCCACAGAGAATGTGGGGCTACAGACTCGTTATTGACCAACTGCCATGAATGAATTGGAAGGAAATGACCCCCCTTGACTCTGTTCTGAGTGTTTGACCATGATCGATCAGGATTCTTTGTGCGCAAACATTTGTCAAATTTGTATGTGTTTTTCTTTATTGAACAGTGATATGTTTTCATAGCAAACTCATAAAATTGTATACATAAGGAAGGAGGTGGGGGGGGGGGGGAGGTGTTAAGGCTGTCCTGAATTTACTTCACAAATTGATTTTACTGCAAATTCAGAGCCAGAGTTTCTGCAACAAGCTTTGTGAAGTAGACTTCGCAAAGTTGACTTCGTCCAATTATGAAAATATTAGGTTTGAGGGCGTGTGTATCAAGGGGAATGTTTGCCACTTTATGTGTTTAAGCGAGCAGATGAAGTAATAGTATATTATAATATAACTGTAAATGGCTTGCAGTATGTAATCATATAATGATATATATTCATGGAAACAGCTTACAGGCAGCATTCTTATTACTCATACCACGTACAAGTGGAACAGTCCCCCCAAACATCAATTTTTCAGTCAGTTTTTCAAAGTCAGAGAGCGCGGAGGTGTCAATGACACAGGTTTCTAAGAGGGTTACTACAGTCGAACCTGTCTTTAACAACCATGCAACCAAGGGACTGACCAGTCAGCCCTGAAAGTCCCTAAAATGGATCACTCGCCTTTCGCTAGTGATCCTAAAAATGTACTAGCCAGAGAGCAAACTTTACTAGCCAAACCAACAATTTGTTTCAGCAACTTGACTCGCATTTGGCGAGTACATGAATAATTCTACTCGCCAGTTACATGTTTCTACTCGCCAGTTACATGTTTCTACTTGCCACTTTCAGGCCTGGACCGAAGTAGTCGTTTTAGACAGGTGGTCGCTATGGAAAGGTGAATTAATTAGAAAATATCTTGATGGGCATCCTGTCAGGTGGTGGTAATGGGCAGGTGGTCATTATCGAGAGGGGGTCGCCTTGGCAGGTTCGACTGTACAAGTCTTTGCCTGGCACTGCCTGAAACTGAGAGCTCTCTGGCTGTGCATGGTAGCAAACTTTGCCTGTTATTGATCTTGTCTGTTGATTTGTAAAATGATTTTCCACCTTGCAGGGCTGCCACTATAGTGGGCCCAAGCATTCAATTACATGATCTGTGCGCCTCAGGTATTGATGGCAGCGGGAGGAAAATTGGGGTGGTGTGAGGGTGGATTGGGGTGGTGTGAGGGTGGACGCCAAAGTGGTGGTTGGTGGGGGGGGGGGGGGGGGGAGTGTGGGGGTTAAGTGGGGAAGAAGGGGGAAATTGAGGGCAGACTGTGTTTAGGAAGGTGTGTGGCAAACAGGTTTGTGGTTTAGTGAAGGTATAGTCATGCATCGATTGCTGCACTTGAATGTGTCCTGTATGGATACCTGTGTGTGAGTGTGTGCGTGTAGGTTTTTGCATGTGTGTGTGCTTGTGTGCATGTTGTTCATTAGTGCATTGTTGTGAATGAACAGATGAGGAGAGAGAGAATATTAAGAGAGAGGAAGAATGTATGTTCTGTTGGTGATCAAAAAGGATTGCCTGGGTCATGCACAAGAGAATGCAAACACTCTGAATATTATAAGACAGGCTTGACTCCACAGAACAGTACAGAGTTATATCTCTAATAATATTAGACACTAATCTAATTAATGCAAAGTAAGACAGCCGCAATAGCCTAATGGATAAGACGTCGACCTCCCACGTGGAATTGTTGAGTGTTTGAATCCCAGCCGCACCTGGTTACCGGTTAATGGTGGAGATTTTTCCGGTCTCCCACTTACTCAACTTAATTGCAGATATGCTAGTGCCTAATATTCCCCTTCGTGTGTACGTGTAAGTACAAGACCAAATATATGCGCGGAAAAGATCCTGTAATCTGTGTCATGATTATGATGAGTTTGGTTGGTTTTTAGAAACATGGAAATTTATACCCAGCATGCATCCCCAAAACAGTGTGGGCATGGAAAAAAATGATTAAACATGTAAAAAAAATAACACACACAAAAACACTCCTGTAGTTCAGGTGGTTTCAGCCCGTGAACACAGAAGAAGAAAGCAAAGTAAATATTAGAATAGAAATGCAATGGAGGAGAAAAAGTCCATGCAAATTGACCGTCATGATGGTGGTATTTGCAGAGTTTGAAATCAGTGCTGTGAATTAATAATGACCTGCAAGTCACCTCAAGGGTTATGCATGGTTGCTGGCCCTGGCAGGGTAACAAAGCTTATAGTTTGTCCTAATCCTCCCACAGGAAGTTATGTCACTGTGGTTAGCAGTTCAAGGGCATGTGAGCAGCTTAATTCAGCATTATGGTACACTAATGTGGAAAGTTTGTGCCTTTGTTTGTTTCTGTATATTGACTGTACCACCCTGCACAGATATAAATAGAATACACAAACCGGGATAAGAGGGATTATTGATAAGTCCACTGCCAATGTGTACGCACTCAGCCCATAATGGCCTTCCAGGAGAATAACTGAGAAAAGTCACGTTAAGATTATGCATACACTTCCACCCAGTTAGAATACCAGAAGGGTGCATTTGGTAGGCCGTAAAAATTAACGGCTTAGTTGCAAACATTGGGGTTTTAACATTAATTGTGATCTGAGCTATAATCCCTGTGGCCTTTGTTTTACTAATCCCGTTCCTGCCAAGTTTAGTTAGACTGTGTAACATACTCCCACTTCTATTTCTTGCCTGATCTTTGTTCAGTCAAGCATTCACAGACGTCAGTGGTCTTTGGTGTCTGTGATCCACCGGATCAATAGAAGCTTAAATTTGCCCTTTTATTGATCTTAATTTGAGCAACAATTCAGTGTTTGCCGATTACAAAAATTGCTGCTGTTTGCGTGTTGTAGTAATCAATCAGTGGTTCACCAGCATTGGGGATCAAATACACTACTTGTTGCAAAACATACAGTATATTATTATTAAACTTTTTTCTTTTTTTTTTTAGATTTTTCACAAGCCAGACTAAATACTCTGTCAGAAGTACAGCGGAACCCCCATTTTAAGACCACCCAATTTAAGACTCCCTCCCATTTCAGACCTTTTTTTCTCAGACTTACTGTTTATAAGCTCTGTGGAGGTTTTAAAAGGGAGGTTCCACTGTACAGTATATTTGAGAAAAAACAAACAAAAATACTTTTTGAATGTTGTAACTTCTTCCCTGGGCTTATACAAAGAATATCTGGGTGGCCCGGTACAGGACTCATGGTAAAATTCTCTGTTTCTCAAAGAAAATTGTATATATGGTCGAAGTCTTTTTGTAACACAATAGTCATCCTTTCGATCTTCACATAGCGCGCAATGCATTGAACCTAATTCATAGATTGTGTGCTTGCACTTGGAAGGAATCGTGTTTGTTTACAACTGAGGCAGTAATTAAGGAAAGTGTGTGAAAGAGAAAAGCAAAAGGATATATATGTTTTATTGAGTTAAAGCTTAATTGGTCCCGTTTCAATGTAGAGCAATTCATTGTTATTCCCTCAGTTGGACTGCACTTTGGCAGGAGGGATCGATCGAAGCAGCATATGTTATGAAATGGTGAGAAATACTAAGCATGCATTCAGAGGTTTTGTTGGAAAACAAAGAAACAGAATTATACTCCAATGTTCTCTGATATTGACAGTCATGGCGTGATCATTCTGTACCAGTTATATATATATATCCACAACTGAAATTAGAATGAACATTAACAAATTGGCATGAACTGGCGGATCAGCCCTGAAAGTCCAACAAATGGTGTACTCGCCTTTGGCTAGTGATTCTGAAAATGTACTAGCCAGAGAGCAAACTTTACTAGCCAAACCAACAATTTGTTTCAGCAACTTTGCTCGCATTTGGTGAGTAGATGAACATTTCTACTCGCCAGTTACATGTTTCTGCTTGCCATGGCGAGTAAAATACTCACCACTTTCAGGCCTGCGGATTCTGTTTCTTAAAGGGTTATTCACATGGAGAACATAATAACTAGTTATTGACAAGAACTGATGCTTATTTTGATGCCAGCAGAGCAATGTACCTATACAGTTTTGGGGACTAGATCTTGCAACTTATGAAGTTGTTTCCTCAACTCTTACCCCTGGGCCGTATTGACGGGTGTTGCCTCTCGTAGCTGAAGGGGTCTAGATGTCTACCACAAGTGGGTGTAATCCCTGTAGGTGGATTTCCTGTAGGCGTTTTATCTGTATACAAAAGGACGATACCACTCAATCTCACGCCAAGCGTGTGACTGCCCCAAACCAATTTGAATTACCCTAGCTTTACTAATATTCCCCTTTTTATTTAAGCTGCATTTTCTTTCATATAGTTATCAATTTCACCTTTTTGACTCACATGCGAAGCAAAAGTGAGTCTATGTACTCACCCGAGTCGTCCGTCCGTCCGTCCGGAAAACTTTAACGTTGGATATTTCTTGGACACTATTAATTAAGTCTATCAACACCTGATGTGGCCTGATGGTGTATGGTTACAAGATCTCAAAAAACATGTGCGGCAACTTGACCTCACTTCAAGTTCAAGGTCACAGTGGACGTAATTGTTGTCTTAAAAACGACCATTTTTCACATTTTCGCATTTTTTTCTGAAGTTATCGAGAATGGCAACCTTAGCTATGTATGCTATACAGGGCAATGTAAGCCCTATCTTTGGACACCAGTTTGGTTGACCTTGCTTCAAGGTCAAGGTCGCAAGGGTCCTTTAAAGTTGGATTGTATACATAGTTTGAAGTGACCTTGACCTTGAACTATGGAAGGTAACTCTTCCAAATCTACATATGTGTGAGGGAAATACATTATACTTACAAAAGTGAGTCTATATACTCACCGACATCGTCCGCCTGTCCTTCCGGGCGTCCGGGCGTCGTCCCCCCCGTCCGTCTGCGAAACCTTTAACATTGTATATTTCTTGGACACTATTAAGTCTATCAACACCAATTGTGGCCTGATGGTGTATGGTTACAAGATCTTCAGAAACATGTTTGGCAACTTGACCTCACTTCAAGGTCAAGGTCACAGGGTCCTTCAAAGTTGAAATGTATATATTTTGAAGTGACCTTGACCTTGAACTATTGAAAAATATTGTTTTTCTCAGTTTTATTGTAAAATTATTCTGAAAGAAAGATCAAGGTCTGTTCAGCATGTGAGTCGTGTGGGCTTTGCCCTTCTTGTTTTTAATAAAAATTGCAAACGGAATCGAATTTCAAAGAAATACCCCAAAAAGATAGAAAAACGTCAAATTCTACCGAAGTTGCTAAGCCGATCACGTGACTTTCAGAGATCGGCGAATCGCTACAGAAGATCCACACGGGAGTATTCCCTAATATACACAGGGAAAACACCTACAGGAAATCAACCTACAGGGAGTACACCCACATTTGGTCGACATGATAGACCCCTAATTCTGACCTTGTGTATGGCTAAAGAAAAGTCCTTATTAGTGGGTGCATGAGTGTATTGCACTGCACTTTCAGACATGGCCTAGTGTTATTTCTTATTGATCTCTTGAAGAAACTGTACAGGAAAAGGTTGATACACAGAAATGCATCAGCTGCTTTGTACAGACTGACATTCTATTCAGCAGCCTGACTGATGACAGCTAGCCCCAGGCTGTATGGAATAGCTTCACTGAGTATTTTAGGATTTCCTCAATTCTTCAATTTGGTATTTGGTATATATTACTGTCCTTGGATAGCGGGCGGGCAAGGACAGAAACGGCGGTTGAACGTATGCCGATAGTGGCTTTAAGTTTAACTGGTTTGAAAGCCGGCCACGCTACTGGCTATTAAGCTCTCCCCCCCCCCCCTCTCCCGCAATAGATGCTTTCGTGGGGTGGGGGGGAGGGACTCTGTGAGGATTTTTATATATGCTGTGAAAGAGCGCGCCACTGACCTGAGTGAAGTCAAGTGAAAGCAGCAAATGCATGATTTATGCAGTGTTGCTTGATATGACCTTTTTTTCTCAAAATCATGCTTCACATTTGACCTCATGTTTTTTTGCGGTAATGATCACTGGTGCAGCCTGTAGTGATTGCTGATACATTATATTAGCTTGAGGGCAATTTGTATTTTGCTTGAGGTATCATGAGTTTCGGAAAACATGCGTGCAACGATAAAATACTATAGGCCATCAGCAGCAAATAGTGGCTACAATGCGCATAGAAAGGAAAGCGCATCATATCAAGCTAACATTGTTGAGTATTCTGTATATATACACGTGTCATGTGTAAAGAAAAGATTGTGTTGAAACAATGTTCACAGTGTTTTTATTTTCAGATGCTAAAATTCTAAAAATTGCGTATACAGTAAAACCTGAGTCTAGCGGACCCTTGTTGTAACGGCCACCTGCTACATACGGACAGTTTATCATGGCACGAACACGATTTCAACAATAACTAACCTTTAACGGGCGGACACCTGCCACTTACGGACGCGGACACGATTTTTCGGACCGTAGGAAGTGTAAACACTGTCACAAACGGACACAACGTACATAAAAACGCAACTTCGAAAACTCGACTGTTATGCAGTCAGTGCTCGGCAGCCGTAGCCGTAGCACAAATGGTTGTTGATTGGTTGTCCTGTCCCTTTTCTGACCAATCAGTGGCTTGTTTAGATGAAGACCCACTTTCGCTCACTCACTTTCGCTTCGCTCACTTTCGCTTTTCCGCATTGTGGATACAGTCACAACCAAAAGCAACAGTAGACTACTGTGTTTGAAAATGGAATCTCCAGCAGGAAAAAGAAAAGCGTTGACTTTAGAGCAGGGTGTCGCTGCCTTGAAAAAACTAGATAGCGGCCAATCATGCCGAGATGTGGCGAAGGAGATGGGATGTGGTAAAACACAGATCGCGAGGATCAAATCGGAAAAAGAAGACGTGATGAAGGAGTGGGAGTCAGGTGCGCGAATCGACCAAAAAACTGTGAAACGTCGGAAAACGCAATATGAAGACCTGAACAACGCGGTATGGGAGTGGCCGTATGGCAACCATTTATCATTTACCACTCCCCCCTTCCCCCCTCCTACTAATCTTTCTCTCAATCTCTCTTTCTCTTTGTAAGCAATCGTTCGAAGGAAACAATAGTTAACACAGCTAAATTTCTGTTCCATGCATTTATGCTGAGACTAGAAAAACTGAATGAAACAAGAGCTGACCCAATTTGGTCGAGACACACTGCGGAATTTCCCGTTGAATGACTGATGAAGAGTCAGCTATTTTTAGCTTTGTGACGTCCGACTTGCGTAAGTTTGAATGCACAGTGTGTGTAGGGAACGGGGTAGGTGGGGGGGTGGGGGGATGTTGTTGTTGTTTGCTACATGTATCATTTGTTTACTCACATTTTCAGTGAGTCTCATGTTCAATCCAATAAATACATACTACAGGACTGACAAAAAGTGTCTTGTTCATTTTACGTGCTCTTTGTAAAATATTGCCCCGGCCCCTCCACCTGTGAAGAAGGGACACCTGTCTAATAGGGACACTATTACCATTCCCCAAGGGTGTCCGTTAGAGACAGGTTTTACTGTACCATTTTAATGGGCCAGATGTCAAATCCAGAGGAAACTGCATGTCATAATGGGGAACAATAAATATAAAATCTTTTAATTTTTTTGTAACAGGAGAGAGCTCTCTGCACATAGCGGTGATTCTGGATGACTTAGATGCGGTGCAGATACTGGTGAAGAACGGTGCCGCTATTCATCAAAGGGCCACTGGACGTTTCTTCCTGCCAGAAGACCAGAAAAAAAAACCACCTGCCAAAGAAACAGATTACTCCGGTTAGTGAGAAAGAGAGATTGTGTTTGTGTGTGTGCGTGTATGTGTGTGTGTTCATGTGTTTCTCTGTCTGTCTTGGTCTGTGTCTGTGAAAACGTGCATTCTTTGTCTCCATCATTAGTGTAAATGTTGCATTAAAAAAAAAACCACCTCACATTTGTGATGTGTGATAGCACGCATACATGTATATCTCGGTGACTCAGCCAGAACATATTAATTTCATGGACTGTGAGATAGCAAAATATAATTCCACAAAGCAACAGTTATAAACTCTTCTTTATTCATTATCCCAGGTTACTGTTACTATGGTGAATATCCACTGGCGTTCGCTGCGTGCCGAGGCAGCATAGGGATCTACGACTACCTGATAGACCATGGCGCAGACCCTAATGCTCAGGACTCGTTCGGCAACACTATCCTCCATATGGTGGTCATTCACGAGCAGTCGGTAAGAAGCAGAATCTGTTTTGCACACTTTTTTTCTGTTTGCTTTGCCATTACCTTTTGTTCTTTTTTAAATCACTTCTTCGAAATGTTCTCCTTTTTGTGTGTGTGTTGGGGTGGGGGGTGGGGGTGGTAGTGCCTGCACATTTTGGCTGTTTTGAAAGGGAAAATTGGAACGGGTTTTGTTTAAAATTTAATGATATACATGTATATAATTTTTTTTATTGTAAATGTTTTGTCATTAGATTTTTTGTTCTTTGATTGCAAATTTTACTTGTAGGATTAATGCAGTACAGGTTAACTGTGCCCTCTCAGCAAGCCAGTACTTTTCTTTTTCTTTGAAGAAAGGGCATCAAGATGGGGGTGGAAGGAGGGGGGGGGAGAGAAAGGAATGGATGTATACAATTATCTACCCTTAAACAAAGCTTGCTTCAACGGAGTTGAACACTTCTTGGTCCAACGTCTCCTTTTGTCTAGATTGACAAACCCAAAGATTTGACTCTTTCCGGTGCTTTGCATACAAAAAAGAATTTTCTATAGCTCAACTTTGAGCTTTTGGGCCTAGAATAATAATAATAATAATAATAATAATAATAATAAGGCTATTTATAAGGCGCAAATCTTAAAATAGTTCTAAGCACCTTACAATCAATCTTAAATATAATAATCTTAATAACAGCAACAAAACACATAACTGCCTAACAATCAATCTTCTTCTCTTCTCCTTCTTCTTCTTCTTCTTCTTCTTCTTCTTAATAAATTCTTCTTCTTCTTCTGCGTTCGTGGGCTGAAACTCCCACGTACACTCGTGTTTTTTGCACGAGTGGAATTTTACGTGTATGACCGTTTTTTACCCCGCCATTTAGGCAGCCATACGCCGTTTTCGGAGGATTCTTCTTCTTGCGTTCGCCGTCACACCATCAGTTTAGTCTGCGAGACGAATGACGTCCTGGCTTCCAGGTCTTGTCTGCTCCCATAGAGTTTGGTGCGGAGAGGGACTGATGCTGGCCACACTTTGTCTCTGATTGGTTTGAGTTGGGGGCATGTCATTAAGACATGTTCTGGAGTCTGGTCTTCCAGACCACAGGGACAGGTTGGTGATGGGGTCAGCTTCAGCTTCCTGAACATGTGGGCGTTGAGGCGACAGTGACCAGTTCGTAGTCGCATGATCACTACTTGCTGCCATCGTTCTAGGAGATGATATGCGTCTCTCGTGGATTGTGGTCGCATTGCTGCCTTCACGAGGGTTTTCTTTTCAGCGAAGCTGACCGGGTTGTCTGGTTGTTCCTCCCTGGCTCCGAGTTTGGCGAGCTCATCAGCTGTTTCATTGCCTGGAATTCCGCAGTGTGCTGGAACCCATTGCAGGACTACTCGTCGAGTCTTGGCAAGCTCCTGGAGTTTCTCCATCAGACGAGGAAGTTTGTTTCCTGCAAGGGCTTCCAAGGCAGACAGTGCATCAGAGAGGAAAACAACTTGGGGGCATTCGCTTTCCGAGTCATGAATCATGGAGGCTGCTTGCATGATGGCCTGAACTTCTGCTGCATAGTTTGAGCAGTACTTTCCTGTTGGTATCCCTGCTGTAGAAGTGTGCCCCTCAGGAGATCTGACAAGTACACCTGCTCCTCCATTGGCCACGGCGTTTGTTGCTGAACCGTCTGTATATGCGTGAATCCAGGCGTCTTCAGGGTACCGTTCAGCAATCATGGCGAGTGTTAGGGTGCGCCTGGCAGTGTCGTTCTGGGAATCTCTTGAGGTAACGTAGGGGACTGTGGTGGAGATCTGAAGATTCTTGTAGTCTTCATTCCATGGCTGCGGCAGATCTGAGAAACTGATTGGTAGTGCTGATGGAGGTACAGAGGCTTGGTGCTCTCTGGCAAGTCTCTTGCTTTCATGTAAGAAGCTGCTGCGCTTGAGGCGGTTCTTTGTCAGGTTATCCATCCTCTTCTTCATCGGATGCGCAGGCAGGCACTTGAATTTCTCTGTCTGAACCATGACCTTGGCGTCTCTCCTCTGACTGAGGGGTTGAATGGCAGCAACTTCTTCCATGGTCTTTATTGGTGTGGATCTCATCGATCCAGTAATGATCCTGAGGGCTTGGTTTTGGACCCTGTGTCCAGTGTCTGCTGGTGGGTCTTTGCTGCTGTAGACCAAGCTGTGGAGCCATACTCAAGATGGGGCCTGACTGCTCCCTGGTAGACTCGCTTGAGTATCTCTTCGTTTGCTCCCCAGCTGGTTCCGGCTAGCTTCCGCATGATGGCAAGCTTGCGCCTGGCCTTTGCTTCAGCATTGTGGATGTGGGGTTTCCAGGTCTGTTTCTTGTCAAAAGTGACACCAAGATATGTTGCCTCGTCATCACTTCTCAAGGGTGTGTCACCAAGCTTGATGGTTCCAGTCTTTTGTTTTGAGGATAGGGTGAAGAGTGTTGTGGAGGACTTTTCCTTGTTGATGGCAACACACCATTCATCTGCCCATGCCGCCAGCCGGTCAGCAGCCAGTTGCATCCTGTAGGTGGCAGTTGTGGCGTATTCCTCCTTGCACCACATCACCAAATCATCAGCATATAATGCAGCGTGGATACCTTTGGGAAGAATTTGTACAAGGTCATTGATGAAGACCAAGAAGAGTGTAGGAGAGAGGACTCCTCCTTGTGGGACACCATGTCGCAGTAGTATTTTCACAATCAATCTTAAATATAACAATCTTAATAACAGCAACTATACATATTTAAAAAAACTCAAACAAAAAACTTTAAATGAATGGAAACACAATCTCGTACACAATACACAATTCAAATAAATCGATCGTTATCAACTAACAATCACAGATCATCGCTACACATAATGATGGTAAACTCTTGTTTCAGGAAATGTTCAGACATGCTGTGCGTCATCATGTGCGTCAGTCAAGAACAGACATCTTGAACAAGCAAAGCTTGACCCCGCTGACCTTGGCAAGCAAGTTGGGCCGTGCTCACATTTTCAAGGACATGCTCGACCTTGGCAGTATAGTAAGTTTAATGACTTTTCCTGAGCGTTGCATTGCATGTTCATTTAGTTATTTAATTGCAGACTAAGGTCGTCATGTTTTTGTGTGTGTTTTTTTTATGTTAAATTGTGATTAGAGATGCATGATTATTAACTTTATTTCTGGAAATGAAAACTCCTGCCAAGTTTTTGTTTGTTTCACTGAAAATGTCCTTTTTGTGCTTTTCAGGAATTTTGGCGGTTTAGCAACGTAACTTGTTCAGCTTATCCGTTGGCTTCCATAGACTCCATTGGACCAACTGGAGATTCAAGTAAGTGCCAAAGAAACTGCTCTGAGAGTGGACTAGGACATTTGGTTTGTTGATAATCGGCCAGTGAACTATTCACTGAAAAACCTAAAATCTGGTGATAAATTTGTGAAAGAATTCTAGAGATCTTATCGTCACGCTCATAAGAATAATACCTATCTCAGTGTTAGGCATTTTTGTAGTGAAACTACAGGGGAAGCAACTGGAAGGGTATCTGTCATGTGTTAGAGAGTACAAACTCTCGGACCTATCGGAAACCATTGCCACGGTAACATAAGCAAAACTGCAGATCTCGTTTCTTGACTGTGGCACTATTCTTTATGATACAGGAAGACTTGTTTTGAGAATGTGAGGAATGCAACTGTGGGTTGTTATGCAGTTATACTGATTGAAAATATTGCTGCCAGCTCTTTATCTCACATTTATCCAGCTGTCAGTACTCCAGATAGGCAGTTTGCAACTTTTAACTAAAATGAGATGGGCAGATTATTCAGAAACCAGAGAAGGTTTTTTGCGATTTTCTCAAAACACCAAAAAATGACATAGGCAATTATCTTATGAGCGTGACATTATGTTAGATTAATAATTTGTCATTGATTTGAAAGCAAGATTTTTTGGGCATGTTGAGTGTTATTTTGTACAGCCGCTCAAAGTCCTACCAAAGTAGAGTGGACCAAAATCCACAGGAATGTTACATATTGTATCGGTCATTGTATAGTGTAACGGCGGGTCGTTTTATATACACTTACTTACAAAGCATAGTTTTGGTGTCTTGTTGGGTCAGGTTGGTACTGAATAATGTTATCATCCACCCCCTCCCCCACTTGTTGTTTAAAATTAATCCTGTATATGACCTAAAATTAAAAAAATATATAAAAAAATTAGAAAAGGGTGTCCTAGGAGGGACTTTTAGATTAGAGTTCAACTTACAAACATTATAAACAGAACATCTTCTTCTTCTTCTTCTGCGTTCGTGGGCTGAAACTCCCACGTACACTCGTGTTTTTTGCACGAGGGGAATTTTATGTGTATGACCGTTTTTTACCCCACCATTTAATCAATCAATCAATCAATGACGCTTATATCGCGCATATTCCGTGGGTACAGTTCTAGGCGCTCTGCAGTGATGCCGTGTGAGATGAAATTTTATACGGCCAGTAGATTTAGGCAGCCATACGCCGTTTTCGGAGGAGGCATGCTGGGTATTTTTGTGTTTCTATAACCCACCAAACTCTGACATGGATTACAGTATCTTTTTCGTTGCGCACTTGGTCTTGGTGTACACATGGGGGTGTTTAGACACCGAGGAGAGTCTGCACACAAAGTTGACTCTGAGAACTAAATCTCTCGCCGAACGTGGGGACGAACTCACGCTGACAGCGGCCAACTGGATACAAATCCAGCGCGCTACCGACTGAGCTACGTCCCCAACAGAACATAAAAAGATAAGGTCTTTAAAGGGGGAGGGGGGGGGGTCTTAAAACGGGGGGCTTAGAAGCGGGTACTGAATGACCTTGTAATGCTGGCAGATCGGTACTCGGCGCTGATGATCATCGTAAACGGGGAGACGGACGAACATCTGGACATGCTGGGGGGAGGAGTCATACGACAACTGCTGGACGACAAGTGGAAAACTTTTGCCAAGGTGAGAACAGGCTTGAGTCTCAGTGTAGTGATCTGAACTTTCTCATGGGCCCAACTTTCTCATTTAGCTAGTCACGGTGTAGTGATCTGAACTTTCCCCTGGGCCCAACTTTCTCATTCGGTCACTGTGCATATATGCAGACATAAAAGTGAGATCTCGGATCGTGTTTGTGTTGCGCCTATCTTTCTCCCTTTCAACCATCTTTCATGCAATCCGTTGAGCCATGTTTGGTTGCGAGTAAACAGGAAAATTGTTGTTAAGCTCAAGAAGAGGAGGAATAAATGTGTGTGTTTTTCATGTTTATTTTGTGTAATATGCCACAGGCTCCTTGTGGAAGAAGGAAGTTATTGTTGTTGTTGAAGCAGTTACAGTGGATGAGTGCATGTGCATAAAATGTACATTTACAAAAACGCGAACCAGATTAATTCAACCATTCATAGTCAAGGACTAATTACATGTAACTTTTTCAAACATTGAATACTGTATCCTTTGCCAGTTATATTTGATTTCTACCAGACCTGTTGGTTTTTGCGTTGTTCTGTGTGTCAATTGAATGGTGATGATTTTTATTGCAGAGACGATTCATAGAGCGACTGATCATTGCGTTTGTTCACTTGATATTGCTGAGTGTGGCCATCTACACGAGACCAACAGGAGACAAACTGCTGAGTTACAATGGCTATAAAGATGCTGTGAGTGCAAAATCACCCCCCCCCCCCTACCTCCCGCACCCCTTTCCCTGTCTGGTTCTCTTCATCTTCCCCTCAGCTGTTAAAAAGGTATTGATTTTATATATCAGTCTCTTCAGCCTTCCCTGTAGCAGGGGGAAAGTCAATACAACTATTTTTTTTGATGATGACGATAAAGGAGTTCGGTACATAATTATTGTCCTGAATATACTATAAACTCACAATACCTTAATATTGTTACAGCAGTCTAGACGCTGCTGCCGTTTATAACTCTGGATGCTGATGAGACAGAGTTGGTTGCAAAATGATGTCAGTAGAAGTAGGAGTAGCGGAATTCTGTCATGCTGAAACCTGTATCACAGTGAGACTGAGGTGGTTCATGTAGTATTTGTCGAGCTAATCATTCTGCTACCAAGAAATAAATGTTCAATGTTTCCTATTCTCAGACTGACCCTATTTTGCAGACTTTACAAGAATTTCCTGCCAATAAAGAATGCCAGATGCTTGTGTAAATAAAAAAAATAATAAAAAAAATAAAAAAGTTATCAACCTTAATTCTGACCCTATTTTTTTCGGGCCTTAACCCCTTCACTGCCACAGTATAACAGCATTTTGGTATTGCTGTGCGCCAGGGCAAAATGTTGCTTTCTTCAGTATAGGTTCACTAATCTGTTCACTGCTCGATCATTTATTAAGATATCTTTTAGATCTTTGGCATGTGTTTTGCTTATACCCTTGGCTATTATGTGATAACATGATCATTGGACTTTGTTTGTGATTGTTATAGTATAAATTGATATAATGACCATTTTTGTCAAAAAATGACAGTTTTCGGACTTACACACACACATTGCAGCACATAAAACCACACAAAACACTGCTAAACTGGTGTCAAACATCAGGTACTCACATTACAGCCCATAAAAGTATTCTTCTGTGTGGTAATCCATAAATCACTTCTTGTAGAGCTTCCAGAACACTGTATCGCTTGAAAACAGGTCTACAAGTTGAGGTCCGACTTTCGGCCGCCATTTTGAATACTACAGATCGGTTCGACACTTCTCAGAAAGTTTTCGCTACGTGGTACTAACTTATCCGAACGGATAAAGGGAAAGAACTATGCTTAGTAACCCTACAAGTAGTTGGACCAGTTTTCAATATTACCTCCCATTTAGTTTTCAGAAATTTCGCTGATGTAAATGTCACAAACCGAAAATGACCACGTACTTAGTACGAGCTAGGCAGTGAAGGGGTTAATTGGCATCAGGAATAACAATTTTATTTATTTTGGCCTTATTTAAAATTTGTATATATATATTATGTTAACTCCACTGTTGCGTTTTCTCTGTGCAGCTGCGTTACTTTGCTGAAGTAGTGGTGTGCGTGAGCTGTCTGTTGACTGTTGTGCTGGAGGGCATTGAGCTGGCCATACAGGGACTCTCGTCTTTCCTCAAGAACTGTGTAAGTGGAAGAATCAGTGTTTCATTTCATTTCATTTACTCTTATTATCCCAATTCTGGGAAATTCGGGTCGCTTCCTCTCAGTGGAAAGCTAGCAGCAACAAGAGTCGCGCTACCCAGGTGTGTGCGTGCTTAGATGTATTCAGCCACCTGCACTTATGGTAGAATGACCGAGGTCTTTTACGTGTCACTGTGGTGACAGGGGGGTGGAACATGGATACCGTCTCTGAGTCTGCACATAAAGTTGACCCGTGTCCGTCCCTGCCAGGATTCTAACCTGTGACCTTAGTATCACAGGTCAAGTGCTGGACTACCAACTGTGCTACCCCGGTGAGGAGGTGCTTGTTAAAACGGCAGAGCCAGAATTTTTACAATTTTAGACCTCTGAATCTCTTTAAAAACTATTTAAAAAAGTACAGATGGAGCTACAAGTGTGTGTATTAATTTAACCTTTCGCTGTCTGTAGGACGTCAGCTGATGTCGTGTGTAAACTGCTTTACTGGCAACAAACCTTTCAATAAACAACAAAAGAAGAAGAACAACAACAACAAACAAACAATTTGTGTGTGGTGTAATCATTTAAACATCAAGGGCACACTGTAAGATGTCAGTACAGGTAAATACAGGTAATGCTTCATGTACACATATTTAGTGGCAGCGAAGAGGTTAAAAATTAAGGTTTAAAAAAAAAACACCAAATGCGTGCCTGTAAACATTATCATTTTTTGCGGGAAGTGTTATTATGTTAACAAGTAATATGCTCTAGGATGTATCAATGTCAATTTTTTTTTATTGTTTAAAAAGAATGTGCTGCAATTTTTACAGTCACACGCACCGGACCAAGCTGTATACCTGCTGTCGTGTATTTCGGTGTTGGCGTGCATACCGTTCCGAGTGTTAAAAATGCCAAACGTGGAGGACATCCTGCTCATCATTGCGGCTCCAGGCTCCTGGTTCTTCCTGCTCTTCTTTGCTCGGTAAGCATGTTTCCTTGGTATTTTTTTCCAATTACGTTGGATTGCTATTTGTGTTGGACCCTTTTTCTCCTATAATGCTGCCTTCTTCAAACCGTTGCCCATAAATATATCATGTTGTGTTTTTGCTTCACAATCCTTCATAATTGCTTTTAGAGATTTTGCTTCTTGGTATTCTTCGTGTTTGTTTTATATTTGATTCTTTCTTTCTTTGTCTCCGTGTTTCTTCTCTTGCTTTTGTTGATTTTTTTTTAGATATTTTATGTGCTTTTATTGCTGTTTGTAGGCTTACCTGTGTCATTTTTTTATATGTGTGGTTTGTTTTTTTAATGTATCCAACAAGCACCCTTTACACTCTATTGTTTATTTTCATAGAGTGGCAATGTTTGTCTACCTGCGCTTCTTCGTCTGTGAATTAAATTACATTCTTATCCCAACTCACATCAATGCAATTTACTTCAGTCTAGTGCTAGGACGCTGAATCGTCACCTTGGTAACAAGGGGAGGTAACCCTAAAAAAAGAGCGACCTTGACCCTTTAATATAACGAAGTCTCGCGTGACTTCCTGACCTTGCCGCCATCTTTGAATCATACTCATACTCTCTTCAGCGCTCAGTGGACACGGACGTGTTCGTTTTCGCTCCAGCTTTTCAGCCGTTTTTGTCTGATGCTGCTTGTGTCAGACCCACACCTTGGTACTCGTGCACGTTCCTCTGCTCTCTACGTGTGTTTGGGGTGAGCTATTTTGATATTTTCATTGATAGTTTGACTTAGGTTTTGCCAGCGCTTAGCTGTTGTTTACACTTTTCACCCACCATGTCGGTTAGTGGTAAAAGGAAACTCTAAGCCAGTGGCGGAGCCTTCTCCTGTCAAATAAGCCTCCCCGTAAATCGAAAGCCTGTGCGAGTCTTGCTGTGATTATCGTCTCAGATCTCTTGTCAAATCTTCTTTCGATTTTATTATTGACATGCCTGAATTTTCCATGCCAAATTGCCTTCGGAATCAATTACAGTCGCTTCAGGTTCTAGCTCTGTTAGTGATAAGCAAGATGTTTCTGTGTTTTTGCGCTCAATGAGCTACTGTTGACATGCCTGTTTTTACCCATGCCAAAATTGTTTTAGAATCAATTACAGTTGCTTCAGGTTCTAGCTCTGTTGGTGATTTAGCTAGATGTTTGTGCCTTTTTGCGCTCTCTGAGCGCCCAGATTTCAGCACTTTCAGCAGTATTTTCGTCGACCAAGGCAGTACTGCTGTCTTTTCCTCCTGGTGTTGGCGATTCCCGTTCCCTGGGCAGGGGGCGTGTTCCTCCTTTGGCCACAGTCACGTCCGCTGACGTGCATGCGTCTTTTGATGGCAGCGACGGTTTTTCTCTTCTGCGTTCTCAGGCCTCCTCTGGTGGTCGGCCTGTTAACGATCAAGGTATTTATTCTTCGTTAGTAGCCGGGTTCTCCGGCCAAAGCGAAGATCGTATACTGGAGCAAGTAGCCACGCCGGTACGCCGCGCCGTGAGTGAAAGCCATCCCAGTGTGATGCCGCTCCGTAAGCTCGAGCGGATAGCACAGGGGGTGAGCCCAGATACGTGTTCGGTCTCACCGAACAGGGGACTTGCGTTCGTTGTCACCACCGCATGGCGATCGGTAGGTGCGGCGTCGCAGCATTCCCCGCTTCCGTCCGCCAGGGCGGAAGCAGTCCCTAGGGACACACTGCGTTCGTTGTCACCACCGCATTGCGTTCGGTAGGTGCGGCGTAGCAGCATTCCCCGCTTCCGTCCGCCAGGGCGGAAGCAGTCCCTAGGGACACACTGCGTGGGTATCGCATCCCTCGCGTGTCGTCTCTTCCGGGCAACGCTTCGCCTGACTATAGTCAGGGCAGAAGTGTTTTGCCTGGTTGCACGGATGTGCGGGACTTTGAGTCGGATTTCGGTGCTTCCGTTCAGGAAGATGAAGATTCTGACTTCCGGATGCCGCTTAAACTTCCGCAAGCAATGGCTTTGGCAGCGGAAGTGGCTTCGCGGTATTTCGAGGAGGGTGTTGCAACATCTGTTGGTTTGTTTGCACAACCTCCTTCCGCTTTCGGGGATTTCCGTTTCTGTTCTGAGAAGCAGCAGTTCCGTTTTCGGGAATCCCCGTTGGTAGCGTTTGAGCTTTCTAAGCTACTAGCTACTGTTCAGCATGGCGGTGCGTTTCACGCTGTACTGCTGTTAACAGCTCTTGGTCTGGCTCCTGTTTCAGCGCAGCCTTACCTTGCTTCTTCGTGTTTAGCCTCAGCTTTGCCTGCTGGTTTGGCTAAGAAGTTTACACTGCCGCATAACTCAGTCAGGTTGATTGACTTGTTTGCCTTGCCTCGTTCCGGTCACACCGGAACTTGCAGTCGGCAAGATGGATACAGCAGAGACAGAGTATTCCCGTTTACGGAGAATTCTCTTTTGTCTTTGGAGGAGACTGGCTTACGCTTGCTTGAGTTATTGTCTCTCTCTGAGTCCTTGCAGAGATCTCTGTCGAGATCTATCGCGTTGTCATTGGACTCATTCAAGTTTGATGGCGATGTGGTAGAGAAAGACGTCGCTTGTCTGTTAGAGAAGACGGCTACAGTAGAACAGTACGTTATACTGAGTCCTCTCTCTTGCTCTGAGGGAATAAGCACCTGATCTTTTCGAGTTCGAAAACTTTGCAAAGTTTTTTTCTCGTGTTTATCTTCTCTGCGCTTGTCAACTTCGAGTTTTGTCGTGACGCACGGGAGATGGAAGTTATGACGCTTCTAGCCGCTTTGACTAAAGTCTACTGAGCAGCGGAGCCTCCCAGCGCTTTTATTTGCACATTCCGTGCACGCGGCAGGTTCTCCTTTCCCTCTAGGATTTAAGATTTAGAGTCACTTTTGAGTCACTTTAATCTTTTCCTTTTCAGAGGTTTGCTTGTCTGGTCAGCCATCGCTTGGCTCAGGTTACAAGTAAGAGGCGGATCTACTCCGCTCTTTGTTTTTGTGGCTCATCAGGGGAGTGTTCGCACGTTTATGCTACGGTGCTTTCCTCCCCATCTTCTGGGAGGAGCCGTGAACTGCTTCAGCTTGCCACTTTTGCCTCATTTAGGCAAGGTAACAAAGCTAAGCAAACACACTTAGGGTTAGACCCTCTGCCTTAGGCAGCTTTGTGGTAGGTACGCCCATCTATGGTGCGGCATATCTCTTATTTTTCACCTTCTCGGGTGAAGCTGCTAAGGCCGCTAATTTTTCGCCTCAGTGGCGGAAAAACAAGGCAAGCTGTTAAAACAATCTCGGCTTTTACGGTTTACGGAATCGCGCTTTCTCTTTAGAGTCATAAGCTTTGGGTTCCGACAAATCGCCAGAACATGTCCAAATTTTTGGCTCACATTCTGACTCAAAATCTCTATTAGGCTCGCTGAGCTACTGTTCGTAGCCTCTCAGTCGGGTCTTTTCCGGCTAAGCCTACCTCTTGAGGCGACTTTCGCTGCGCAGCACAAAGGACTCGCAGAAATTCCTTAGTTTCAGCTTTTCTTTCTGAGAGGTTACGGAAAGAACTTAATCATCATCATGTGGCTAAACTTAGGTTTGGCACAGAAGTCTTGAGCATTGGGGTGGTTTTTCTCCCACACGCAAAAGAAGGTGACTTGTTGTTTATGTTTTGCCAGCAATGAATAGAATCACATTCCTTGAGGTCAGTGTTTCTTCTTTGGCATTACGCCTTGCAGGGCTTTCTCCCGCGAGTTAACAGGCTACACTCTCGTTGTAGCCTTCACTGCGACGGCCCCTGGATTTTTCTTAAATTTGCAATGTGCTAGGAGTTTTCTCCTACATCGCAGAATGGTACGCATTTGTTCGCCCTGTTAGATTCTTTAGCCTTCTCGGCTAGGCCGTCGAAGTGACGTCACACGTGTCACAGTATGGCATACAGGCGCCCGGTTTTACCGCGCCTTCCCCTCTGTTTATCCGAAGGTTGAATCTTGGTTTTTCATTTCAGGGATTCAGCTTTGGGTACTTTCTCAGGTCTTTCTGCACGCTTTCTAAGCGTCAATTTAGGCTGAGCCAATTTCGCTCAAAGGGCAGAGGGAGGGTACAGCTTACCTTCCCCTCAGCGATTTTTCCCAACTTTAGGTTTCTAGTACTTGATTTTCCAGTTAAGGAAACCTTGGTTTTATACGGAAGCCGTATTCTATCCCTAGGCCAGTTCTCTTACTTTGAGATTATTTTCTCAAGGTTTTTTGAACTGACTTCATGTAATGCCTCTAATGTTACGGTCATCGGGAAACTGAAATTTGAAGACGCTCACGCACCCTCTCTCGGGATGGGAGCTTAGTCTAAGAGCGTATCGGGTTACTGATACCCTCGCGGCTTTTCCCAATTGCGGGCTGGGCTATCATAGTACTAGCATGCAATCAGGTTTTTCAATACTCCTTACGTTTCACTCCTGATTTTGCAATAGGGAAAGTTTACCCTCATCTTTGTAGCCTCGGCTTAGTCTTTTTCGTTTTTCAGCAAAGGCCGCAATTCGGTCTCGTTCTGACCACCGAGGTTAAGCGTCATCGGTCTCGGTTGCTACCGGGACGGGTGACCGTTTTTGAATATGGGCCTTTCAGGCATTCTTTCTAACTTTCAAGCTGTGGCCTTATGGCTTCAGCTATTGTACTGCTGTTTACTCACACTCGAACTCAGTGGCGCTTTGCTCCCGCGAGGCATTCTTTTCCGGTTAACAGAAGTTCGCCCTCTTTATTTCAAGCCACGGTGTAGGGAGATGGGTACTTTGCTCTCTCTGACACCACTCCCTTAGCCATCGAGGACAATGGTTGTCTTCTCTGGGCTTGTTTTCCTATCAGAGCTTCATCCTTTTATTTGAAAGGATCAGTGGCATTCTGTCACACTCCCGCAAACGGGTCCTTCCTCCTCACTTGTTAGCCTTTTGAGATAAGGCAGTAAGGTGAAGGAAAAGGGGGGGGGTGAGTGTATTTTGTATCTTGGACTATTCTCTTTTGAGCTCTGTCCAGACGGTTTGTTAGAACATGGGCCTATTTCTGTGCCTTACGTGAATTAGGCTATGCTTCTCCCTAATCTTGTCAGTGTGACTTGTTTAGCTCGCATTATAAGATGACAGGTCTCTTTTCTCAGAGAGACCATATACTGGATAGGGTTCAATACAAAAGACCACTTCAAGACAAGTCTGGGTCTTTTGGTTTCGGAGTTTTAATGCTCCACAGGTTTTGAACCGCTGCATTCTGCTAGCCTTCATAAACATTACGTGAAACGTTCTTCCTTTTCTCCTAGCTGCAGCGCGCAGAGGTAGCGAGATTCACACACTCTTTGGCTTACAGTGTTATGTAGGTTTCAATAGAGGCTCTCTACCTCACTCTGTTTCTGGCCAGACTTTTTGTCAGGCATCAACAACTAGGACAACCATCTCTGATGGTTTTTATAGTTTTCCTCTTTCTAAGATTCTTGCCATAGGCGATCCATTGTTATGAATCTGATCAGTTATCTCATTATGCTCCTTCCTGTCCTTTACAGGAGGTTTAAAGGTTCATAAGCAAAACTACTCTTATCGTTTTTGATCACAAGGGTAGACAGGTTCTTATCTACGTTGGTGTTCAAATTAGTAGGATATCCCGAGGTCCTTGACTTCTTCTACTGGATATCGTAGGAGCTCTCTATCATCCTTTACCTGCGTGGCTTTTGCAGCGCGCGGCGTTACGGTTCTAACGCTCTTCAAGCAATGGTTGCAGCTGGGTATATTTTTTTGCCTAGCTTATAGATTGAGCAGCCCACCGCCTTTATTAGCAATCTGCATTTATGTGAGTTGGGATAAGAATGTAATTTAATTATAAATTTTAATAATAAATTTTAATTTGATTATATACTTACCCAACTCACATAGTGAATACCCTCCCACCTGCCCCGCTTTTGAGGGTTTTGTGGTTTCCTAAAAAAAAGAGGGGTTTTTCTGTTCGCTTTCGATCGTATGAGTATGATTCAAAGATGGCGGCAAGGTCAGGAAGTCACGCGAGACTTCGTTATATTAAAGGGTCAAGGTCGCTCTTTTTTTAGGGTTACCTCCCCTTGTTACCAAGGTGACGATTCAGCGTCCTAGCACTAGACTGAAGTAAATTGCATTTATGTGAGTTGGGTAAGTATATAATCAAATTAAAATTTATTATTAAAATTTATAATTTCTCTTGCGCAGCAGTTTCGAATTCAGGTGCTACAGCTTTTCTTTGCTATCCGATGTTATCCTCACTCAGATTATTCAGTATTTCCATCCAATTTCTATGTAACAAAAAACAATGGAACCCCCGTTTAAACACTTCAAGTCGAAGTCATTACCTCCCTTTTTGAGACCTTGGTTTTCAGATTTTCTGTTTATAACCTCTGTAAATTTACCTCCATTTTAAGGCTCCCTCCTTTTTAAGACCTGGTTTTCTCAAAAGTGTTGGCAGATCTTAACAAAAAAGGGGGGAGAGGGGGGGGGGGGAGTCCACTGTAGCACCACCTCTGCTGTGGCTTACTGGTTTAAATATCGGTTAATTCTCACCTACTCTTTGCCTTAATGTGTTTTGATTTGTTATTGTGTCTTGTAGTTGTAACTATGATGTTGTCTTTCCCCCTAGTGTGTTTATTTTTATTTTATTTTAATTTACACATTTGTGAATGGCTGTTATTGTTTCAGAGGCATTACATTGACTGGCCCCAGCATTGTCACTATGTTCCTGATGGTGCAGAATGACCTGCGCCGATTCTCTATCATCTACCTGATCTTCCTCTGTGCTTTCTCCCAGTGTACTCATTCCCTTTTCCTCAATGTCTTTTCCTTTGCTTGCTGCAGTTGTGTGTGCATGCTCACGTTTGTTTTGTGGAGTTTTGCACAGGAGAGCGAGACAATTTAATTTTTAGTATTGGAGTGATAGAAAAAAAGGTTTGATATTGTACTTATTTGTTTTAGTGAAAGAATTATATAATGCTTATCGATGAGAAGTGTTTTGTTAGTAGATTTATTACGATAGTATGTGTCGATCGTCTGTCGTCAAACACTATACTTTGTGCCACTAGAAGTCTTGTACAATGCAAACGCCATAGTTTTCTGTTTCTCTATTTGTCTGTCTTTGTGATTTTGGCTAAAAAGCTCAAATAACTGATAATGGTATAGTACAGTGAGTGCATGAGCATATAACACGGACAAGAAAAGTTTTGCATGTCTTATCTTCGGCTTTCTTTGTTTTTAACACTTTTAGGAAAAAAAGCATGTGAACTCCTGTTTTTTGGTTTTTTTTAATAGCTAATTTACATCATGTTCCAGTTAGTTTACAATTTGCAAGATCTTTCAGCAGTTCATTAAGAATTGCTTTTCTCATAATATAACAGTTTGCATGCAGTGAGCATTCATTTAATTCCTTTTTTGTGTGTGTGCATGACTTCTGTTTTATTTCCATGTTTGTTGCATGTGTAATATGTGTTGTTTCTTTGTTGTTGAATGTTTGTTGTTGTTGGGTTGTGGTGTTGTTTTTTTGTGGTTTTTTTTTTGGGGGGGGGGGGGGGGGGGGCATTTTGAACTTGAGATGACATTAATATATTTGGCCCACTTAGTGGACACCGAATTATCGTTTTTATATACTTCTCATGAATCCATAATGTGACCTACAAACGTGTGTTTATTATCAGCTTTGTCAAAATGGTGTAAAGATAGAGATTTTCACTCAGAGATGACAAATGTTCTTTGATAGCTGGTGAAGCCAGTGTGTCACTGTTGCAGCTTTCTGTGAGAGGATGGAGGTTGTCCAGTAATAATTGCTGTTTGTTCGTCTAGATGTTTTAGTTGTGTTTTCTTACTCAATTCTCCTTTCTCTTAAGTTTGACATAAATGTATCATTAGTCAAAAAACGATAATTGTTTATTTATGGAATGTCAAATGGTCGACACAATAAAACATTCATTCAAACTTCAACCTCATGTGGCTCCTGTTTAAACATGACCCTAAACAATGTGTCATGTATTTCAGTAACCCCCCGCGGGTTAGGGGGAAGAATTTACCCGATGCTCCCCAGCATGTCGTAAGAGGCGACTAACGGATTCTGTTTCTCTTTTTACCCTTGTTAAGTGTTTCTTGTATAGAATATAGTCAATTTTTGTAAAGATTTTAGTCAAGCAGTATGTAAGAAATGTTAAGTCCTTTGTACTGGAAACTTGCATTCTCCCAGTAAGGTAATACATTGTACTACGTTGCAAGCCCCTGGAGCAAATTTTTGATTAGTGCTTTTGTGAACAAGAAACAATTGACAAGTGGCTCTATCCCATCTCCCCCCTTTCCCCGTCGCGATATAACCTTCGTGGTTGAAAACGACGTTTAGCACCAAATAAAGAAAGAAAGAAAGTATTTCAGTATTACAGTGGTATCTGCAATATGAAAGGACACCTTTGGGACCTGAGTCAAAAGTGTCCCTACATTTCAGGTGGCCTGTCATGACAGGTATATTTTGGTCAAGATAATAGAAATAGGGACAACAGATGGTGTCCTTTGTTGGGAGGTGGCCTGTCATGACAGGTATATTTTGGTCAAGATAATAGAAATAGGGACAACAGATGGTGTCCTTTGTTGGGAGGTGGCCTGTCATCAGAGGGGCCTCACATCACAGGTACCACTGTATTCAATCGCACCAAAACTCTTCTTACTGTTTAAAGCACAGATTGTTGTTAGCTGATTAAATCATGCACTGTCCTTTTTATGAACAGCTCGTCCGTGTTTTCTTAGCACTGTGCACAAATCTAACCCTGGGGTGTGTGCGTTTCCGTTTGTCTTTGCAGTGGTGCCCGACTAACAGGCCCCTTTGTCACCATGATCTACAAAATGATATCAGGCGATCTCCTCCGTTTCTCCATAATTTATTGCATATTTTTGGTGGGATTCACACAAGGTATGCTGTAAATTTGAATAGATTGTCAGATATGCCAATGTTAGGAGAAAAGTCAGACATTTGATAAAGTAATGCTAATTGCGGATTAAGTGGTTGAATGAGTCGACCCGTCAGCATTGAGGAATATGGGTTTCATGTTTGATACTACATGTACTTACTGGGCTTTCAATTGAGACTTCTCCAAAATATTGCTGACAAATCTTATTCGAACCCTTGATTATATTCTGTTGTTTAGTTTGCAAAACTGTGAATAAAACTAAGAAAAGCAGTGTTTATAAATTCAAGCAGGATATTGTGTAACTGGTAGGCTTTCTTATGTTGTAAAGAATATTAGAGTGAACATCTCAAGATGGTGTTTTCATTTAGCAGTAAGTAATCAGCTAGGAAGAGATATAACATTGGTTTTGCTGTTATACTAGTGTACAGTCAGATTATATAGCCACCGGCATGATTCATTTGTCGAGTCCTCACTTGCTGTCATGTTTTTGCAGGTTTCTACTTCCTGTTCCGGGATGTGACGAGCGACAACTCTGATGTCGCTAAATTTTCCACACTGCCTGACACCATCCTTAACCTTTTCCAGATGACCTTGGGAGAGTTCAAGGTCAGTGTTTGACCTTTTTGGCTTACAGTTTCTTTTCAACTGTTGGATTCTGCATTGTTTATATGTGACCCTCCACTACGAAATGAGTCGCATGTCACCTCGCGCGGTTCTGCGCTAGGCTTAATATAAGTCCGGGGAGTGTCTGGTAACAGTGTGAGGGTCAACTTAGTCACAGGCTTATAACTCAAACAGAGTTTTTGCTCTTTTCTAAAACGGTTTTCACCACTGGATAGAGCAAAAAACTCTTTAGGAAAATGTAAGAATATGAAAATCATGCAAAGGTGACATGCGACTCATACCGTCGTGGAGGGTCACATATTTGATGACAGATTTCATGCAAAATGAGAATTGTGTGTGCTTCTGCTATATAAAAAAACGCTCGCGCTGGACCCGAGTACTCTTCAGATTGGCTCGCTCCCCCAGTATGAAAGTTTTTGTCTTGTGCACGTTTAAGACCGAGTGATTGATCTGTGTGAATTACAGGCATTCCCTTTGCTATATAAATACATTGCATGCGAGCCGAGGATGTGCGTGGTGACTGGCCTTTCTCTTTTATTTGTAATTTGATCACAGTGAAAATGCACACACACACATTCACACACACACACACACACACACACATACTCTCTCTCC
Organism: Littorina saxatilis; assembly: GCF_037325665.1. NCBI lineage: Eukaryota > Metazoa > Mollusca > Gastropoda > Littorinimorpha > Littorinidae > Littorina > Littorina saxatilis. Next base: position 46,992,620 of record NC_090248.1, read on the forward strand.
CTCACTCCCTCTCACTCTCCCTCTCTCTCTTCCACACACACACACACACACACACACACACACACACACACACACACACACGAGTACAGACTCATGCACGCGCACGCGCACACACACACACACACACACACACACACACACACACACACACACACACAGTAACACTAACACATGTGCACAAAATGAACACACACACCGCGCGAGAGAAAAAGACGTCAAAGACATTTGACCGTGACGTAATCTTTTTATGACGCTATATTTCTCGTCAATGTGTGACGCGTTCGGCTGTTCTATGAGACTGCCTGGCTGGCTGTGGCTCCGCGAATTCCCCCCGCCGCCAAGTCGTTTTTTTGTGGTTTATTTCGCATTTAGGTCCCAGGTAACATTATGAAGTTTTAATACGATCAATCGGACCTATTATCAAGTTAGTGTATCAACTTTTGAACGAACTGCGCCCAGTAGTTTCCCAGCAATAAGCTGTTAAGTTGAGACACACACACAGACACACAGACAATTAAAGTCTGCTGGACCCTTGTACTAGCGTACTCGGGGATAATATGACATTGTTCTCAGAGCCGTCCTGATTTTGAGTAAAATTTGTACAGCAGTCCCTCTCATGAACGGACATCCTTGGGCCATAGCAAAACTGTCCGTACATTGCAGGTGTCCGGTCACGGGAGGGGTGACCACACCACCCCCTCCCCCATACACTCACACAGAGACACACAAACAACAGGATTGAGTCTATGCTAATCACTTCTTGTGGCTACTAAACAATAAACTCCTAATACTTCTTTAAACGTTCTGTAAAAATGATTTGTATGAAAAGTGTTGAAAAGAAGAGATAAAATAAATCCTCAAGGCAGTGAACACACTCACCATGCACTGACATACGAAAGCAGCCACACAAACACAGCACAGAGGAGCGTGTGCAGATGCTAATTTGCAAGAATAAGCTTGAAAACCAGTTTGAATAAATAGCAGCAGATAGAGCTGCATGTCATAATCATGTAATTTATTTTCATCTTGTCTGGGCTTTATTGACTGCATGCCGATCATGTGGCATGGCAGTGACTTTTCACTCTTCAGTCGGAAATACACTGTACATAACACAGCTCCCACTCTCCCTCACTAATGCCTATCCCAAGCCGTGACAACTGATGCTTGGAAATTGTGTGGAAGAGTACACCTCTCTATTTCTCTCCAATGCTCTTCCTGCTGACATGCAGTGACACCGGACACCCCACAGAGTTTAGCCAGGTACCCCTCCACCCCCCCTCTCCCTCTCTCTCTCACTCCCTCCAGTCACGTACTGTTTGGGGCTGTGGCCAGAGAGGTCAGCTCCAACTGTTCACTCAGAGCAAAACCAGTTGACTGTGTCATAACTTTTGACAAAGCAAGACAACTGAAGGGATCACAGATTAGGCAACCGACTCACTGAGGGGAAACAAGAGTATCTTGTCAATGAAAGAGGTTACACACAGACACACGATGCTGAGAAATGTGGCCGGTTTTTCACTCTCTTTTGCTCAGGACCTTCATCCACTGTGGTTTCTGTTGTTTACGTCCAACAGACAAGAATAAAGAGCACAGTGCAGTTTCATGTTGGCATCTTCGCATGTACTCCACTCGATCCTGACCAAAACTACCCCCCTCCTGATGGGTACAGGTGCACTCAAGTTACCAAGAGCCGGACTGCTCTGTTATCGATTTTGTTGTGGTGAAAATTTGACGATGGTCTGTCCGTACATTGGAGGTATGACCTGCTGTTGGGACCGAAAATGAGTGTCCGCGTCCACGTTTTGCAGGTGTCCGTTTAAGGGGGGGCAAATATAGAAGGAAAACACTCCGTGCCGAGCAAATGTGTCCGTACATGTCAGGTGTCCGCTCACGCCGGGGGCCGTACATTGCAGGGACTGCTGTATGTAAATTGTAGTTTACACAATATTTGTGTAAACTGAAGACTGGCATTAAACAAATATATATAACTAGAATGAATACCCGCTTCGCCGGGTAGCCGGCTTCGCCGGGAAGAGGTACTTAGAGCCGTACGCCGGCTTCGCCGGGTCCGAACAATGGACCCACCAAGCTTAGGTCCCTCCCAGATTCGTGGAATGGGAACAGCACGAAAATGATTCAGTGGCCATAATGCCATTCCTGACCATATCAAGTCCCATCCTTGTCGACGAATGTAACCGTGTTAATCACCTTTGGAGGCGAACTCCACTCAAACAGGATTGAGCAATTTATAGCTTATCTGTAAGCCCTTTTGAACTGTTATGGCTTCTCAAAGGAAGGCCAGTACATACAAATACACAAAAGCCGCCAGACCACATCACAAACAGAACTGAACAATCCCCAGGTGTTGCTCACATAGAGAGACACACACACACACACACACAAACACAGAGAAGCCGTATATATAGAGAGATAGATGACAGTGTATTTTTCGCGTGGCTATAAATTGATTCGACCTTTGCACTTTTACAGTGAGGATAATTTACGGGTCCAATTTACGTTCTGGACACTGCGGTGACCTTCTAAAAATAGTAACAGAACGCCGGGAATATCCGAAGACGCCCCACTCATACTATAGTGCACCATACGAAGGAAGGGAGGTAAACGCTGAAAACCTGGAGAAGATGAGAAGATAAGGAAGAGTTACTTATAATGGTGAAATGAACACAAAAACCAAAATCGGTTCTGCGCTGCGCGCTGAGAGCACGTGTTGAAATATCTCATCGATGATATTGTGTCCGGGGTGTAGCTGAATACGGTGTCCAAATTTGAAAAAGATCCACCGAGAACTTTGGCTTTGGTGTGTCGGTATGGGGGCCCGGGTAGCTGAGGTGGAACCAAAATAGCTGAGGTGGAACCAAAATCGGTTCAGCGCTGCGCGCTGAGAGCACGTGTTGAAATATCGACCAGGTTGTGTCCTGTCCCGGGTCTACCTGAATATGCCCACCAAATTTGAAGCAGATCCATCGAGAACTTTGGCCGTGCATCGCGAACTCACACACAGACACACACACAGACACACAGACACAAGTCGTATATATATATAGATTCAGATTTTTTGTTGTTGGTATGCACATAAACACATACAATGTAATGGAAAAAAAAGGTAGATTGTATGATCAGATAACTGTACATTCACTGTTTTGTGAGCTTCATGATTTGTGTGTTTGACACGTGTATAAGAGCTGATTCAGCTTCTTACAGAAGTAGAGCCAAGCAATTTGTTAAGTATTTAAAATCTTACGCATAAATGTATTTGTCTACTCTGTATAGCACACATAGTAATTTTGTCAATGTACACGGCATTCATCTACTGACGATATCACCATTGGTGGTTGTTTGTTATAAGGTCTTACAGAAAAAGGCATCAATGGTAAGAGTGCAGAGGCGGACAAGAGATAAATCATACAAGCAAGCACAATATAAAAGTTGCTTAGATTTGTTTTATATAAAGAGACCAAAAACTACTGTTCTCACGAAATTTACAATATAGGACGTTTCGACCCTAGGGTCTTCTTCAGGGCAATAGAAAATGAAACAAAGCAGAAAAAAGAAGACAGACAATGGAACAAACAAGAAGAACGGTATATATCAGAACTAAAATACCAAAACTACGGACAGAGCAACAGCAGAGGCGATTTTTTGGGATTAACAAACGTCCAACACCTGCCCCTCAGTCAGACTGTACCTTTAGTTTTCATTAATTAGTCTTATCCATTATTTACTTATATACAGTGGAGGTAAAACATACAATTTGAATGGTTTTAAAATAACGTTACATTCTGTTTTGTGTGTTTGACACACGTATGAAAGATTCAGCATCTGACAGAAGTAGAGCCAAGCAATTTCTTTGGTATTTAAAATCTTATTTAGAAATGCATTTGTCTACTCTGTGTTACACATATAGTTATTTTGTCTATATGTTGAACAGCACAAGGCATTCAACTGCTCATGATACTTACCATTGACAGTTGTTTGTTATAAGGTCTTACGGGAAAAGACATTTGTGTACTGTGTATGGCACTTAAGTTTTTGTTCTTATGAACATTTTGTTTTTCTATGTGTTGAACAGTACAAGGCATTCAACTGCATGATACTCACCATTGGCAGTGGTTTGTTATAAGGTCTTACAGAAAAAGGCACTTGTCTACTGTGTATGGCACTAATTGTTCTTATAAACATTTTGTTTGTCTGTGTGTTGAACAGTACAAGGCATTCACCTACTCAAGATACTCACATTGGATGTTTGTTTATTGTAATTAAGTTCTGAGAGAAAAAGGCACTACTGTGTACAGCACTGATTTTCATGAATGTTTTCTTTGTCTGACAGTACGAGGCGTTCAATTACTCGCGATACGCGCCGCTGACAAAGATCGTGTTCGCCATCTTCATGCTGCTGGTGCCCATCCTGCTACTGAACATGCTGATTGCCATGATGGGCAACACCTACAATCAGGTCATTGCCAAGTCCGAGAAAGAATGGCGCAGACAGGTGAGACATATGACCTCAGGTTAATGGCCAACGAATGGTTGTGTGATGCATCCACAGCGTGTTGGCGTACATACATGAGCTTGTCACATCTCGCTTGTCGACCTCAGTGAGATGCAAGACTATGTGAACAAATCAAAACACTGTTCCCCGGTCCCATGCCCAAAGTTTGAGTTCTGATGTCACAAAGAAAAAGGAACCAGATTTATGGCAAGATGGTAGTATTGTATGTTAGTGATGTGTTGTGCAAGGTCTGTTTTATTTTCCTTTTTGTTTGCCAGGGCTAATGCGCCCTTTGCAAAATTCTAACATTTCATATTACACTGTAGAAATTGAAGTACAGTAAAACCTGAGTCTAGCGGACCCTTGTTGTAACGGCCACCTGCTACATACGGACAGTTTATCATGGCACGAACACGATTTCAACAATAACTAACCTTTAACGGGCGGACACCTGCCACTTACGGACGCGGACACGATTTTTCGGACCGTAGGAAGTGTAAACACTGTCACAAACGGACACAACGTACATAAAAACGCAACTTCGAAAACTCGACTGTTATGCAGTCAGTGCTCGGCAGCCGTAGCCGTAGCACAAATGGTTGTTGATTGGTTGTCCTGTCCCTTTTCTGACCAATCAGTGGCTTGTTTAGATGGAGACCCACTTTTGCTCACTCACTTTCGCTTACTTTCGCTTTTCCGCATTGTGGATACAGTCACAACCAAAAGCAACAGTAGACTACTGTGTTTGAAAATGGAATCTCCAGCAGGAAAAAGAAAAGCGATGACTTTAGAGCAGCGTGTCGCTGCCTTGAAAAAACTAGATAGCGGCCAATCATGCCGAGATGTGGCGAAGGAGATGGGATGTGGTAAAACACAGATCGCGAGGATCAAATCGGAAAAAGAAGACGTGATGATCTCTCTCTCTTTGTAAGCAATGGTTCGAAGGAAACAATAGTTAACACAGCTAAATTTTTGTTCCATGCATTTATGCTGAGACTAGAAAAACTGAATGAAACAAGAGCTGACCCAATTTGGTCGAGACACACTGCGGAATTTCCCGTTGAATGACTGATGAAGAGTCAGCTATTTTTAGCTTTGTGACGTCCGACTTGCGTAAGTTTGAATGCACAGTGTGTGTAGGGAACGGGGTAGGTGTGGGGGGGGGGGATGTTGTTGTTGTTGTTGTTGTTGTTTGCTACATGTATCATTTGTTTACTCACATTTTCAGTGAGTCTCATGTTCAATCCAATAAATACATACCGTACTACAGGACTGACAAAAAGTGTCTTGTTCATTTTACGTGCTCTTTGTAAAATATTGCCCCGGCCCCTCCACCTGTGAAGAAGGGACACCTGTCTAATAGGGACACTATTACCATTCCCCAAGGGTGTCCGTTAGAGACAGGTTTTACTGTACAGTGGAACCCCCCCTTTTAAGACCTCCAAAAATCTGACAAAATCAGGTCTTAATAAAAGGAGGGAGTCTTAAAATGGGGGTAATAATACAAAGGTTATGAACAAAAAGTCTGAAAAAACAAGGTCTTAAAAAGGAGGGAGTCTTTGTCTTCTTCTGCATTCAATATTTATGGCCGTCATATCTTCAGGTGGTGGCTGCCAAGGGACGTCTTAAAGGGGGGGGTTCCACTGTTCATGTATTGTTTTTCTAACATTCTACCCATTTAATTCTTTGTCCACCCACTAGTGGGCCAAGATCGTGGTGGTTCTGGAGCGGGGCTACTCCAAGAAGAAGCTGCTGCAGTTTCAGCAAGACTACTCAGTCAAGCTGGCGGGGCCGCCCAAGCACCAGCTGGGCGAGTTCTGCAACGACACCATCGAGCAGCGGGCACTGGTGGTCATCAAGTCCTCCAACAAGACCCGCGCCAAGACCATCAAGACAGCCATCATCAACTGGAAGGTGAGAGGCAGAGTCGGGGTGGAAGCGAAGGATGGGGGGAAGAGGTTGGAGGGAAAGCGCAGGGATGGGGATGTATACTATGTATTGTTTATAAAATGTTAACTATTAATGCTTGTATTGTATGATGGATTTGTAAAGCGCCATGAGACTTATCTGACGGTGAACAGTACTATAGAAGAATGTTTTATTATTATTATTATTATTATTATTATTATTATTATTACTATTATACGCGGATCTGTGGTATATTCAAGTTTTAGTCGATCAAAACACAAGAAATAGCTCAATTTGGATGTCCGAACTATAGAAATGTGTCAGCTTTGAGGGTGGCCTAGACCCCCCCGCGGGTTAGGGGGAGTCCCATATTGGTTGGGACGAGAAAGAATTTACCCGATGCTACCCAGCATGTCGTAAGAGGCGACTAACGGTTCTGTTTCTCCTTTTACCCTTGTTAAATGTTTCTTGTATAGAATATAGTCAATGTTTGTAAAGATTTTAGTCAAGCAGTATGTAAGAAATGTTCAGTCCTTTGTACTGGAAACTTGCATTCTCCCAGTAAGGTCATATATTGTACTACGTTGCAAGCCCCTGGAGCAATTTTTTGATTAGTGCTTTTGTGAACAAGAAACAATTAACAAGTGGCTCTATCCCATCTCCCCCCTTTGCCCTATCCCATCTCCCCCCTTTCCCCCGTCGCAATATAACCTTGAATGGTTGAAAACGACGTTAAACACCAAATAAAGAAAGAAAGAAAGAGGGTGGCCTATTCCGAACCCTGGGCAAGTTTATGACACAACACAATGAGGAATGAGATTTATGGGCAAGTTCCATCCTTTTTCCATTTGGAACAGCAAACAACCACAATCATAAAAGCCCTCTTAGAATAACTACATGTTGCCCTACATGCCAACCGGCATAATGGGAAGTAAGTAAGTAAGAATAACTACAGGATGCAAAGCAAGAGTAGCTGAAATAAATGGGGAATATAGGGCCAGTGAAGGCAGCTGAAAGTTCTGGATGATAAAGTCACACTTGTTTATAATAACCACTCAAGGGACCGAGCAACAGTGGTGGTTATGGACAGGTGGTCGTTAAGGACAGGTGAATCATACTATATAGATAAATAACATCAAAAACTCGTTGAACATTTATGGTCATAATAGAAAGGTTGTTGTTATCAAGAGGTGCATGGTCTCCAGGGGAGGTTGGACTGTAGTTGTTATTTGTGAAGACATTAACACTCATGTGCACATGTGTGTTTCAGCGCATCGGCAAAGAAGTGGTGCGACAGCGACGGGAGTGGAAGAGGAAGGGAAGCAAAGGTCAGTTCAACGTCAACAAGCGGCGCGGCACCGTGGCGCTGGAAGATATGGGCATGCTGAACCTGTCCGGTGCCGTCAACCAGCTGGCCTGGGAGAAAGACATGGACTTCAACAAGGGGGGGCAGCAGGACGGCCTCAGTCCTCGTTCCCCGGGACCCTCACAGCTCTCTCCCTCTCCGATGCCTCAGCCGACGCAGCTGGCCTCTGTGGGTCAGGTGATCAATGGCGGGCCGGGTCTTCCCAACGGCACGGCAGCCGTGCGTGCGCAGCACCAGCAGGCCGTGTCGTCCACGCCCACACGCCGCGCCCGCAACCTGGTGTACAACCGTGTGGCCCCCCTCTTGCCCCCCCTCACTCAGGAAGACAGCAATGCCTCAGGCGACACCGCAAAGCAGGACAGTAACAATGCATCTGCTGTCAGAGGACCCAGTGTCATGGCTCTGGACCTCAAATCCATTTCTTCCTTTGGCGGGGCAAAGGAGCATTCCATTCCGGAGGAGACCCCCCGCCTGCTCCTCTCGCCCAAGAAGGAGCCAGGGATGGGAGGATTCAAAGACTGTGACTCCAGCCAGCAGTCACCCAGAAAAGAACGCTCCTCCTCCTTGAGCTTTAAGGATGTTGAAACCATTGAACAGTCACCCAGGAAGGAAGAGTCTGGTTTTAAAGACGTTGAGGCCGGTCAGAGGTCTCCCAGAAAAGAACAGTCGTCCTCCGGCGGTGTGAAAGACGTGGAGACGGGGCTGGCGGTGGAAACGGCACACACACAGTCAGAGCTCGCCACTGCCACCTCCAGCCCACCGCGCTTGCGTCGACACAAGAAGAAGAAATCCAAGAGCCACAAACGTTCCAGGGAGAGCACGCCCCAACATTCCCCCTCTCCCCGCCCTCCTGCTAATGACTTTGACTCCCCAGATCAAGGTCAAGGACAGTAGTGACGTATGATACCTGCTTGTGATTTGTTTTTCCTTACAAGTTAAATCAAAAACAGAGATGTGTGTGCACTTATATGTCTACTCTTACTTTAGGCATGGATGTTAACTTTTGTTTCTTTTTTAACCTTTGCCGTGCTTCCTGGGTTCACCTGTACCCAGAGACACACTAAAATCATTGTAACTCTGGAACCATTAAAGGTATCGTTTTGAAATTTTAAGTATCTCTCACACACCTAATTTGCTCTCTGTCTGCAAATTTTTAGTGTGTACATGACAAAACATCAGAATTAATTGATTATGATAATTTACATAAACACTACCGATGGCGCGGGTTCACACATACCCATACTTTTAAAGAGTAGTAGTGATTGTAAATATCCCTCTGCCGACGGCGCGGGTTCTGCTACACCCATAATTACCAAAGCGGCGGAACAGTGTCTGTCTGCCTGTTTGTCTCCAAGAGACTGTCTGTCTCTCTGTTTGTCTGTCCGTATCTCTCTGTCTGTATGTCTGTTGTCAGTTGCTCTGTCTGTCTGTCTGTCTGTCTATCCGTCTATCTGACTGTCTGTCTATCTGACTGTCTGTCTCTGTCTCTCTCTCTCTGTCTGTCTCTCTCTCTGTCTCTCTCTCTGTCTCTCTCTCTCTCTGTCTCTCTCTCTTAGTCTCTCTCTCTGTCTCTCTCTCTTAGTCTCTCTCTCTGTCTCTCTTTCTTAGTCTCTCTCTCTCTCTTTCTTAGTCTCTCTCTCTCTCTTTCTTAGTCTCTCTCTCTCTTAGTCTCTCTCTCTCAGTCTTTCTTAGTCTCTCGCTCTCTCTCTTTCTTAGTCTCTCTCTCTCTTTCTTAGTCTCTCTCTCTCTTAGTCTCTCTCTCAGTCTTTCTTAGTCTCTCTCTCTCTCTTTCTTAGTCTCTCTCTCTCTCTTAGTCTCTCTCTCTTTCTTAGTCTCTCTCTCTCTTAGTCTCTCTCTCTTTCTTAGTCTCTCTTTCTCTTTCTCTCTCTTAGTCTCTCTCTCTCTCTCTTTCTTAGTCTCTCTCTCTCTTTTTTTTAGTCTCTCTCTTTCTTAGTCTCTCTCTTTCTTAGTCTCTCTCTTTCTTTCTTAGTCTCTCTCTCTCTTTCTTAGTCTCTCTCTCTCTCTCTAGCTCTTTCTTAGTCTCTCTCTCTCTCTTTCTTAGTCTCTCTCTCTCTTTCTTAGTCTCTCTCTCTTTCTTAGTCTCTCTCTCTCTCTTTCTTAGTCTCTCTCTCTCTCTTTCTTAGTCTCTCTCTCTCTCTTTCTTAGTCTCTCTCTCTCTTAGTCTCTCTCTCTCAGTCTTTCTTAGTCTCTCGCTCTCTCTCTTTCTTAGTCTCTGTCTCTCTTTCTTAGTCTCTCTCTCTCTCTTTCTTAGTCTCTCTCTCTCTCTCTCTTAGTCTCTCTCTCTTTCTTAGTCTCTCTCTCTCTTAGTCTCTCTCTCTTTCTTAGTCTCTCTTTCTCTCTCTCTTTCTTAGTCTCTCTCTCTCTCTCTTTCTTAGTCTCTCTCTCTCTTTTTTAGTCTCTCTCTTTCTTAGTCTCTCTCTCTCTTTCTTAGTCTCTCTCTCTCTTTCTTAGTCTCTCTCTCTCACTCTCTCTCTTTCTTAGTCTCTCTCTCTCTCTTTCTTAGTCTCTCTCTCTCTTTCTTAGTCTCTCTCTCTTTCTTAGTCTCTCTCTCTCTCTTTCTTAGTCTCTCTCTCTCTCTTTCTTAGTCTCTCTCTCTTTCTTAGTCTCTCTCTCTCTCTTTCTTAGTCTCTCTCTCTCTTTCTTAGTCTCTCTCTCTCTCTCTCTTTCTTAGTCTCTCTCTCTCTTTCTTAGTCTCTCTCTCTCTCTTAGTCTCTCTCTCTCTCTTTGTTAGTCCCTCTCTCTCTCTCTCTTTCTTAGTCTCTCTCTTTCTTAGTCTCTCTTTCTCTCTCTTAGTCTCTCTCTCTCTCTCTCTTTCTTAGTCTCTCTCTCTCTTTTTTAGTCTCTCTCTCTCTCTCTTTCTTAGTCTCTCTCTCTCTCTTTCTTAGTCTCTCTCTCTCTCTCGCTCTCTTAGTCTCTCTCTCTCTTTCTTAGTCTCTCTCTCTCTCTCTCTTAGTCTCTCTCTCTTTCTTAGTCTCTCTTTCTCTCTCTTAGTCTCTCTCTCTCTTTCTTAGTCTCTCTCTCTCTCTTTTTTAGTCTCTCTCTCTTTCTTAGTCTCTCTCTCTCTCTTTCTTAGTCTCTCTCTCTCTTTCTTAGTCTCTCTCTCTCTCTCTTTCTTAGTCTCTCTCTCTCTCTTTCTTAGTCTCTCTCTCTCTTAGTCTCTCTCTCTCTCTTTCTTAGTCTCTCTCTCTTTCTTAGTCTCCCTCTCTCTCTTTCTTAGTCTCTCTCTTTCTCTTTCTTAGTCTCTCTCTCTCTTTTTCTTAGTCTCTCTCTCTCTCTCTTTCTTAGTCTCTCTCTCTCTTTCTTAGTCTCTCTCTCTCTTAGTCTCTCTCTCTCTCTTTATTTGTCTCTCTCTCTTTATTTGTCTCTCTCTCTATCTTTCTTAGTCTATCTCTCTTTCTTAGTATCTCTCTCTCTCTCTCTTTCTTAGTCTGTCTCTCTCTCTCTTTCTTAGTCTCTCTCTCTTTCTTAGTCTCTCTCTCTCTTTCTTAGTCTCTCTCTCTTTCTTAGTCTCTCTCTCTCTCTCTTTCTTAGTCTCTCTCTCTTTCTTAGTCTCTCTCTCTCTCTCTTTCTTAGTCTCCCTCTCTCTCTTTCTTAGTCTCTCTCTCTCTCTTTCTTAGTCTCTCACTCTCTTTCTTAGACTCTCTCTCTCTCTTTCTTAGTCTCTCTCTCTCTCTCTTTCTTAGTCTCTCTCTCTCTTTCTTAGTCTCTCTTTCTTTCTTAGTCTCTCTCTCTCTTTCTTAGTCTCTCTCTCTCTCTCTCTCTCTCTCTCTCTCTCTCTTAGTCTCTCTCTCTCTCTTTCTTAGTCTCTCTCTTTCTCTTTCTTAGTCTCTCTCTCTCTCTTTCTTAGTCTCTCTCTCTCTCTTTCTTAGTCTCTCTCTCTCTTTCTTAGTCTCTCTCTCTCTTTCTTAGTCTCTCTCTCTCTTTATTTGTGTCTCTCTCTCTCTCTTTATTTGTCTCTCTCTCTATCTTTCTTAGTCTATCTCTCTCTTTCTTAGTATCTCTCTCTCTTTCTTAGTCTCTCTCTCTCTCTCTCTCTCTTTCTTAGTCTCTCTCTCTTTCTTAGTCTCTCTCTCTCTTTCTTAGTCTCTCTCTCTTTCTTAGTCTCTCTCTCTCTCTCTTTCTTAGTCTCTCTCTCTTTCTTAGTCTCTCTCTCTCTCTTTCTTAGTCTCCCTCTCTCTCTTTCTTAGTCTCTCTCTCTCTCTCTCTTTCTTAGTCTCTCACTCTCTTTCTTAGACTCTCTCTCTCTTTCTTAGTCTCTCTCTCTCTCTCTCTCTCTCTTTCTTAGTCTCTCTCTCTTTCTTAGTCTCTCTCTCTCTCTTTCTTAGTCTCTCTCTCTTTCTTAGTCTCTCTCTCTCTCTCTCTCTCTTTCTTAGTCTCTCAGTCTCTCTCAGTCTCTCCCTCCCCCTTTCCCTCCCCCTCCCCTGCAAGAGGTCGGTGAAGGGAGAAACTCGATGCAACCACTGAAGTAGCGCTGTGGGTTTCCCTGAACCCACCCCGTCGTTAGAGAAATAAACGGTAAAAACCCTCTTTCAAATGTATGGGTTCAGACAAACCCGCATCGTCGTTAGAGGAATAAACGGTAAAAACCCTCTTTCAAATGTATGGGTTCAGACAAACCCGCATCGTCGGGAGTGTGTAGTCAAAAGCGGCATCCGGCAAAGGTTAAGAATGACACATTTATGTACATGCGCAAAACCAGCTGTGTATAAATGTTTTATTGAAGAATTCATTTTAGTCAGAGGTTACAACTGGAGCAACAGTTTATTCACAATCCAGTCAAATGTTTAATGGCATTATGCCACTATGTTTTTGAAAAGAGACGTGGTTCGTTGGTTGTACTGTAAGACTAAGAGATCTGGTTTTTGTGAGCCCTGTTTGAAGACCAAGGTCTGTAATGCTTTATTCTTTCTCATAATAAAAATTTCAGGCATGTGGCGTTTCGATTAAAAGTAATTCTTGTGAACTATTGAATACACTGCTCAAACAGAGGTTGTCAGTGCTATTTTGGTTTACATTATAATAGTTTCTTTTGCTAAAACTGTGCCCAGAATGCTGTTAGATTATAATGTTCAGCTGTATACAGCACACTATTTTTGGAAGTTTGATATGAATCATCTTCTATTTTGATATTGTAACCTGGTGAAAACCACAAGAATTAATGCGCAGCAGTGGTTGTAGCTTGTCTGTTTGGGAATGAAGAATTGCAGAGTACTGGGGGATAACTGACAAGCAGAAAACAGAAAATTATGTTGGCAGTGTTGTTGTTAATTGTTGCTGTTGAGCTTACTCAGGTTAAAGACTGGTATAGCCACTTGGTACAGAGAAGGTCACGACTCTGTCATCCAAGTATATGTACAATGTTTTCAATCACCCCACCTTATAGATGGCCATACTTTGGCTTCTGGGGATTTCAAACCATGATGAAGTCGATATATTCTGGAAAAAGATCGTGGAAGGCAGGTCCCTCTAAAACTCCTAAGTTTGATGCCTAAGCTTGCATTTATTGTTATCTCATTTTCTAAGCTAGTATTTTAACTAAGCTTTGTCCAATGCGAAAAGAAAAGAAAAACATTTTGGAGCCAAGATTTCTTCAGTTCTGCATCTTTTATTGTTTACATATTGTATTTTGAGTGTACAGTTTAGAATATTATTGTAGTCTTCAGTATTGGCGTTAACCGGTAATTATCGGTATTTTACCGGTTGAAATGAGGAAATACCGGGAAAAAATTGGCTGCCGGTATGACCTACCGATTGATTTTTAGAACTACCGGGTTTTTTTTCACTGGTAAAACAACAAAAGCAGTACTCTGAGTTGGACTCTTACTGGTTCCAATGACCAGCCGACCGTTTTTTTCTGGACAGTTTGCATCATAAAAGTTTGTGTACCGGTTTGAAAAAATACTAGCGCCATCACTGAGTCTTCTTGTAGTTCTAATATAGTACATGTACATAGTAGAGCAGAACAGATTCTTGCCAATATTGTTTTGAAAATTGTTATGATTTTGTCAGTTTCAGAGGTGTGAAGTGTGACATGTCAAAGATATAAGAGGGATGTGTGCTTATACTGATCGTGATTGGTTTGAGAATGAATCAGCATTTTGTCAAGAACAAGATATTTTTAGTGTGGTGTACTTCAGTTCATTTTCACTGCTGCCTGCATTTTGTGTGTTTTTTCTCTCTAAAGTTGTTGACATTTAGGTGTGTTTTGTTTTGAACTGGATGTTTTACCACAAAACTTTTGCTATTTAAAGTGCATTTAGTGGAGTACTGCTGCATCTGTAATCAAACCCATTTACATGTCGTATTTGTTGTTACTGCTGTATATGAATTTGTATTGTCATATATATTTCATTATATTGTACATTACACATAGATATATATATGTGTCCGACCAAAGCTTTCAGCGTATGTGACATTTTCCGTCCTTAATATGCCAATGTGATATTTGTGGCTTTTACAACATGCATTTTACATCATTTTCAGTTGCTCAGAGAACACTGCATTTTGCGTTGTGTACAGTTTGTTAGAACAGGCTTGATAATTTAGATGGCACTTGCTTGCTTAGTTAGACCATTCTGTACAGAAAATTACTTTCCATTTAAAAAAAAATGGTGAAACAGCAATGACTTCATATCCCAAATGGGCGGATATGCAATGACGATCGACAGTAAGATGTCTTCTCCATTTCAGTCTTGGCGATCAGGAGCTTCCAGCGACACACATACAGCCTAATCTCCCTTTGATTGTATCACTATCAGATTTGTGAATGTCCCTTGTATTAGGCATTCACAACTGTAATTGTTCTCCCGAGCACAATTAATGCAGGTCTACTGTTGCACATTTGACGTTGTGATATATGTCAACATATGAACCGTCGTATTCACGTGGCAGAATAATCGATACGATGATTATGGCCGCCTAACGGATGATGAGTTTTATTTTTTTAAAGGATTTTTGACTATTCTGTATGAATATAGTGTTCAGAACAATTTACCATTTATTCTAACATATATCTGAGAAATATAGGGACGTAAGCGCTCTAAATGCATATGACATGTACTAGAGTAAGTGATAGTCGAGCAGAACCAGTCTCCTGGCACCTGCAGAATAACAAGCATTGAAATGAACAAGCGACTTCAATCTTCGAAAGCGCTTACATCCCTTTGTTTCTCAGATCCCAAAATAGCATTCTGATTAAGCTTATACGAAAATATCATTTTTACAGGTATAGGAGCAATTTTTGAAGTTAGCAAAGCCTCAGAGTGTGGTCACACAAGACATGTTGTGTATTTTAGCAGGAGATTAAATGACACAACGTGAAACTTTGTAGGTCAAACATAGAAACTTAAATATTGAATAATTGCCAGACTCAGGTATCCACGAGCTTTGTTGGTTTTTATATTTAGTCAAGTTTTGACTAAATATTTTAACATCGAGGGGGAATCGAAACGAGGGTCGTGGTGTATGTGCGTGTGTCTGTGTGTCTGTGTGTGTGTGTAGAGCGATTCAGACTAAACTACTGGACCGATCTTTATGAAATTTGACATGATAGTTCCTGGGTATGAAATCCCCGAACGTTTTTTTCATTTTTTTGATAAATGTCTTTGATGACGTCATATCCGGCTTTTCGTGAAAGTTGAGGCGGCACTGTCACGCCCTCATTTTTCAACCAAATTGCTTGAAATTTTGGTCAAGTAATCTTCGACGAAGCCCGTACTTCGGTATTGCATTTCAGCTTGGTGGCTTAAAAATTAATTAATGACTTTGGTCATTAAAAATCGGAAAATTGTAAAAAAAAAAAAAAATGTATAAAACGATCCAAATTTACGTTTATCTTATTCTCCATCATTTGCTGATTCCAAAAACATATAAATATGTTATATTCGGATTAAAAATAAGCTCTGAAAATTAAATATATAAAAATTATTATCAAAATTCAATTGTCGAAATCAATTTAAAAACACTTTCATCTTATTCCTTGTCGGTTCTTGATTCCAAAAACATATAGATATGATATGTTTGGATTAAAAACACGCTCAGAAAGTTAAAACAAAGAGAGGTACAGAAAAGCGTGCTATCCTTCTTAGCGCAACTGCTACCCCGCTCTTCTTGTCAATTTCACTGCCTTTGCCATGAGCGGTGGACTGACGATGCTATGAGTATACGGTCTTGCTGAAAAATGGCATTGCGTTCAGTTTCATTCGGTGAGTTCGACAGCTACTTGACTAAATATTGTATTTTCGCCTTACGCGACTTGTTCCTGTTGTCGAAGTGATACCTTGTGTGTCCTAACCCAAAACCAAAATAGTTCAATGTTAGCTATCAGTTTTACAGTTGCAGAAAATAATGACGACTATGCTGGAGATATTTTCAAATGAGAAATCGGAATTAAGTTCACTTGTTGGGAAGCAGGGGTCAGGTGATGGAATGAAAAATGAAAAGACAGAAAAATAAATTGCAAAGTGATGGAGATTGGAGTGGGTAATTTTGTTGCTCAAGCATGCACTCAATTATTCAATACGGTTTTCATGTGAAGCACATATATACTTGCATTGGAAGTGAAATGCTGTATACCGGTAACTAATGATTCAAAAACTCTCTCCACATTTTTTATCATGATTCTTTCAATTCACATTACCTGTTTGACAGGAAGAGGAATTAATTTGGAATCAGAGCTGTTTTAATCAATTTATGTTAATGACAAATATTAATTTTAACCGGACACAGATTTTTGGATTGGATTGGATTGGATAAGATTTACAGTCCAGTGAGGTTACCCTCATGGAAATTCGGGCTGCTTTCTCCCCGGGGAAAGCGAGCTGCCATACATACGGCGCTACCCATATTTATTTTTTTCCTGCATGCGTGTATTCATGTTTCCTGAGACTTAATGCCGTGTGAGATGGATTTTTTTTAACTTTATTCCAAGTCCCACGGGTATTTGATGGACATTTTTATCTATGCCTATACAATTTTGCCAGGAAAGACCCTTTTGTCAATCGTGGGATCTTTAACGTGCACACCCCAATGTAGTGTACACGAAGGGACCTCGGTTTTTCGTCTCATCCGAAAGACTAGCACTTGAACCCACCACCTAGGTTAGGAAAGGGGGGAGAAAATTGCGGCCTGACCCAAGCCTGAACACGCAACCTCTCGCTTCCGAGCGCAGGTGCGTTACCACTCGGCCACCCAGTCCTAGGCTACTTTATACTGAAAAGATATGGTTGTGAGATGTGTTATTGCTCATTGGTGATTTAAGGTAGTTCATGTGATCATGTATTTTTTTACTGAAGATTTTCAGATGACTTTGGATGTTGTACATATAGCATTTTTAGTGGTTTTGTGATTGTTTTACTCTACAATAGAGCAATATTGTTAAAAATCAAAAGTGCTTATACGAGTATACACGGCCTACAAATTAATGCACATTTTATCTGATTATTGGTATGTATTTTGGGGCTTGGATTTGATAAATGATTTTTTGTTTTGATGCATTTTTATTTTGTCATGGTGTTTAGATTTGGGTTACTTTACAAATAGGTGGTTTTTCATGTGTGTGTGTGTGTGTGTGTGTTAAAAACGATAAAAGCAAATGAATCTTGGCTCCCAAAGAAACCAGTTGATCTGCATTTCAGGCAGACAAACCAAATCTGTTCATGCTTTGGTAATGTTACATCTTTGCTGACAAAACTTGTCAAAGAAGATACCTATTGGTTGGTCTGACGATGTTAAGTCCTTTGTACTGGAAACTTGCATTCTCCCAGTAAGGTAATACATTGTACTACGTTGCTACTGTAGCCCCTGGAGCAAATTTTTGATTAGTGCTTTTGTGAACAAGAAACAATTGACAAGTGGCTCTATCCCATCTCCCCCCTTTCCCCGTCGCGATATAACCCTTCGTGGTTGAAAACGACGTTAAACACCAAATAAAGAAAGAAATAAAGTTGGTCTGACTGATTGCATTGTATGTTTGCATACTTCATGTTCATATGGTTCATACTTTATTTTCATTCGATCTCAGTAGTATTTCATGAAAGGGATGGGGAGTGGAGAACTAGGGGTGAGGAGAGAAATTTGCCGGGCTGGCTGGGCTTGTTGTCATTGCTTGTTCTAAAGCATGAAGTTTGTAATTGGGTTTGTGTGTGTTTTTTTTACAACTTTGTTTGGAGAAACAACCCATGACCAATTGCAATTTGACTAGTTATTCACAAAGTGACTTTCCCTCAATCAATAACTAAAGATTTGATTAAGCAAAACGTTATGAGGGTCTGTTGACAGTCTCTCAGGTTTTTCTCAATCATTTTTGAATTCTTTCTTTGTTCTGTTTGTGATTTTCACACCTTCAGTACAACATTCTTTTGATAAATCATTTTTATTGTTTTGCAACATGGTTGTGTTTGTAAAATGTTTGAGTGCAAAGTCTGTAAGTTGATATCTCATTTAGTCCATGACTTCTGTTATACAAACAAGACAGTTTTATTGTCTGCAGCATGTTCTTCAGTGTATAATTTCAAGATGTCTGTCAGCAAAATAAAACACGTTTTGAGGCAGCTTTTCTGAGAAGATAGTCAATGAAAATTTGTGTGTGTGTGAATATTTGGTATGTGTTGTGTGTTTCTCTCTCTCTCTCTCTCTCTCTCTCTCTCTCTCTCTCTCTCTCTCTCTCTCTCTCTCTCTCTCTCTCTCTCTCTCTCTCTCTCTCTCTCTCTCTCTCTCTCTCTCTATATCTCTCTCTCTCTCTCTCTCTCTCTCTCTCTCTCGTTATTTGGTTTTTGTTTGGCTGTTTGATTTGTTGATTGTGTGTGTGTGTGTGTGTGTGTGTGTGTGTGTGTGTGTGGGAGACAGATGTTTCCTACATTTTATATTTGTTAACATTAAAAGTAACAGAAGATATTTTATGTGACTCTTAAACAAATGTTGTGTGTTTACAAATCCAAATGGTTGTGTTTAGTTTTCAGGTATTCCTGCTTGTACAGGTTTTATTTCTTTCATGAATTTACCCCAGGTGCCAGCTTTTTGCACCCAAAAAACATTGCCTGTTGTGGATTACTGCTGATAAAAATGTTGAACTTAAATTGTTCTTCTGTTTACATTTATTCAAGTTTTGACTAAATGTTTGACCATAGACTGGGAATCGAGTAGGATGGTGGTGTGTGTGTGTGGGTATGTGTAGAGCGATTCACAGAAAACTACTGGAAAGTTCTTCAAACTTTACATAAAAAGCCTTCCAGATGATTTCCCTAGATGTATTTTGTTTTTTTAAATTTTCGATGAATGTCTTTGATGAAAATTGTATCTGGTTTTTTACAAAATGTTCAGGTGGTACTAGATCTGTAACGCCCTAATTTTTTAGTCACATTGATTAAAATTTGGGTCAAGCAATCTTTGATTGGGATTGCATTTCAGCTTGAAAACTTAAAACTTTAATGAATGAGTTTGGTCATTAAAATTCTAATTTAAATTTAAATTTCAAGAAGAAATTTAAAAATGATTGCATTGTATTCTTTGTCATTGAATGAATAAAAAAAATATGTAGAATATTTGTCATGTTTACTCAAAAACTGTGTTAAGAATTAAAGAAAATCGATTTATGTGAAGTAGGTACTATGTTTGCATGTGTGTGTATGTGTAGAGCAATTCCATAAAAACTACCGAACATATTATGTTTATGAAATTTTACATGTGACCTCTGCCAGGTATTTTTCCCAGTCTGGTGTTCCTCATTATTCAGAAAAATGTTTTTTAGGTGACCTTATTTTTCAATTAAAATGATTGACATTTTGGTCGAGCAATGTTTGACTAGGTCCAGACTTTTGGATAGTATTTCAACTGGGAAGCTTAAAAATTAGTTAATGAGATTGTACTTTATTTTTTTTAAATGCTTATAAAAATTGAAATTTCAAAAAGATATTCAAAATTGATGGCATTGTATTCTGTATTCCCTGAATCAAAAATTATATAGATATTTCATGTTCACACTAAAATTGTGCACAAAATTGAAGAAAATTGATTTATGCATGTTTTAATCTCTCCCCGGTACCTGCTTGACCGATCTCGGTCTTCGGGTTGTCAGTGTTGCCTTTTATTTAGTGTCAGGCCAACAGATTGACTTAATGTTTTGATATAGCTTGAAGCGACTATTTTTTTTTTCCCCATTTTTCTTTTTTGTTGAAAAAATGTTTTGGAAAAATTAAGCCATGACATTGTTTGAACCCCCCCGCGGGTTAGGGGGAAGAATTTACCCGATGCTCCCCAGCATGTCATAAGAGGCGACTAACGGATTCTGTTTCTCCTTTTACCCTTGTTAAGTGTTTCTTGTATAGAATATAGTCAATTTTTGTAAAGATTTTAGTCAAGCAGTATGTAAGAAATGTTAAGTCCTTTGTACTGGAAACTTGCATTCTCCCTGTAAGGTAATATATTGTACTACGTTGCAAGCCCCTGGAGCAAATTTTTGATTAGTGCTTTTGTGAACAAGAAACAATTGACAAGTGGCTCTATTCCATCTCCCCCCTTTCCCCGTCGCGATATAACCTTCGTGGTTGAAAACGACGTTAAACACCAAATAAAGAAAAGAAAGAATGGCCCCGTATTGGATTTTGTACCAATCATTCCATTTTTCTCTCTAATTTATACCGTGATGTTTAAATCATAGGAACAGTCAAGAAAAAACAGATGTAATTGTCAGTTGGACATTACTATATAATTAAATGGGCACATATTTGTGTCTGCCTGTGCCATTTTCTTTTTTTGGAGTTTGTTAAAGATGGGAAAGTTGCATTTGGGTCAAAGGAAAATTTACTCACAAGAATACATTGATTTCAAAAGAAATGCTGTTTTAGTTAAATAAGTACATGTGCATGCGGTTTTTTTTTGGTTTCAATATTTGCCAAAAAATGTGCATAAAGCATTTGTATGTTGAATCTTAGTGTATATAATAAAATAGTACAAAAATGAGTCTTCTTTATGTTTATTTGTGAGTGAAATATTGAATTTATTATTTCAGTGTAAATGCTGGTGACATCAGCACAGAGAATGTTAGACCTGTTAATGTAAAAATTGTTAACAATAACCACTGTTTAACACATGATGATGATCACATTATGTAAGGTTCTTCTGCGGACATCTTTAATTTATTGTCACACAACTTTTGTTAAATTCACTGTTGTCAATGCGATAAACATGAATCTTTTAGATAATCTAAAGCGGCATTCTAAATGACTCAAGGGGTGGTGTGCACAACAAAGTTTCCAGCTGGGTAGGATCCAAGCACTGGCTTGGATCAGTTGAAATCGAGATTTGTTTGTTATTTCAACCAGTGCTTGGTTCCAACCAAGGTGAGCACTCAGTTTCTCAAGTACACTACCACCGTGCTGAAGTCCATAGAACTTCAATCTGTGGTTTACTTTCGTTTGTTTTAGCTTGTTTGTTTATTCATTGATCTGAAGTTGTTTACCAGATAACCTGCCGCTCAGGCAGCTGTGAAAAGTCAAACGACTTTCAGAGCCTGTCCACAATCAGTCAATTACATGTATCTTTTATTGTGAATACAGTGGAAGACTCTCTTTCAAGACCCGATCCCCCCTCCCAGGCGTACAACATTTGTGACCCTCCACCACGAAATGAGTCGCATGTCACCTTTGCATGATTTTCATATTTTTACATTTTCCTAAAGAGTTTTTTATGCTCTATCCAGTGGTGAAACCCGTTTTAGAAATGAGCGAAAACTGTTTGAGTTATAAGCCTGTGATTAAGGTGACCCTCACACTGTTACCAGACACTCTCCGGACTTATATTAAGCCTAGCGCAGAACCCCGCAAGGTGACATGCGACTCATTTCGTGGTGGAGGGTCACATTTTTGTTTCTGTAATCTGGGTGGCCTTTTTTGTTTGTTTGGGTGGCCCCCTTTTTGACTCACATGCGAAGCAAAAGTGAGTCTATGTACTCACCCGAGTCGTCCGTCCGTCCGGAAAACTTTAACGTTGGATATTTCTTGGACACTATTCAGTCTATCAGTACCAAATTTGGCAAGATGGTGTATGATGACAAGGCCCCCAAAAACATACATAGCATCTTGACCTTGCTTCAAGGTCAAGGTCGCAGGGGCCATAAATGTTGCCTAAAAAACAGCTATTTTTCACATTTTTCACATTTTCTCTGAAGTTTTTGAGATTGAATACCTCACCTATATATGATATATAGGGCAAAGTAAGCCCCATCTTTTGATACCAGTTTGGTTTACCTTGCTTCAAGGTCAAGGTCACAGGAGCTCTTCAAAGTTGGATTGTATACATATTTTGAAGTGACCTTGACCCTGAACTATGGAAGATAACTGTTTCAAACTTAAAAATTATGTGGGGCACATGTTATGCTTTCATCATGAGACACATTTGGTCACATATGATCAAGGTCAAGGTCACTTTGACCCTTATGAAATGTGACCAAAATAAGGTAGTGAACCACTAAAAGTGACCATATCTCATGGTAGAAAGAGCCAATAAGCACCATTGTACTTCCTATGTCTTGAATTAACAGCTTTATGTTGCAAGACCTTGGATGACCTTGACCTTGGGTCAAGGTCACATGTATTTTGGTAGGAAAAATGTGTAAAGCATGTGAGTCGTATGGGCTTTGCCCTTCTTGTTTTTCTTTGCTTTTATCTATTTTTTTTTATATTTTTGAGTCACTTGAGAAAAAGTGACTCTATGTAATCGGTCAGTGTTAGTCTGTCCGGCCGGCCGTCCGGCCGGCCGTCCGTAGACACCACCTTAACGTTGGACTTTTCTCGGAAACTATCAAAGCGATCGGGCTCATATTTTGTTTAGTCGTGACCTCCAATGACCTCTACACTTTAACGATGGTTTCGTTGACCTTTGACCTTTTTCAAGGTCACAGGTCAGCGTCAAAGGAAAAATTAGACATTTTATATCTTTGACAAAGTTCATCGGATGTGATTGAAACTTTGTAGGATTATTCTTTACATCAAAGTATTTACATCTGTAGCCTTTTACGAACGTTATCAGAAAAACAAGGGAGATAACTAGCCTTTTCTGTTCGGCAACACACAACTTAACGTTGGGCTTTTCTCGGAAACTATAAAAGTGACCGGGCTCAAATTTTATGTGAACGTGACTCATTGTGTTGTGAATAGCAATTTCTTCCTGTCCATCTGATGCCTCATATAATATTCAGAACTGCGAAAGTGACTCGATCGAGCGTTTGCTCTTCTTGTTAATTCTGTATTTATTTTGTCCATTTATTTGTTTGTTGGTGGCGGTTGTTTTATTTATTTGTGTTGAGTTTTGGTTTTGTTTTTGTTTGGGGGGGGGGGGGGGGGGGGGGATAAAAGACAAAAGGCATAACAAAACAGCTTTTCTGAAACCGTGCTGTGCATTTTCGTTATCGATATAATTTTTGTCACACTATTGAGGGGGACTGGTTAAACAGCCGTATTATGACTGTATTGATTTCTTTTTCACTTTGTTGTCAGCAGGCATACTAAGCAGCCTACATCTAATGAGACATTCTATTGTGTTGTGCTTAATTTTAGAATTTAAAAAGTAAACTTTAGGTTGTGCATTGCAAGCAGAAGAGTTGACCAGAACACCCCCTTGTCTGTCAAACACGCACGCTCCCATACTGGCAATCGCACCTATACATGCACAAAGGCTAAGGTTTAAACACACACACACACACACACACACTAACACTAACACACACACACACACACACACACACACACACACTAACACTAACACACACACACAGAGGTAAACATGCGACAAAAAGTTATTAACATGCACAATGAGACAAACACATACACACATTCAATATTTTGAACAAATGTTATATCCATTCAGCAGCAATACATGTATACAACGTAAGTAAAATTGCTGCGAGACTACTTACAAAATAAATAAATATCTGTTTTACTGAAACAAGTTTTGACATAGTTTTGTTTCTTGAAGCCCTGCGCATAGAAGCTCCCATTCTTGATATGTGCAGTGCTTCTGGTGTTCAGTTTTTCTTTCTCGAGCAAACGCTTATTCATATATACACGAACATAATAAGTTAGTTTCCAAAAAATCCGCTCTCTCTCTCTCTCTCTATCTCTCTCTCTCTCTCTCTCTCTCTCTCTCTCTCTCTCTCTCTCTCTCTCTCTCTCTCTCTCTCTCTCTCTCTCTCTCTCTCTCTCTCTTTCTCTCTCTCTCTCTCTCTCTCTCTCTCTCTCTCTCTCTCTCTCTCTCTCTCTAATTCTCTAATCCCATCGCAACGCGGGCCCCCACCCCCTCAGCAGTTCATTCACCAGTCATGTAACCACACTTGTCTACCCCTTGTCTAACTTGTATGCTTGCCTCAGAATTGCAACCCAAAGACCTCCAGCCGTCTTACAGTGGGTTTCAGTCAGTGACTCCGTCAGCATGTGAACAAGGATAGTCCATTAATCGCGACTTTCATTTCGCCAATTAAGGCATTCTGTTGCGCGTAGTTACTGTCACGGTTTTGCTGACAGTCAATCAATGTCAGCGACAATCAAACTTGAGTTAGAGCTGCTGATCAAACAAGTGTTCCTGTGTCATTTCTTGAACGATGTATAGCGATGTTTACTAAATTGACAAATGTTCCGCGCTTTTTAGTGGTCATCTAGCGCTGTGTGGTCAGGCGAGAGAGGCCAAAGTGCCGATGGTGAATAAAGAGATGAACAATCCTGTCTGGCATCGTGGCAGAAGGGAAGTTGTTGCAACATTCATCAAAGTTGGTGACATGGAAACCGGAGTAGCGGCTCGGGGGTGTCAAGTCAAGTTCATTCTTTGGGCTGCATCAATCTACAAAAGAAGAAAGTATGATTTTTGTTAAATAAAAATTGGCGTAAAGGCAGTCTAGTTTAAAAAAATTATACAAAATGGTAAAAATGACGAGTGGTTTTCTGGCACCTTCAAATACAGCAGATTAAAAAAAAAAGTAAACATTAAAAAGAATAGTGGGGTGTGTTTGATTATTTGCCTTGCTCGTATAAACAATGTTTAATAAAAGTGAGAAAAAAAAAGGTACAGACAACTGAATCTTCTCTCTGTGTTTAATATTGACATATTAGTAATACCCAGTGCAAGGGAGGCGTCAGTTGATGACGACAATGGCAACAACCACCCGACGACAACACCAAAAAGAGTCATACAGAAACAAAAATTCCTATTGCAAATGAGATGCGTTTTGTTCTTGCGGTTTATTTTATTTATTTTTTTTTAACAGACGCCAAAGAATTGCTGCCACTCGATTTAGAGTATACTGAACTAAACTAACATTTAACAGAATTGCAAGGCCTGATATTTTTTTTATTTTCTTCGAAGTTGTCGATGTTCAGTTTTTGATTATTGTTTAAATCTCATTTAGTTCCTCTCGGTTTTATTTTTAGTTTTCAGTTTGGTCCACAATGATAGGATAGTTCTGGTTTTGTTTTCTCAGTATTGCTTTCTTTCTTCCTTTCTCTTTTTCTGTCTTTCCTTTTTTCTTTATTCCTTGTTTTATCTTTCTCGCCAAGTCAGAAACTATCGGCCAACCATAAACTAGTCAGTTTCACACCCAGCAACTTATCACTGCCAACCAGCAGCGCGCGCAGACAGGCTTCGGACATGCGCAGTCAGCGGCCACGTGCTGGCAGCTCGCGCGTTGGTCCCAAAGAACAAGTGCCTCCTCTGTCCTCGACCAATGATGATAGCTCTTCACGAACGAATTATCTTGTCCTCCCAGCGGGGGAGGGACAATTGAGTGGCTAACCCGTGAAGTGGGCGGCAAATTGGCGCAATAGGAGGTCCGACTCTCGAGTGTCATCAAATATGGCTTGGTGATGGTAATCGAGGGTCGGGCAGATTAGCTGATCAATTTCACGCGAAAGAAACGATTTATTTTGCGTTAAGAAGCTTTTGGGTGTTGCTGTTGTAGCCGGACAAGTGATGCAACTGATGCAGCAGCAGGGCAGTAAAGCGATTTACAAACAATTTATCATTGCTCCACCTGTAGGTGGTACCAACATTGGATGCCAGCCAGTGAATAATTATTAAGTGTTTTGGCTAATTAGCTCTTATAGAGATGAGTTTGGAATGCCGGTTTCTTACACGTTATTGGATAGTTTTCTAAATGAAATAGTTAAGTGTTGCTGATTTTATTATTTATTCTTACATTTTTTTCCTGTTCATCTTGCATTCGAACGGCGATTTTTTTCTTCTCTGTTTTAAATACATAACTGAATTGTTTAATTATACAGTATAAAATCTATTCTTAACGAAGCATCCATGTTTTTGTTGTTGTCGAATAGCTGATCGATTTTACGCGAAAGAAACGATTAATCTCAACTACAGAGGTGTTGCTGTGGTGGTAAATATTATGTAACTGATGCAGCGGCACGTGGAGCAATAAAGCGAGTTAATAATTGAGGCTCCTTAATGACCTATTACCAATGCTCCACCTGCAGGCGGTTCGACTAGGATGAATGATATTTAAGTGTTGCGGCTGAGAGCAAATTAGTTGCGATAGCCGAGATGAGTTTGGAATTGTTTCTTCAACGTTCTTGGAGGGTTTTCTTAAACAGAGAATGTCCACTGTTGATTGTTGATTCATTCGTACATATCATGCTGTTCATCTACCTCTCAAGCTTATTTCTTCTCTTTTTAATCAGTTAACTCAGTGGTTGCTTGATTATACCAATACTTTTCTTACAGATGCATCCAGTTCCGTTTTTTTAATTTTTAATTTAATTTTGCGGATCAGCTGATAAATGCACACAGAGACGGACAAACAAATACAAAGAATCGGTTTATTTTCCGTTAACTGCATGAGAAACTGTCGGTAAGGCCTAAGCTATAGATTGTCACTGTTATAACTGATACAGATGCACGAAGCAGTAAAGCGATTTTAAAACAATCTTGTTAATTATATCAAAGTTAATCTTTCTGATGCAGTTGATCAGTGTTGCCGGTGTCACGATTTCATCTTTCGCCTGTGTACATATTTCCCCCTCGACATATACTCAAGACTGAAATGTTGTTTCCTGGTAAAATTAAGAAGTGAAATTATTTATGGACGAAAAGCATGTCCGTTTCTTGCATGTGAAGAAAATTGGTGGTAAAATTTAATAGATTTCACCCCCAAAATCGAATTATTCGAAAACGTGTACTGAGTGGTTACGTCCCTTGAGTAAGAAGGAAAACATTTTAGGATGAATCAAATTTCTAAGTTAAATAAAAACAAATTGGTTGGACAAATTTGGCCCCATGAATGTAAGGTACACAGGGTCGCTCATCAGTACTATCGAAGGGTGTTTTTTTGTTCAGTGTAGAGTTTATACTAGATCAACGAGGCCGAGAAGCGAAATATCAACACGGCGAAAGATGAAAACGTCACACCGGTGTGAAAAAAAGTGATTGTAACTGACACAGAAGCACAGTCGGAGCAGCAAAGTGATTCACCAACAATTTAGGGCACTTGATTATCAATGCTCCACCTGTAGATGCATGGGTCTAGAATGAATGATTTCTTTTTAGTGTTGCGGATGAGAGCTAATTAGTCCTGATATAGATGCATTTGGAATGGTTTGGTTTAAGCAAAAATGTATTCCATTTTAGTATCGCGACACATATACAATATTTGACATTCAGGATCCGTACTCAAGCATATAGTTTATAAATATTAGTGAATCCATTGGGAAATATAAAAAAAGTAAAGACGATTGCGGATAAAATCAAGACTTCGACATTTTAGAAAATCTATTTATTTATTTATTAATTTTACTGATTCATTCGTTATTTAATAGTGTATGTATTGTATTTCAATGAACTCCTTTATGTGTACAATATGACAAATTACACGAATTAGGCGTCGAATTTGTGTGCAACATTTCATCCACAATGACTTCTTACAGCAACGCTCAGACAATTAAACGTCTTTTTTACGTGCAGATAACAATTTGACCGGGCGGGTGTCAAAAATTCAAATCGAACAACGAGCGTACTCATAGAGGAACCGTTAAAATAAATTTCAACGCGGATAGGAAAAGGAAGAAACAAGATCAAACTCAGGCAGAACATAACACAAATCAGAAAACCGACGTTTTAAAGGAGCAACTGAGTGGCTGCCTGAAGAAGAGAAAGAGAGATATAAAAAATGGTTGTTGGGGAGGGGGGGGGGGGGGGGAGACATACAGTCTGAAAAAATACAGAAGGAGACTTTTTTCTTTCAGCAACGGAGTTAACGAATAGTGGAGCACAACAACAGATGAATTTTTTTTAAATTTGATCGAAACTCACCTTATAACGGAGCCACATCAGACGAATATTGCGAGGACCAAGCAGGTACCCGTTGTGACGTCGCTGTGCGCGGCAATGACGTGGGGAAGTCACACGGTGACGCAAATCCTCCCTGCCGGTACTGCGAATGTCCGTCGCCTCTCACCCCCACCCCTACTCCTGTCGCCTCCAGAAATCCCATCTTCACTGCAGCATTGTCACACACGCCTTCGTTTTCAATCAAAGCCCTCGGCATTGTGGCGTGTCCAGAAAAATAGCCACCCGTGGGAGTTGACGACATCCAGGAACGTCCGCAAGAAGGAAACGGAGAACTGTCACCAGCGGGCGACGTGAAACTGAACGCATTCCCGGGAACGAAACCTTCGTCAGGTGACTGGGTGGGAGGGCAGGAGAGGAAGTGAGGATAGCTCGGGGTGGACGGGTAGGGCACACCCTGGAAGGACGATTCTTGTGTTGGTGGAAGATGTGTCGAAAAGGATCCCGCTTCCTGTCTCTGTGACTCGTTGAAGGAAGAGAAGTAGCCTTCGTCACCTGCACTCCTGTCACCAAGAAAGTGCGGAGACGTCAAGAAAGCTGGGGACGTGAACATCTGCTGATGAAAAGTGACAGCAGGATGGGATGGAGGAGGTGGGGGAGAAAAATACGGCTGCTGCAGCTGCAGCTGCTGATGTTGCTGTTGTTGTTGCTGCAGAGGGAGGGCTTGGAACGGGTACCTCTCTCGCATGGCGTCATCCTCAGCCAGCATGTCGCCAAGGGCACGGATGTAGCGAGCGGCCAGACGCAGGGTTCGAATCTTGGACAGGCGACGATTGGAGACGGAGAACTCGGAAGGCAGGGCGCCACGGAGGTTGAAGAGGGCTCGGTTCAGACGGTTCATCCTGCCTCGCTCCTGGGAGTTGGCCAGCACCCGTTTCTTCTCGGCATCTTCGTCTGTCAGGGGAACTTTGCGTTCGGTCTTCTTGCGGCGTTTCTTCGCTGGAACGTCTTCTTCTTCGCCTTCTTGGCCGGATTCGTCCGAGAAGACGGCGAATTTGTCATTGTGGTTTTCGGTGTCTTCGCCCAAGAAAAGATCTCCCTCTCGAGAAAGATTATCATCACAGCTACTGTCGAAGGCGTTTAGCCTTTTCAAGCTCTTCACGCTTTGACCACTTTCCATTTTTGTTGTTTCTGCTCTGTCTCGCAGTGGTGAACAAAACGGCACGACTATAGTATTCACTGCCTGATCTGTAGGAAGCTATAGTTTAGTCAACCAGTTCCAAGACAAGTAAAAGATATCTAAGACTAAAAATACCAGACGCTGGTATAAAACCCCAAACGAACAGCTCTACGAGTAATTAACACCCTTTCTCTGACCAATCAGAACGGCGCGATTTTCCCGCCGTCTTTGATTGACAGGTAGAAGCAAGGAACCAAGAGAGAGCTACCGATAGCAGCATGCGGTGCTTAATGAGCTGGGGGCGTGGCTACAAGAAGAACGATCCTATTGTTTTACCAAACCAGCCGACAAAAAGAACTGACTGATTTTGTGTGTTTTTATTGCCCCAATATTGTCATTAACCAATTAACGGTCTAACTGGTACTGCGTTGAAGCCATTAAAAAAATTTGGTCTCAGGAAAAAGGTGCTTGTTTAGGTAGTATCGGAACAGGTAGAACAATGTAAACCTATATGATTTCTTCTGGTGATGCACGAGAGAGAGAGAGAGAGAGAGAGAGAGAGAGAGAGAGAGAGAGAGAGAGAGAGAGAGAGAGAGAGAAAGAGAGAGAGAGAGAGACGGACGGACGGACAGACAGACACACACACAGACAGACAGACACACAGACACACAGACGGACAGACACAGACAAAGAAGACTTCTACTATTGACTCTATGTTCTCATCTATCAGTATCTCCTCCGAAAGCGGCGTATGGCTGCCTAAATGGCGGGGTAAAAAAGGTCATACACGTAAAATTACACTCGTGCAAAAAAACACGAGTGTACGTGGGAGTTTCAGCCCACGAACGCAGAAGAAGAATCTATCAGTAAATGTGCCCCGGTGTGGCGATGTGAGATTGGCCACTCTGTCACCTTTCCCACTCGGCCTCGTTGATCTTTTATAAACTCCACACTGAACAACAAAACACCCTTCGATAGTACTGACGATCGATCTTGGGTACCTTACATTCATGGGGTCAAATTTGTCCAACCAAGTTTTTTTTATTTAAACGTAGAAATTTGATTCATCCTAAAATGTTTCCCTTCTCATTAAAGGGACGTAACCACTCGGTACACGTTTTCAAGAAACTGACATGCTTTTCGTCCTTAAATAAGTTCACTTCTTTATTACACCCCCGGTATAGGGGTGTGTATAGGATTCGGTCGATGTGTTTGTTTGTTTGTGTGTTTGTGTTCGCATATAGATCTCAAGAATGAACGGACCGATCGTCACCAAACTTGGTGAACAGGTTCTATACATTCCCGAGACGGTCCTTACAAAAATTGGGACCAGTCAAACACACGGTTAGGGAGTTATTGGTGGATTAAGATTCTACAAGGACTTATAGAGGGACATATTAATGGTCAAAGGGAAATAACCTTCTCGGTTGATGGCAGTGAGAATGGTAAGGACGGGGGTGTATTTCCTACCTCGGAGGAATTTCTTGTTTTACCAGGAAACAACATTTCTGTCTCGAGTATAAATTGAGTGGGAAAGGTGACAGAGAGGCCAATCTCACATCGTTACACCGGCAGTGAAAGGCCTCTCACTAAATTTGTGTGTGATATCTTGCCTTTGCCTTCGTATAGCCTAAACATTATAAATCCCTTTCAAATATCTCGCGTTATCTCTTGACAATTGTAGTAATTTTTTTTAAACTAATGAATTAGTGAATTGACAAATAAGTAAACACATCTGTGCAATAATAAATAAAATAGATGTTGAACTATTGTAAAAATCATCGATAAGGGTTGTAAAGCAGTGATAAGGCAAATAACAAAAATGTGTATGTCCGACTGCTACACTCTTTGTCTGCAAACAATTGAGCACGTACATGCATAACTACCCCCCGCGGGAAAGGGGGAAGAATTTACCCGATGCTCCCTAGCATGTCGTAAGAGGCGACTAACGGATTCTGTTTCTCTTTTTACCCTTGTTAAGTGTTTCTTGTATAGAATATAGTCAATTTTTGTACAGATTTTAGTCAAGCAGTATGTAAGAAATGTTAAGTCCTTTGTACTGGAAACTTGCATTCTCCCAGTAAGGTAATACATTGTACTACGTTGCAAGTCCCTGGAGCAAATTTTTGATTAGTGCTTTTGTGAACAAGAAACATTTGACAAGTGGCTCTATTCCATCTCCCCCCTTTCCCCGTCGCGATATAACCATCGTGGTTGAAAACGACGTTAAACACCAAATAAATAAAGAAAGAAAGAACATGCATAACTGGGTTTATAGAAACATAGTAAAACAAAGGTTTTTGTTGTAACACCGAAGACCAGACACAAACGGTACCTGATTCGCTAACCAACAACTTTAACTTTTTCTAGAACAACAAACCCAGTGTTCTTCAGTTTTTCCTTTTAATTAAAGGCACCGACTGAAGTGCCCTCAAATCAGAAACAAAAGACAGCCGAAATCAAAGTTGCGTTTGTTTCAAAGTCTCTTTCGTCTCGACATCCAAGAGCCGGAACCCAGCTCCCATCAAAGTTTTTACAACCTCTTAATCTCTTCATAAGCGGGAAAAATCGCAACACCAACTCCGAGTACCATCAGAACCAACAGGAGCGGGTGTGTTTCCCAAACGATTTAGCCCATCCTCATTGTCCGGCTATTAGTAATTGGCCAGCAATTAAGTCGATAAGCGAAGGAGGGTCGAGCGCGAGACGAGAGCCTGTCGCTATCCTTTGAAGTTTCGGTTGAATGTATAGAGACTCTCGAGAGCTCTAATACCGAGACTAATTGAGAGAGGTTGTTCGATATTGTAACGGGTTTGGGAAAGTCAAGACAAAGTTGTGTGTGTTTGTTTTCGGTGAGGTCGGTGCTTCTTCTGTTCTGTTGGTATGGTAGCTGATATGGAGGAGTTTGATGTTTTGAGCGAGTTTGGTGAATGGGGAAAGCGAGGAAAAAGGTCTTGTTTGTTTCAGGCTTTGGCCTCTTTGTGGCCGAAGAGGGGTCGGTCAGTCAGTTCTTTGAGGTCAGTTGTCTCTACTACACCCTTGTCCGCTCAGTTTTGCATAACAGAGATCGACATGAAATAAAGTGTATTGAAGAAAACCAGCGACGTTTTTGTCTCTATTAATTCTTTTTTTTGTTTAACTTTAAGAGTCCGACTGCCGAATTCGGGTGTCACTATACATGTGAATGTTTCCGCTAAGCTTATGTTGTTGTTGTTGTTGTTGTAGTTGTTGTAGTGGACTGGTGGTGGTAAAAGTTGTGATTTCTTGCCTTCCGGAATCACTCGAAGATTGGGAGCTTTAATCTTTAAAACATCGTTGAAGGGAGAGAAAAAACCCTGAAATAACATTTCAACTCCAATTTAAATTTTCTTCCGCCGCATCGAAGGAAAAGCCCTTACCGTACGTACCCTATATATACAATGCGATACAGTGCATTAGGCGCACCCCCGTTTATAGAAGTATAAACATTTTTTTAAACAATTACACGTAAAAGACGCGGTAATTTCTTTCTCAGTGCATGTGGGAGACATTCATGACTGCTTTATTTTGGGGGTTTAGAATAGAGATGAACGCAGAAATTAATATGTAAAGCGCTTAGAGAACGTCAAGCGCTATATAAATCTCCCCATATATATATATAGGCCTATGTATATATATTTTGCAGCGCAGACTGTTGTCTTCATATATTCATTCACTTAGAGCATAACAGTTATGAGCTACCCCGGTCATCTTCCAAGAAAGTTAAGTTTAAAATTCTTTGTCAATGTGTTGGCCGCTCAGCTCCATCGTCCACCCGAACCTCCACGATCTTATTTTGGTTTCTTTCTTCACTCTTTTGTTTTGTTTTGATATAGTTAAGAGTGAACATTTCTGTATTGGAATTATTTTTAATGTCCATGTATATTTAAAGTTTTTTTTTTTTTTTTTTTTTTGGGGGGGGGGGGGTTAAGAATTGAAATGATGGGCTCAATCTTTGATTCATTGGTATATAGGCACTTTTTATCCTTGCATTAAATTGTTAATGAAGCTGACGCATGGAATTGAAGAAAGAAACGGGGCGGGGATATAGCTCAGTCGGTAGCGCGCTGGATTTGTATCCAGTTGGCGGCTGTCAGCGTGAGTTCGTCCCCACGTTCGGCGAGAGATTTATTTCTCAGAGTCAACTTTGTGTGCAGACTCTCCTCGGTGTCCGAACACCCCCGTGTGTACACGCAAGCACAAGACCAAGTGCTTACGAAAAAGATCCTGTAATCCATGTCAGAGTTCGGTGGGTTATAGAAACACAAAAATACCCAGCATGCTTCCCCCGAAAGCGGCGTATGGCTGCCTAAATGGCGGGGTAAAACGGTCATACATGTAAAATTCCACTCGTGCAAAAAACACGTAGTGTACGTGGGAGTTTCAGCCCACGAACGCAGAAGAAGAAGAAGAAGAAGAAGAAGAAGAAGAAGAAGAAGAAGAAGAAGAAGAAGAAGAAGAAGAAGAAGAAAGAAACATTGGAAACCAACTAAGAAAGAAACAAACAAGTCGCGTAAGGCGAAAATACAACATTTAGTCAAGCTGTCGAACTCACAGAATGAAACTGAACGCAATGCCATTTTCCAGCAAGACCGTATACTCGTAGCATCGTCAGTCCACCGCTCGTGGCAAAGGCAGTGAAATTGACAAGAAGAGCGGGGTAGTAGTTGCGTTGAGAAGGATAGCACGTTTTTCTGTGCCTCTCTTCGTTTTAACTTTCTGAGCGTGTTTTTAATCCAAACATATCATATCTATATGTTTTTGGAATCAGGAACCGACAAGGAATAAGATGAAAGTGTTTTTAAATTGATTTCGAAAATTTAATTTTGATCATAAATTTTATATTTTTAATTTTCAGAGCTTGTTTTTAATCCAAATATAACATATTTATATGTTTTTGGAATCAGAAAATGATGAAGAATAAGATGAACGTAAATTTGGATCGTTTTAATTTTTTTTTCTTTTTACAATATTTAAATTTTCAGATTTTAAATGACCAAAGTCATTAATTAATTGTTAAGCCACCAAGCTGAAATGCAATACCGAAGTCGGGCCTTCGTCGAAGATTGCTTGGCCAAAATTTCAATCAACTTTTACAAAAAGCCGGATATGACGTCATCAAAGGTATTTATCGAAAAAAAGAAAAAAAACTCTGGGGATATCATTCCCAGGAACTCTCATGTAAAATTTCATAAAGATCGGTCCCGTAGTTTGGTCTGAATCGCTCTACACACACACACGCACACACACACACACACACACACACACACATACACCACACCCTCGTCTCGATTCCCCACCATTTAGTCAAAACTTGACTAAATGTAAAAAGCAAACAAACAAACGAACTAGGGATGTGGCTTCATTCAAAAGACAGAACATCACTCCTCTGTCTCTCCCCCCCCCCCCACCCCCACCCCCCAACCCCCCAACCCCCCTCCCCATGCACACACACACGCCTGAAAGAAAGAGAGAGAGAGAGAGAAAGAGAGAGAGAGAGAGAGAGAGAGAGAGAGAGAAAGAGAGAGAGAGAGAGACTGAGAGAGAGAGACAGACAGACAGACACAGTACAGACAGCCGGACATTGAGAGGCAGACAGACAGACTGACGGACTGACATACATAGAGGAAAGCTTACATAGCGTGTCAGTTTCAGCAGCACCAAACGATTAACAAAGAAGACTTACTACTGAAACGCTCCCCATGGACAACTCAAGCGCCCCCAAGAGTACACACCATTATCAGTCGGAACAAGTGCAATCTTTCACCTCCCCGCGGGCCGCACGTGCAATGAAACGATTTGTCTCCCCTTGAAGAGCTCTTAACTGCCTCTAATCGGGAGGAAACAACCTGGGCGAAGGACTTACGATGGAGGGTGCCCCCCCCCCCCCCCCTCGCCGTTCAGATCTCCACCCCCACCTCTGTTCACCCCGGCCCCACCCCCCTTTCCCCCCATCCCACCATGATGCTGAACTGACACGAGTTAAAGATATACAAATAATCAGTGGGTCTTTTGGGGTGTACAAATCTTGTCCAATATAGGCATTTAGACCTAACCGTGAATAATCCCCCAATTCACCATGAACCTGTGTTGAATTTATGCTGCCAAAGATGTGCACGGACATGGGATTGACTTCAGGCTTTTTTTTTTTTTATGAAAGCCGACAGGCGGAAAGCTCAAAGTTCATTCTGTGTGGTATTTTCATGAAGCTTTAAAAGTCGAAATGGTCCTCGTGAAGTTTCCGTGCATGTTGACGTGCACAAGGAAAAAGGAGCAATCAAGTGCAACCTCAGCCAACAAATTACCCAACTACCCTCCAAAAGCGTCATTTAGAAGACAAAGTCCGGCGTCTGGGGGGATCCGGGGGCATGCCCCCCAGTACAATTTCTTTAAAGACAAGGAAAATGGAGCAATCTGGTGCAATCTGAGCCATACTGTTTTTCTTATTTTTAAATGTATTTCTTTATTTCTTTAAAAAACAAAATTCCTTTTTAAATTCTTTTGGGGGGAGGGGGGTGGGGGGTATTCGGAAACCCCAGAACCCCCCCCCCCCCCCCCCCCCCCCAGGATCCGCCTCTGCAGCTTTTCAAAGGTAGGCTAGAATCAGAGTCGCAAAATCCCCACAATTCGCGCGATATCCAGAGTTACGACCCCTCGGGTCTCGAATCAGGGGAAGTTACCCGGGCACAAAACGGTGCTGCGGAGACGACAACAAGGGTTGACCATAACGGGTCAAAACGCTGCCACGTGGTGAAACGGGGGTGGGACATGGATACAGTCAAACAGTTGACCCGTGTCCGTCCCGGGCCGGATTCCTAACCGGCCGCGACCTTTAAGTCACGCAAAACTGTTTCAAACCATATTCAGAGAGAGAGGGAGAGAGAGAGTAGTCACCGACAGAGAGGGGAAGCTAAGAGAACAGAGACAGACAGACAAGGAATAAGATGAAATTGTTTTTCTATCGATTTTGGAAATTTTATTTTAATCATAATTTTTATATTTTTGAAGGGAGATAACTCAAATCAAAGTTATTTTTCAGCAAACTGAGTATGTCGTCGAAGTGAGAAACAAAATACTAGTAATAACATAAGACCAAAACATTATTTGGCAAACGAGTCCGTACCACGGAACCACACACACCAATAAAACAAACTCCACTAGCTGTTACCGCCCAACGAAGCATCCAAATATCGGAGCACGTAAAATTAAATTGAAAAAAAGCATGGCGGCTGCCAAACCAAAACACTGATCTAAAAATAGTCCGCTGGCGGAACAACTCTGTGATTCAATTAGAGAGAGATAGAGAGAGAACGAACGAACGAAGGAATTAACGAACGAACTTTATTACTCAAGGATGGAGATTTTAGGCTCACGCCTAGTCTTACAATCTGTCCCTGTTAAACTAAGATATAAAAATAAAGACAATAAAAGGACAATTGTCAATCGCAATCATACAGTATTAGGGGAAGCTAGGGCTCCTAATATGGACCGGCTCCTAATATGGACCACCTCTTGATCTGACAAACTAACAGCGCTAGAGCGCTAAAAACAATTTCATTCGCTGTATTCACCCTCTCTGGATAACTTGCACATGTCAAAACAGTTGCAGAAACACAAACCTCAAAACCGTTAGGCTTTTTCTCTTTTTTCACTTTTGGCAGCGTTCACTCTAAATTTGACGCCTAAAACGGACTCGTTTCTGTCCACAGCCAAAGCTTTTATCACACAAAAATTGCTATATATGACAGCTAAGACCGTATTTGTTACATTTTAGCAGTTTTGACCCCGAGTTTCTACTGCAAACAAAAAATAATAGCAAAATCTCAAAGTATGTGTGAGTCCCCTAATATGGACCACCTTCAACAAATCGAAGAAAATAAAAGCTAAAGGCTATTTTCATATATATGCCATGTTTACTCTGAAAATGAGCTCACAACTAATGAAAATATGTTAATTAGGCACTGCGTTCGCCTGCTTCGCGGGGGCGAGCTAGACCCGTCTCAGTCTTCAGGTTTAGGCTATACCTTAAAGGCACAGTAAGCCTCCCGTAAACCATCACAGAGCTCCCCGAGCGTCTAAATACAGTACAAGCATACTTCCATTTGAACGCTCACCGAACGGGAACATCCTGGCTGCTTTCTGTCGAGCGTGAGACATTTTCAAAGAATTTATTTTCGTAGACTTGTTCCGTTAACAACAACGGCGCCTCGTTTTTGCGCTAGACCTAACTTTTAAAATCTAAATAATAAATTGACAGCTTGTTACACAAACATTCTTTAATCATAAAAGAATTCGTTTTTCATCAAGACAAGATTAGAACAATTCGAAGTTGTGAAAGTTTAAAAAAAGAAAAGCCCGGAAGCAGGGTCACGCAAGGGTCGTAGCAGACGACGGCCGGTTTATCAGTGCAAATCGCCGTTCCTCTCAACAGTCAAAAGCCATCGCTAGAGTTCTTGTGAACCACAGCCGTTGTTTCGTGCATAAAAAAACGTGCTATTGTAGATAAGCTCACGTCGAGTCGCATTCAAATGACTAACTATGACGACTGCATTGTGAAAAGGGAAAACTGGATCACACGGGTTCACGATGGCTCAGGGGTAAGATAAACCACGCAAAAATAAATTCTTTGAAAATTGTTCGCTCTTTACGGAGGGCACCTAGGATGTTCTCAATTGGTGAGTGTTTAAATGAAATGGTGTTTGTACTGTGTGTAAAAGCCTGACCGTATCTGTGATGGTTTACGGGAGGCTTACTCTGCCTTTAATGAGTAGCCTATACTTGTAGTCTCGATGTTGGCCGGCTGGGGATTTGTTTTGCTTGACACAACTTGGTTTTTTTCTTCTCCTGCATGCGTACATTTTCAAGCCCTGGGACCTTCGCTGTCAACTTGATATCTTTTTCGCCCGCATGGATGCACACAGGGGTTTTCGGACATCGAGGAGAATCTGCACAAAGTTGACTCCGAGAAATAAATCCCCCGCCGAACGTGGGGTGGCAAGTTTCAAGCCAGCGCCGATACCGACTGACCTGTCTCCCCGCCCCAGCTCGTATCATGATTTCTGAGTGGTCGAATTAAAATAAACAATATTGGTAAACTATTATATACCGATTTATGCAAAATGGTTGCATGTGCTTTGGGGTGATACACGTCTCGGGTTGTCCTAGAGAACTCGATATTAAGCGTTCTGAAGGAAATAAAATCAATGGCATATAATGCAGTTAAGGGAATAATAAGACAAAGGAAAACCTCTGAGATTAGAGGCGCACATTCGCCGAAGTATTCAAGGAAAAATTGGGGAGTTCACTGCCCTGTTTCACGCCGACAAAAGACAAATAGTGTCGCCCTGATTCATTTCATGTGTCCACCAGGAAGCTTTCTTAAACACAGTTCTTTGTTAAATGTATTCATATCCCAGAGGACAAACGAATGAGCCGTCTTTTTGTTAACCACAAAGGATGAATCAGCGGCACACTCATGTGCACAGTGTTTTTCCCCCCAGTGTAATCGATCCCCTGTCGCTTCAGTGCGCAACGTACTTGGCAGTAGTTCACACGAGTCACGTTGGCTTTAAACAGAAACCATAATTATGAGACGATCATGTTTCGGTTGCGTTGATCCGATTTTCTCACGCTTGAGATGTGTGTGTGTGTGTGTGTGTGTGTGTGTGTGTGTGTGTGTGTGTGTGTGTGTCACGTGTGTGTGTGTGTGTGTGTGTGTGTGACTCAGTGAGAGAGAGTGTGTGCGTGTGTGCGTGCGTGTGTGTGACTACATATGTTTGTGTGTCTGTGTCTGTAAGAGAGATTGATTGATTGATTGATTGATTAAACTTTATTACAGAAGGATGGAGATTTTAGGCGTTGCCTAGTCTTACAATCTGTCAAGAGAGAGAGAGAGAGAGAGAGAGAGAGAGAGAGAGAGAGAGAGAGAGAGAGAGAGAGAGAGAGAGAGAGAGAGAGAGTTTGTGTGTGCGTACGTGTGTATGTATGTGCTCGCGCGTGTAGAGCGTTTAATATGAAAATACATAGTCTATTTTTAAAGCTTTCCCAGTCGTTATCGTCTGGAGGAAAACTAGTTTTTACACACAGATATTCTAAACTTGGCCATAACATTATTGCAACAAATTTCGAAACCAAATTAAAAACGGCCATGCACGTAAAAAAGCACTCATCTCCCGAACCGTGGTGTCGGTCTTTTTTGTTTCAGACCAACAAATTGACTAAATGCTTTGATATAGCATGACCCAACACAAACATAGTGTTCTACTTCCTTACTTCCTTAACAGAACTCTTTCAGTTCTATTGACTGTCTTTGGCAAAGTCTTTATCTCATGGTATGCACGCTCTACTTATTCCATACAGCGTGTTACTTTAACGTCAGCTCTATTCATTCCATTGGTATCATATGACGGCTTACCAGCGCCAAAACTAAAAATTAGTAATTAACCCGTGAAAGTTACTAATTTTCACGAGAAAATTACAATGATGACGTGAAAATTACTCATTTTCACGTGCTGATTACTAATGTTCACGTTTTAATAACTAATTTTCAAGTGTTAATGTCTAATTTTCAGTTTTGGCTCGCTTCCTGACGGCTTACTAGCGCCAAAACTAAAAATTAGTAATTTTCACGCGTTAATTACTAATTGTGACCCTCCACCACGGAATGAGTCGCATGTCACCTTTGCATGATTTTCATATTTTTATATTTCCCTAAAGAGTTTTTTATGCTCTATCCAGTGGTGCAAACCGTTTTAGAAAAGAGCAAAAACTTTTTGAGTTATAAGCCTGTGACTGAGGTGACCCTCACACTGTTACCAGACACACCCCGGACTTATATTAAGCCTAGCGCAGAACCGCGCGAGGTGACATGCGACTCATTTCGTGGTGGAGGGTCACAATTTTCATGTGCCTCGTGACTGTGGGGGCTCAATGCGCATGCGCGACTGTTACACCGGCCAGAGCGAAACATCCTTCGATTCGAAACTGTTCTGGTCCATAGTTCTTTACTGAATCCGATGCAAATTAACAATAAGAGCTGAGCACATGTGTAGGTAACCGTGACATACAACTGTCTGACAACTTGCTGAATAAGGAATTCTATCGAAAGATATTTGTGAAACTGTGTGAGTCTCGACCGAAGAGATCCGTCTGCTAGTGGTCGGACCTTTAGCGCATGTCCAGCCGGCCGCCATTTTCCCTCTCTCGGTTCGAACATTTTCGGATCGATAGTCCTTCACTAATACACTACAAAGCAAATTTATGGGTGTGGTAGTGGAAACAAATATGAGGTACAGCTGTCTGCCCGACAACTTGTCGAATAAGGAATTATATTGAAAGATATTTGTCGGAAAGTGTGAAACCACAGCCGATAAAAAGTCCGTCTGCAACGAACAGCTTCGATTCGAAGGTTTTTGGGGTCGATTATTCTTTTCTAAGATACCCAAAACAACGTTAAGAAAAGCGCTATTGCAGAAAACTGTGACATGCATCTTCTCGTCGGATAACTTACTCGATAAGGCCTTCTATTAAAAGATATTTCAGAAATAGTGTGAGAGTGATGTTTGCCGGACGTTAATTGAAGCCTCTCAGTGCGGACTCTTAAAGTCCGACTACTGTGACCGAAAACGAGGCAAAAATGAAAATTAGTAATTAACACTGTTAATTACTAATTTTCACGTGAAAATGATAACCCTAGGTTTTGGCACTAGTAAGCCGTCATAGTATCAAGGCTTTCATTCAAGTTCTACCCATTCAGTGTCTGGTAACGACATGATCAACAGTTCTTTGCCAGGCTGAGAGACAAGAACAGCCCTGTCTTCCTCCAGAAAAAATACGTAACCAAGTAGGTTCTATAAATATTCATTCGTGCTCTTTTTTGTGAAATCATCTTTTCCTGTCATCTAAAACGGAAAGATGTCAGTTCAACGTTGTAGAAACTTAGCAGGATACGACTGTACCGTTAGACGTCCAAGGCAAAAATCCATTGCACCTGTATTGTACTAAGGTTTTGTTTTCTCATAAATTAAATGTCTTAATAACATACCCTTCTTGCTGTTTGATTACTATATTGTACTTTGTTTGGGCATTTCGTTCGGAAGGTTTCTGTGCACTACTGAAATTTGTAAGGCTTGCATTTTTTTGCATTTTTTTGGCAAGAAATACTGATTTGAACAAGAAATGTATTTAAATGGAGGTGGGGGGGGGGGGGGGTGCCGTGTTGAGCATGTTGGTAAGTTGAGCCACACACAACACTACCCTGTATGCAATAAAATCACATTGAAAACAACGTTGACTTTTCGTCCGAAGAGCGTAAAGAGGGGATTGCGCAATTAAAGAACATGCCCAGGTTAGAGCACCCTCACTAACAGTAACATGCGCCTTTTTACATTTAGTCAAGTTTTGACTAAATGTTTTAACATAGAGGGGGAATCGAGACGAGGGTCGTGGTGTATGTGTGTGTGTGTGTGTGTGTGTGTGTCTGTGTGTGTGTGTGTGTAGAGCGATTCAGACTAAACTACTGGACCGATCTTTATGAAATTTGACATGAGAGTTCCTGGGTATGAAATCCCCGAACGTTTTTTTCGTTTTTTTGATAAATGTCTTTGATGACGTCATATCCGGCTTTTCGTGAAAGTTGAGGCGGCACTGTCACGCCCTCATTTTTCAACCAAATTGGTTGAAATTTTGGTCAAGTACTCTTCGACGAAGCCCGGGGTTCGGTATTGCATTTCAGCTTGGTGGCTTAAAAATTAATTAATGACTTTGGTCATTAAAAATCTGAAAATTGTAAAAAAAATTAAAAATTTATAAAACGATCCAAATTTACGTTTATCTTATTCTCCATCATTTGCTGATTCCAAAAACATATCAATATGTTATATTTGGATTAAAAACAAGCTCTGAAAATTAAATATATAAAAATTATTATCAAATTTTTTTTTTCGAAATCAATTTAAAAACACTTTCATCGTATTCCTTGTCGGTTCCTGATTCCAAAAATATATAGATATGATATGTTTGGATTAAAAACACGCTCAGAAAGTTAAAACGAAGAGAGGTACAGAAAAGCGTGCTATCCTTCTTAGCGCAACGAATACCCCGCTCTTCTTGTCAATTCCACGGGCACTGCCTTTGCCACGGGCGGTGGAGTGACGATGCTACGAGTATACGGTCTTGCTGCGTTCAGTTTCATTCTGTGAGTTCGACAGCTACTTGACTAAATATTGTATTTTCGCCTTACGCGACTTGTTACATTTAGTCAAGTTTTGACTAAATGTTTTAA
The DNA here is from genome assembly GCF_037325665.1 of Littorina saxatilis. Lineage (NCBI taxonomy): Eukaryota > Metazoa > Mollusca > Gastropoda > Littorinimorpha > Littorinidae > Littorina > Littorina saxatilis. The sequence goes on from NC_090248.1 coordinate 47,035,182, forward strand.
CATAGAGGGGGAATCGAGACGAGGGTCGTGGTGTATGTGTGTCTGTGTGTGTGTGTGTGTGTGTGTGTGTGTGTGTGTGTGTGTGTGTGTGTGTGTGTGTGTGTGTGTGTGTGTGTGTGTGTGTGTAGAGCGATTCAGACTAAACTACTGGACCGATCTTTATGAAATTTGACATGAGAGTTCCTGGGAATGATATCCCCGTTTTTTATATTAAGTCAAGTTTTGACTAAATATTTTAACATCGAGGGGGAATCGAAACGAGGGTCGTGGTGTATGTGCGTGTGTGTGTGTGTCTGTCTGTCTGTCTGTGTGTGTGTGTGTAGAGCGATTCAGACTAAACTACTGGACCGATTTTTATGAAATTTGACATGAGAGTTCCTGGGTATGAAATCCCCGAACGTTTTTTTCTTTTTTTTGATAAATGTCTTTGATGACGTCATATCCGGCTTTTCGTGAAAGTTGAGGCGGCACTGTCACGCCCTCATTTTTCAACCAAATTGGTTGAAATTTTGGTCAAGTAATCTTCGACGAAGCCCGGACTTCGGTATTGCATTTCAGCTTGGTGGCTTAAAAATTAATTCATGACTTTGGTCATTAAAAATCTGAAAATTGTAAAATAAAATAAAAATTTATAAAACGATCCAAATTTACGATTATCTTATTCTCCATCATTTGCTGATTCCAAAAACATATAAATATGTTATATTCGGATTAAAAACAAGCTCTGAAAATTAAATATATAAAAATTATTATCAAAATTAAATTGTCCAAATCAATTTAAAAACACTTTCATCTTATTCCTTGTCGGTTCCTGATTCCAAAAACATATAGATATGATATGTTTGGATTCAAAACACGCTCAGAAAGTTAAAACAAAGAGAGGTACAGAAAAGCGTGCTATCCTTCTTAGCGCAACTACTACCCCGCTCTTCTTGTCAATTTCACTGCCTTTGCCATGAGCGGTGGACTGACGATGCTACGAGTATACGGTCTTGCTGAAAAATGGCATTGCGTTCAGTTTCATTCTGTGAGTTCGACAGCTACTTGACTAAATATTGTATTTTCGCCTTACGCGACTTGTTATATTTAGTCAAGTTTTGACTAAATATTTTAACATCGAGGGGGAATCGAAACGAGGGTCGTGGTGTATGTGCGTGTGTGCGTGTGTGCGTGTGTGCGTGTGTGTGTGTGTGTAGAGCGATTCAGACTAAACTACTGGACCGATCTTTATGAAATTTGACATGAGAGTTCCTGGGTATGAAATCCCCATATTTTTTTTTCATTTTTTTTATAAATGTCTTTGATGACGTCATATCCGGCTTTTCGTAAAAGTTGAGGCGGCACTGTCACGCTCTCTTTTTTCAACCAAATTAGTTGAAATTTTGGTCAAGTAATCTTCGACGAAGCCCGGACTTCGGTATTGCATTTCAGCGTGGTGGCTTAAAAATTAATTAATGACTTTGGTCATTAAAAATCTGAAAATTGTAAAAAAAAATAAAAATTTATAAAACGATCCAAATTTACGTTTATCTTATTCTCCATCATTTGCTGATTCCAAAAACATATAAATATGTTATATTTGGATTAAAAACAAGCTCTGAAAATTAAATATATAAAAATTATTATCAAAATTAAATTGTCCAAATCAATATAAAAACACTTTCATCTTATTCCTTGTCGGTTCCTGATTCCAAAAACATATAGATATGATATGTTTGGATTAAAAACACGCTCAGAAAGTTAAAACAAAGAGAGGTACAGAAAAGCGTGCTATCCTTCTTAGCGCAACTACTACCCCGCTCTTCTTGTCAATTTCACTGCCTTTGCCATGAGCGGTGGCCTGACGATGCTACGAGTAAAATGGCATTGCGTTCAGTTTCATTCTGTGAGTTCGACAGCTACTTGACTAAATATTGTATTTTCGCCTTACGCGACTTGTTTTTCTTTTTTTCGATAAATGTCTTTGATGACGTCATATCCGGCTTTTTGTAAAAGTTGAGGCGGCACTGTCACTCCCTCATTTTTCAATCAAATTGATTGACATTTTGGCCAAGCAATCTTCGACGAAGGCCGGACTTTGGTATTGCATTTCAGCTTGTTGGCTTAAAAATTAATTAATGACTTTGGTCATTAAAAATCTGAAAATTGTAACAAAAATAATTATTTTATAAAACGATCCAAATTTACGTTCATCTTATTCTTCATCATTTTCTGATTCCCAAAAAATATAAATATGTTATATTTGGATTAAAAACAAGCTCTGAAAATTAAAAATATAAAAATTACGATCAAAATAAAATTTCCGAAATCGTTTTAAAAACTATTTCATCTTATTTCTTGTCGGTTCCTGATTCCAAAAACATATAGATATGATATGTTTGGATTAAAAACACGCTCAGAAAGTTAAAACGAAGAGAGGTACAGTAAAGCGTGCTATGAAGCACAGCGCAACCGGTACCGCGCCAAACAGGCTCGTCACTTTCACTGCCTTTTGCACTAGCGGCAGACTACGTTCAGTTTTATTCTGTGAGTTCCACAGCTTGACTAAATGTAGTAATTTAGCCTCACGCGAATTGTTCACTCTTCTCCTTCGTCCGAGTTGTTAAAAATTACTTCATTTTATCATGCAGACGCAGAATGGAACACCGCAGGCGATCGTTGTTAAGCTGTGATCTTGTGGTCTTCATCGGCGTCGCCTGTGTGATGTTTTACGATGTCGCAGCAGTACCCTGCAACTTCGCGAAGTCAAAGGACGGAATTAAGGCTGAGTGTGATCACCGTCGACTGACCAAGTTTCCTGGCGACTATCCCGCTGCTGTGACGAGGCTAGATATCTCTTTTAACTTTCTGACTTCTCTCGTCGGACTTGCGGACCCTAGCTTCATAGGTCTACGTCAGCTTGATCTCAGTCACAACTCCCTGACGTCATTACCAGATGACGCTTTCCGGGACACACCACACTTACAAGAGCTGAGCTTGGAGGGCAACGCGCTGTGCTCGTTGTCGGGTGACGTCTTCCGGGGTCTGCACAATCTGACACAGCTGACACTAAGTCACACCAAACTGACGCAGCTTTCCCACGTGACACTCAGCCACGTGACTCAGCTGACATAATTATCTGGACCTGAGTAACAACCAGTTAGACTCCGTGCCCACAGAAGCTTTGTGCCACACACCATGGCTGCAGGTTCTAAACCTGGAAACGAATGCGATGCGTACTGTTGGCGACAACGTCTTCATGCCAATGTTGAGCCTTCAACATCTAACTTTGAACAGAAACAAGCTCTCAGTTATTCACCAGGCGGCTTTCAACGGTCTGCGCAAATTGCGAGTTCTTGACCTCAGTGGCAACAGCCTGGCACTGGACAACAGCACCTACCCTCCTGGTGTGTTCAGTCCGCTCGTCGCCCTGGAAGAGCTGTACCTGGCGGGCAACGACGACAGCGCTGAGGGCGACTACCCTCTAAACGTGTTCACGCCGCTGCCTTCTCTGCGGGTCTTGTCCATAGACACTTTCAGCGACGCTTACTTCGGGGCGGCCTTCACCTCGCTGACCCGTCTTAGCTCACTGACTTTAGCGTCCTTTGACTCTCGGGGTTGCAGCTTGAGGCGTCTGACCAATCACACACTGCACGCTTTTCGTCACTCCGGCCTGCGGACCTTGGTTATCAGGGATTGCCCTGTGCTGGATGTCGAGGTATGCGCCTTTTGTGACCTGCCCAAGCTTTCCAGCCTGTTCGTATATCAGGGCGGTCCTATTCTGGACCTGTCTCCCTTGCTGCTGGCACTATACGGTCTGCAGAACCAAACCATGGACCTCGTTGACTTTTCTGACAACAGGCGTCGCGATCTGCCCACCATACTGGACATGACAAACACGAAGTATCTCTATAACACGTGTATTAAACAGCTCAATCTGCGCAAAAACGCCATTGCTGGAATGTCGTCCAGAGGTTTACGCATGGATTCCCCGTGGCTGAAATGCCTGAGGCACGTAGACATGTCCCACAACAAACTAAGCTCTAATGACAGATCTCTGCTCATGAGACTGCTGTTTGGCGCGACCAACATGGAAATAATTGAGGCTCAGAACCAGAGAGCCTTCCCTGTAGGTGACAACAATCGGCCTCCCGGGGACGCTTCCAAACAACCGGATTACACTTTGAAGATAAACACGGCAAAGTCGTTGAGAGTGTTCAACCTGAGGGCAGCCTTCCAAGAGGTGGGCCAGCTACCCAAAGGGATCAACTTCACACAGGGAGGAAACATCACCACGCTGAACCTGGCCTACGACGGCGCCTACTACTGTGACAGCACCATCACCGGCCTCACGGCCATCAAAGACTTTGACTTCAGCGGTAACAACTGCCATGTCATGGGCACTGGCCTCTTCCAGCACATGACCACTCTGCGACGTCTGAACGTGTCCAACGTACACGTCACACAAGACTTTCTACTGGCAAACGGCTCGGAGTTGATTCGGCCCTTACAGCACCTTGAGGTGCTTGACCTGAGTGACAACGACCTGATGGACTTGCCTGACGATCTACTTCGACACCAGCTCAGACTCAGCGGGCTTGGTTTGGCTTGGAATCGGTTTCAGGTCAGAATACATTTACTACTAGTAAACTAATAAATGTTTCTGCATGAATTGTTTGTCCCCAGTCATTTACTCGCAGCATCTACCGTTTGTGAAATGTAAATCGGGTCACGGGGAAGAGAATGCTTGCTGTATTTTTGTTTTTCCGCTTCTGTGTAACCTGTGATAGTGTATGTATCCATACATACGTTCCTTTCCTACCTGTATGTATTCAATAGATTTCAACTTCCCTCTCCAGGCGGAAATCCCTGAAATCTTCTGGGCGGACCTACCGGGACCTGTTCTCTCTCTGTGCAGACAGCCAGCGAATGTGTCCATTTAGACATCCCTGTCCTATCTGAACCTGTTCCAAGTCTGCAGACAGTACCAGTGGATGTAACCATGCAGACACTTACGTCATTTCTTAACCTGTTATTTATTTATGAAAGTTGTGTTCATGCAAACATCCCCGTCATAATTATGTGGACCTGTTCTCTCTGTGTGCAGACAGTACCAGTGGATGTGTCCATGCAGACATCTCTGTCCCATCTGGACTTGTCCCACAACAATATCCCCTCCCTGGACTCTGACGTCAGACAAACCCTGGACAACCTGGCAGCAAACCACACCGTCACACTGCGTCTGCGCGGTAACCCCTTGACCTGCACGTGCCAGTCGCTGGACATGGTCCGCTGGCTAGCCACCACCGTCGTCAGGCTGGACGGCGACAACCACAACCTGGCCTACGACGACGACTACGACGACAACGGCCGCGACTACCCCTGTGTCCTGGAGGACGGCGGGATGGGCAGCACGGGATCCGTGATGGCGCAGTGGGAGGCTTACTGGCGGCGCTGCGTAGGTCTGGCCTTCCTGACTGTGTCCGCGGTGGCGCTGCTGGTCCAGGTGTTGGGCTTGCTGTTGACGTACCTGCTGTGGAGCAAGTGGACGTACGTGCGTCACGCCTGGTACGTGCTGCGTCACCTGCGACTGCCGCGCCGCCACGACTTTGAGAAGGACGCCTTGTTCGTGTACGCTGACGATGATCTGGAGCTGGCCGTGAAGGTGAAGAAAGCTGTGCGGGCTGCCAGACCCGGTCTGCGGCTGTCGCTCCTGGCCGATGACATCATGCCTGGCTCCTTCCTGGCTGAGGGGATCGCCCGCTCTGTGGAGCGTAGCTGGAAGGTTGGTGTCCGTTACCATCATCGTCCCGGCTGCATCCACTGTGATTTTACTTTTTCATTAAATATAGACTGTGGCTTGTTCGTGACTAGCCGAGGATTAGGCTGTTTGTGTGAAAGCATGTATGCGTGTGAGCTAAGTCGATTCCATTGTTGATGAGTGCAGTAAGTGGATCATAAGTTAATGTTGATACGCGGTTGCCCATGTTTCGGTCATTGATATATCGTCGGGTTTCATGACTTGCTGTGTGATATCAGGTTTACACTTGCTGCAGACTAGTCAGACCAGTCAGCTTTATCAGTTCGACATGGGTATAGGTACTCAGCGTGGTCTTTGTGTGTGTTCAGGTGGTACTGCTGGTGACGCAGACCTTCCTTCAGGACGACTGGTCCGGGTACTCGGTGCTGCAGGCTCAGGGCAGCATCAGCGACACGTTGCCGGACCGCGTGCTGGTGCTGATGGTGGGACCGCTGCAGCCCTGGACAGCCAGGGAACCCAGCCACCTGTCCATGAGGACACTGCTGCGTATGATCCCCGAGAGCTGTGTGTACCACGTGCCCGGGGCTGTCACCCCTCGACACAACATCTGGGCCACTCTCGGAGACCGTATTGCCAGAGACCCAATTTGATCCAGCGTTCGTCTGAAGTTCTTGTTTTTGTTATTGAGAAAAGCTGCATGCAGAAGGTTACGTGTTAGCAGTGCCTTAATGTGCCATAAAGACCGGCCAAAGAGCAGGGATAGTTTAGACTCGTGTTTTGTCCGTTGTTGTTTTACGGTGGTTTTTTTTTCTACACTACTCGTCATAAAACACTTTACAGATGCGTTTGAGGGCAAATCTTTCTGATGAGGCTGTTTATTGTAAAACCAAGTATATCACTGAAAAGGCCATTGATTCCGCTACCTTGTTCAGAAAACAGATTGAGTTTACATGACGTAGTGTCGATACAGTGGAACCTACAACACAGACACCCCCCAAAATCAAACTCGCAAAATCAAGGTTCCCCCGATAAAATCGACAAAAAATCAATCAGAACAATTACATCGAAACATGTTTAGCATGTCCTTAGACAGAACAATCAAATCTCGATCCAAATCAGTCAGTTTTGTTCACATTATCTTGTCTAACATGGACGCTATGGCATGCTGAGCGGTGTAGGTGTCAATCCTCTCAGGAGGCATAAAAGGCAGTTTTTGAAGCCGTTTTAGCGGGTAATGAGACAAAAACTAAAGTTAAAAAACAAAGGAATACTGTACTCACCAATACAAGAACGGGACAAGACGGTACGAATTTTCGCTTATGGAAGCTTCATCAGGAAAAACAAGAACACAAAAGACAACAAAAAGCAGACGCAACACGGAACGAACAAGGTTTGAAAGAAAATGGAGGGGAAACACGCAAAAAAGGGAAGGAACTCTAGGAACGGAAATGAATGAAAGGGGAGAGAAGTGGTTGGATGATGTCATGGGCACAGGCATACTAGACTAAAAGTGATACACATTAATAAAAGGGGGGGGGGGGGGGAAAGAGGGGAGAAAAAAATAAATAAATAAAAAAAAAAAAAAAAATTTAAAAAATTAAAAAAAAAGGAGGGGGGGGGGGAGGGGGGGGAAACGTACGCACGTACACGGAGTAACTCGCTAACGCGTTGCCTTCAAACTTTCGGAGATTTGTTTCGTTTTTCCCGGTCAGGGTAGATTGATTTCTTTCTCTCCTTCTCCCAGAGCACAATAATTATATAAATTGTACAGATTTAAGAATCGACTCAAAGAAGTCCGATTTTTAGCTTTTTCTACAACCTGTAATATAATTATATTTATGAAAACAGAAGACTTTAGCTTAGTTGCATTTTTGTTCGTAAAATCTCTCTCTCTCTCTCTCTCTCTCTCTCTCTCTCTCTCTCTCTCTCTCTCTCTCTCTCTCTCTCTCTCTCTCTCTCTCTCTCTCTCTCTCTCTCTCTCTCTCTCTTAACATTTTTCCCGGTCAGGGTAGATTGATTTCTTTCTCTCCTTCTCCCAGAGCACAATAATTATATAAATTGTACAGATTTAAGAATCGACTCAAAGAGAGAAGGAGAGAAAGAAATCAATCTACCCTGACCGGGAAAAACGAAACAAAGAATGCGAAAATGAACAAGAAGAATGTGATCAGAAAGAAAGGAAGAACAGATTGTCCCTGATGAAAAGTTACCATAAACCTCGTTTGACAGGTTGGAAGATTAGGCTAAGCCTAAAACCTTTATCCTTATGTAATAAAGTTCTGAGTTCTGAGTTCTGAATTCTCTCTCTCTCTCTCTCTCTCTCTCTCTCTCTCTCTCTCTCTCTCTCTCTCTCTCTCTCTCTCTCTCTCTCTCTCTCTCTCTCTCTCTCTCTCTCTCTCTCTCTCTCTCTCAACAGCAATATCACAGATGTGGAAGTTAAGATTGAAGGATATAATGTCGTACGTCGAGATCCATCATCAACAAAAGAAACTGGTTTGCTTGTTTATATCCACGAGTCCTTAACGTTTCATAGTCTTCATCACTTAGAGCAGCATTCGGTTGGAACAATATGGGTGGAATTAAAATTGCGTAAATCAGCGCCAGTCTTGACCGGTTTCTGCTACAGGAATCCAGCTGAACATGTTAACTGGTTTGATAATTTCGATAACATGATGGACGCTGTCAGCCTTGAATCCAGAGAAATTATAGTTTTGGGCGATTTTAATCTTGATCTCCTGAAACCCAACAAGTGCTGGATGGAAAAGTTATCCTTTCATAATTTACAACAGTTAGTAACGATTCCAACAAGAGTTACAGCTACCTCATCTACGCTTATAGACCATATATGTGTGTCAGCCCAGGCTAACATTATTGAAACCTCAGTTCCAAGTATTGGTTGTAGTGATCACTTTCCAATATGCCTCACATGGTCGAAAAAAGGGGTTAGAATCCCCAAACGAAAGCATAAATTCATAACGTATAGGCTATTTTAAAAACTTGATAAAGAATCATTTCTTTCTGATTTAAGTTGTACACATTTTTCAATAATTTATAATCATACTGACCCCGATGTTCTTTCTTTCTTTCTTTCTTTATTTGGTGTTTAACGTCGTTTTCAACCACGAAGGTTATATCGCGACGAGGGAAAGGGGGGAGATGGGATAGGGGAAAGGGGGAAGATGGGATAGAGCCACTTGTTAAGTGTTTCTTGTTCACAAAAGCACTAATCAAAAAATTGCTCCAGGGGCTTGCAACGTAGTACAATATATGACCTTACTGGGAGAATGCAAGTTTCCAGTACAAAGGACTAAACATTTCTTACATACTGCTTGACTAAAATCTTTACAAACATTGACTATATTCTATACAAGAACCACTAAACAAGGGTAAAAGGAGAAACAGAATCCGTTAGTCGCCTCTTACGACATGCAGAGAAATAAGGATGTGGAAAAGAAGACTTTTGGTAAGTGAAATAAAGGTGATGGATCCAGTCAGGTAGAAATAAGACAACAAGAAAAGAATTGGAAAACTGCAGGGAATAGTAGGGAGAGTTTTCTTGGAAGGAAATATAGGTGAAAGGACTGGTAAGGCAGAAATAAGACAAAAGAAGAGAAGTAAAGGGGTGGGGTAGCTCTGTTTAAACGCTCCCGCCGCGTGAAGGCGACCCCATGGGAGCTGACCCCGATGAAGCATTTGAATTATTGTACAACTTGTTTGAAAAGTATATGATAAACATGCACCATTCAGAACCTCTCGTGTGCAGCAACACCCAAAACCAAAATGGCTTACACACGACATTCAATGTGCGATTAATCACCGCGATTTTCTTAAACGTAATGGCAGAGAAGAAGAGTACAGAAAGCAGAGAAACGAAGTAACGTCCATGAAACGTGCTGCTCGCAAAAAATATTACCGTGAGCTCGCTGCATCAAATACGAAACAAAACTCAAAAGCCATCTGGAAAGTGATCAACCAGTTGACACGTAAAGAAACCGTAAAATCTTCTGTCATTGATGTACCTGCGGATGATCTTAACATTCATTTCACTTCTATTGTTGAAAAAATAATCACAAATGATAGATCAAAACAGAATAATCTGGACAAGTTGAAACAGTTTTGTGTTTCAAAAAATATTACACATAATTTAGACATCCCCCTGTTATCTGTGAGCGAAGTCTTCCATTATCTGATATGCTTAAAACAAACTGGTACTCATGGTCTAGATAATTTTGATGGGAAAATTTTGAAGTTGTCTGCCCCTTTTATTGCAGAATCTCTGACATACGTTTACAACTTGTGCGTGGACAAATCTGACTTTCCCGCCATATTAAAGGAAGCAAAAGTAATCCCGCTATTCAAATCAGGTAATTCTTCTGACTCCGCCAATTACAGACCAATCTCGATTCTTCCTGTTTTATCCAAACCACTTGAAAAACACATATATACACACTTGGCCGCACATTTGAAGAAATACGACCTTATTCATTCAAATCAGTCAGGCTTCAGAGAAAATCATTCGTGCCACACAGCATTAATAAACCTTCTTGAAAACTTGCTTAGCAACATTAATAATAATGAACTCTGTGGTGTCCTATTCGTCGATTTTGCAAAAGCATTCGACGTCATTAATCATGAGTTACTTTTAAGAAAATTAGCTGAGTATAGATTGTCACCCCAAACCCTATGCCTCCTCTCATCTTTCTTAGCCGGACGAGAGCAATCCGTCTGCGTGAATTCCACTATGTCAAGTAAAAGACCGGTGTTATATGGAGTCCCCCAGGGTTCTGTCCTTGGGCCACTTCTTTTCTCTCTGTATATTAACGATCTTCCTTTTAGTGTTAATGATGATTGTGAACTATTTGCTGATGATACGACCATACACTTTTCTGATAAAAAATTAGACAAAGTTTATTTATCATTGCAGAACAGTGTAGATGATCTCATTAATTGGACGAAATATAACCACATGAGTCTTCACCCCCAAAAGACCAAATACATGTTAATTACAACAAGGCAAAAAAGACAAAACATCAAGAATAATCCTCATTCCTTATTAATTGGCAACGATGCAATAGCGGAAGTAGGAGATCACAAAGTTTTGGGAGTAAATATCGATAATAATTTATCTTGGACCCATCACGTTGTGTAAAACCATGTCGAGGAAAATATATTTGTTGAACAGAATAAAGCACCTTCTTGATCCACACTCAAGGTTATTATTTTATAATGCATATGTTCTGCGCGAGGTTAGAATCCGGTACCATTCTAGAATGGACCGGGTCCAGGTTGGAATTCCAACCCTGCGCAAGTACAGAGGTGCCATTCTAGAATGGTACATGCGTGAAGCATCGCGAGAGTGAATAAAGGGGGCCGTAATGTTTGTAGGTAAGACAGAGTTGTCTTCCCTTGAATTATCTCCACCTGCACCTTCCCTTTGATAAAATGGGGCTGATTTGTCTACCCCTGAAAAAATCCTTTGGCGATCTTGCGATGTCATGTCATGTCAAGAAAGTTGACACTCCTGAGTACGCAATAAACAAAGGCAGACCATAGCAAGGGGGACTACCAGGGCGGTAATGTTTGCAGGGCAGTTGTTTTTGTGATGAGAGCCGGTTGCGGCCGCTTGCAATGTCAGCGCTGTCTCCCTCTCGGAAATGTCCGGTTTTTTGACAATTTTTTTGACAGACAGACAGACCGACTAACTGACAGACAGACCAACAGAAGGACAGAGTGAGTTATAGAGCTGTTGTCACAGGTTTAAAAAAAAGTTGACATTAACAAAAACAGAAATCAACAACAACTTTTGTCTGGTTTTATAATATTATGGGAAAACATTGAAAGCAATTCATAGTAGTAGTACTACCACAACAAATACTCTCAAAGGGGAATTCCATGCCTAAAAGTTTGACAGTTTTTATTTAATCTATCAGAATCCCTACCTTCCAAACTGTGATATGCCCACGTTTCAAACTCCTACAACCCTGCATTACTACTACACAAAAGAACAAAGTTCCAAGAATTATATCCTGGTGCACATTTATTTGTACCAATCATTCAAGAGAGTTCACTTGATTTACAAATGGATTGGAGGTCTGTCATTTCCAAGCAACTGAATTGTAGCTTAAAATCAGTGAATACCCTTTATTTCTGACCAAGCCTCATTGCAATGACAGTCAATTAATTTTTCTCTCCAAAATCACAACATTATACCATGTCATACTTTCAAATAACCTCTAATTGCCCTTGAAAAAAATACAGGCTCCTGACGTTCTCAGTGCCCAGTGACGGGAGACATCACAGGAGCTTGTATCAAATCGCCGGTCGATCATTATTTACAGTCCACTACTACGACATACTACTACTATATACTACACAGAAGTAGTATATAGTAGTAGTATGTCGTAGTAGTGGACTGTAAATAATGATCGACCGGCGATTGGATACAAGCTCCTGTGCGTTCAGGTAATGATACGGCAAGCAAAATCCTCTGAGTTTAGAACCACACATTCGCAAACGTAGTTATGGAAAAGTAGGGGATTTCCCTCCCCAGTTTCATGCCGACAATAGTAACATCAGTTATACCCCTGATTCAGCCCAAGTGTGGACCAGGAAGCTCAGGTGCGGATCCAAAGGCGTGGGGTGGGGTGGGGTGTGGGACGGGTTGTCTGGGGTTGTGAAAATAAAGAATAAATTATCTTTTACGTCGTGATGTTGCCGTAGGCTAGCCTTTAAAAGGTATGTAGCAGCCGACAAGTGTGGTCACGCCTCGGCGTGTTGCTTGTCGTGACTCAGTAATAGCTACGTATGTGCTCGCGGCACGCCATGGTCGAAATTTGTCTTTTTAATAACTTTTTGGAACATGATGTATTAGGGGTAGTTTCTGGGGCATGCCACCGGGACCCCCCAAGGAAAGAGCTTCGCGTCGTCGATCTGTCCCTAAAAGAAATTCGCCCCCCCCCCCCCCCACCCTTAAAAATGATGTGATCCCCCCTGAAGCTGTCTCAACCAGGATGTAACTCTGCGCATGAAGTGTAGCTTATTCAGATATCCGCTTCACCCTATACATTGTAAATGCGTCTACCTTCCTCATTGAAAAGATCATGTTACTGATGCGCGAATCCTGTTTCCTCATACAATCATGCATTTGTGCAGTTAATATTCTATCGTTTCGTGTGTACATGAACCGCGCGCTTGTGCGGTGATTCAAATGAAAGTACATAAGTCTGCTTTTATAAGCTTCCCAAGTCGTTATCATCTTGATAAAAACTAGTTTTATACACACAGGTAACCTTATATAAAACCAGTTTCAATGCGGTTCATAAAGCTTTGATTCAAACGCTCAGAGTTGTCACAGTCCATGACAGAAAGTATTGTTTGATATTGTACATTAAACCTCAGTTTTAATCCAGGTTTCCCAATTGCTTCGTTTCCGGCCGATTTATGTGGAGCACGTAGTGATGCGCACAAAAAATATTGGCGGTCTAGAAGTGTCGTCTGCGCAATGATCGCGGCGGCGCCCGCGGCTTTCTTGACCTCCAAGGACGACCACGCACGTTGTGATACGTCATTCGTTAGACCTCAATTACATGCATGCTGTTTTTTGAGTGCGATGCAAGACGCACAGATCTCATCAGGCGAACGGCCATCTTTAAAAAAAAACCACCACACGTTGTTGTTGTGACCTAGGTCGCTTTTCCTCTGGCAGTATCCAGTTTCACCAGAAGTGGATTAAAATAGAAGTGGACAACCACCATTACATCCAGTCGATGCGCGTCAATACAGTCATCCATCGGGATTTCTGCAAAAGCCGACGTTACTTAGTATAGAATGAGTAGTTCTGGGAAATCGTTCACCAGAGGTACTCGATAATGATACAACCCTATGATATATTGGATCTTCAATACATCTCTCAAACCTTTGTAATAAATTAAAATGAATAAAATACAAGAATTAGGGCTTACGAGTTCAGAAAATTGAACAAGTTGAAAAATTTAAAAAAAAACCTGTTATCGGATTTTTAAATATGATAAATTCGATCTTCAACACATCACTCAAACCTTTGGAATTGATAAAAATAAAAAATAAACAAGAATTACAAGTTCAGAAATTACCCCAAAAGTTGAAGAATTATTTTTTTTTTAAATATTCTTGCCAATTATACTCAGCGACCTTGTTAACCCGTGATTTGTAAAAATGTAAAACATTTTACAAATCATAAAAAAAGTTTTACAAATCACGTAAATGCGCCCGATATTTTCTTGTCATCTCCAAAGTCAAGGGATCTATTAAAACAAAATGTGTTCATTACTTTATTGTCCCATCGCTGGGGAGTTCGAGTCGCTTCCTCCCAGTGGAAAGCTAGCAGCAACATAGTCGCGCTACCCCAAAGTCAAGGGATCTATTAGATTTTTTTTCTTCTCATTACTTTATTGTCCCATCGCTGGGAAATTCGGGTCTCTTCCTCCCAGTGGAAAGCTAGCAGCAACATAGTCGCGCTACCCTAAAGTCAAGGGATCTTTTAGATTTTGTTTTCTTCATTACTTTATTGTTCCATCGCTGGGAAATTCGGGTCGCTTCTTCCCGGTGAAAAGCTAGCAGCAACAGAGTCGCATTACCCCAAAGTCAAGGGATCTATTTTTTTTCTCTATTTGTTCTCATTACTTTATTGTTCCATCGCTGGGAAATTCGCGTCGCTTCCAGTCCCAGTGAAAAGCTAGCAGCAACAGAGTCGCGCTACCCCAAAGTCAAGGGATCTGATATGATTAGTTCTTCCCCCCACCACCCTGCATAGAGGCTCCAAACAACAAATATTAATAATAATAAAAGGCATGTATTACTTTGTGGAATGCGATATTTTTACATTTTTACAAATCGCGGTTTTAGGTTCGACGTAATTTGTCAAAAGTTTTTACATTTTTACAAATCACGGGTTAACAGACCTTGTGACCCCCGGGTTTGTGGACGAGCACACTACCACTAAGCCAATCTGGCACGTAATCCTCGGGGTGAAAATAGAATTTTCAACTTCGAACGTTTACACGAGCATGATTGTGTCGACTCCTCGGTTTCCGAGTTTCTCCGTTCGTATTTGTGTACTGTACGTTCTGTCGTTCTCACTCGAGGTAAGTTAAGTTGATAACTGACCCTTTGCGCCCGTTTACTTCGTATGGAAAGCAATTTTAAGTAGCGTTAATTTCAAGTGTGACCAACATTATGTTGTAGTGTGGCGCCGAAATGCATTGACCAATCGCCGAAAGGCTCAGAAGTCATTTCTCAAAAGAATTTCCCTGCCGCGAATTCAATATTTTTGATGACATACAAAGGATTTAGTTCGGGACGACTACGCCCTATGGTCGGTTAATTATATAAAGGGAAGCAAGTGGTTAAAAACGGGCGTCGACAGAGCCAATGAGGGGGC
Source organism: Littorina saxatilis (assembly GCF_037325665.1). NCBI lineage: Eukaryota > Metazoa > Mollusca > Gastropoda > Littorinimorpha > Littorinidae > Littorina > Littorina saxatilis. The sequence continues at coordinate 47,050,340 of NC_090248.1, forward strand.
ATACTAACTTGTAGTTATGATTCGCTTGTGCGTTTCACGCAATACACGATTTTTACAATCGGGTGGGCTTGGGATTTTACCTGGTTGTGCATGTGGCAGACCACGCTTGTCGCTGAGTCTGAAAGAATGTCTTGACTGTTTATGTTGTGAGCAGTGATTCATAAGCCGCTGGGTGAGTTACGATTTGCAAAGGATAGCAAGACGGAGGATTATTTTGCTGTATGGTTTTGGAAGCCGACAGAGTCACTTATTTCCGAAAAGTGTCTTTTGCATAATTGTCATTAAAGTTGTTATCAAAATCGAATGTTCTCAAACCGATTTGAAAATGATTCTATTCATGATTGTATTCTTCATCAATTCCTTGATCCAATCAAATATAGATATGTTATGTTTACTCTAAAACTGTATTCAGAATTAGAGAAGACCAGCTCGACCTGTCTCGGATTACGGGTTTTGGCTGTAAGTGGTCTCGACGATGACTAATGCAAGGTTTTTTAGCGTAAGATTTTGAGTTACAGGCCCACAGATTGACTACATGTTTTGATATTGCTTGACGCGACTTGTTTCATTTCTTTATGTCAGTTCTACTCTTCTTCTGCGTTCATGGTCTGAAACTCCCACGTACACTCGTGTTTTTTTGCACGAGTGGGTTTTTACGTGTATGACTGTTTTTCCCCGCCATTTTAGGCAGCCGTACGCCGCTTTCGGAGGAAGCATGCTGGGGTATTTTCGTGTTTCTATAACCCGCCGAACTCTGACATGGATTACAGGATCTTTTCCGTGCGTACTTGGTCTGGTGGTTGCGTTTACACACGAAGGGGGATAATGCACTAGCAGGTCTTCACATAAGTTGACCTGGGAGATCGGTAAAATCTTCACCCTGAACCCACCAGGCGGCAGCGGCCGGGATTTGAACTCACGACCTTCCGATTAGCAGGCCGATGTCTTACCACTACGCCAATGCGCCCAACGAGTTCTATTCATTCTGTTTGGCAAAGATTTGTTCACGCTCAACTAATTCCATACCGTGTGACGCTTTTATGTCAGCTCTATTCATTCCGGCTTTCATTCCCGTTCTTCTCATTCAATGTTTGGCAACAGCACGATCAACAGTACTGTGTTGGCTTTCATTCCCGTTCTTCTCATTCAATGTTTGGCAACAGCACGATCAACAGTACTGTGTTGGCTTTCATTCCCGTTCTTCTTATTTAATGTTTTGCAACAGCACGATCAACAGTACTGTGTTGGTTTTCATTTCCGTTCTTCTCATTCAATGTTTGGAAACAGCACGATCAACAGTACTGTGTTGAGAGAAAAAGTACGAAATCAAGTAGGTTCTATAAGTATTCATTCGTGTTCATTTTTGTGAAATCATCTTTTCTTGTTATCAAAAAAAGAGAAGGAAGTCAGTTCAACGCTGAGTAACTTAGTAGGGTACGGATGTACCTGTAAGACATCAAAAGCAAATATCCATTGCACCTGGACCACCTGAATAGTACTTCTTTTGGGCGTAGCGTTCTGAAGGTTTCTGTGCACTGCATGTTTTGTTACAAATATTTGAACAAGAAATGTATAATATTATATATATGTGTGTGTGTGTGTGTGTGTGTGTGTGTGTGTTTTGTGCCACTGTTTGTGTGCGCTGTGTTTATGAGCGTCAGTGACTGTGATATATATATTTGCATGCTCACTGTTTAAATGCTCATGTGATAAGTTGATCTTAGTAGTGTACTTGTGTTCAATTATGCTTTATGATCGTGTGTTTGTGTTATTAGAAATGCAATGGTGTGCCAAAAGAAAAATGTCCATGTTTATGTAAAATGAAAATGGACATAAAAGTTTTCTTATCTAATCTTATCAATGTAAATGAGGGGGGACCTATGTTAAACATGTTCTTAATTTGAGCCACCACCCACCCGACCCCTGCCCTTTATGCTCTTCGAAGAAAAGGTTATTCGGTTGTTGGATTTGAATGCAGGAAACACGCTTCGTATACCGACACAATTGTAGTCGGTTTCTGTTAGATAACCAAGAGTTATGTTCATTTCCTGGGTTTTTGTTCTGAAACTAAGTTTTATTAATGATACAGCAGAAAGGCACTCTATTCGAAAAACAACACCGTATAAACAGACACAATTAGTTTTCCAAGCAAGAAAGTAGCCACTTGGCCAGTATCATGCAACTTCTCAATCAGTGTTTGACTCTTCGAGTCATTTTACGGTTGAAGATTGAGACGTTCGAAACACAAACCACACAGTATTTTAATACAAGTACTCAATATCAGGACACATCTTTACAGAAATCATATGTTTACATAAACACAAGTAATATGTCAGAGGAAGCTCAAATGATTTGATGGAACTATCGCATTATACAGCAAGTAACAGAAAAGCTGAACAATCACGCGCTGTATGTGCCAGAAGTTGGATGATTACCAAGACAGTGTACATACGCAGGAAGAACGCATGGCGAACTAGATACGATAGGCAACACCAGACCGTGTCCAAAAATGTTCTTGCTTCGAAAACTAATTTGTTTCTGTTTCTATGTTTTTTTCTAATCAAGAACTTTTCAGTTGTATCCCTAACGAAACTTCGATTTCAGGCAAAAAAGAAAATGAAGATAACTCTTGGCTGAAACAACGAAGAAAACATAACAGGAACCAATGTTTCCGGTATTTTTTTCACCAATATCTCGTCAGCTGTTAATAGTGGACTTCTTCAGGATGACATGGAAAAGGTAAAAAAATCTTCAGCTCTTGGTAATCTAACTTGGACCGGCAAAAGTGTTGTCGGTATACCCAGCCTGTTTGCCGCAATAAATTCACTTTAAAAACAACGATGATTTTTGCCCCGAAGAGCGTAAAGAGGGGGGATACCCGAACTCACGAACATGCCCAGCATAGGACCCTCTCCCTTCCATTTTCCCTCTTCTCCTTTGTCCTAGATGTTGCTGATGAGCACACTGTTTTTTACAATACAATTTCTTTCCCTCATTTTATCATGCAGGCGCAGAATGGAACACCGCAGCCTATCAGTGTTAAGCTGCGATCTTGTGTTCTTCATCAGCGTCCTTTGTACAGTAATTAACAACGTCACAGCAGTACCTTGCAACTTCGCCACGTCAAAGGACGGATTTAAGGCTGAGTGTGATCACTGTCGACTGACCAAGTTTCCTGGGGACTATCCCGCTGCTGTGACGAGGCTAGATATCTCTTTTAACTTTCTGACCTCTCTCGTCGGACTCGCGGACCCTAGGTTCATAGGTCTACGTCAGCTTGATGTTAGTCACAACTCCCTGACGTCATTACCAGATGACGCTTTCCGGGACACACCACACTTACAAGAGCTGAGCTTGGAGGGCAACGCGCTGTGCTCGTTGTCGGGTGACGTCTTCCGGGGTCTGCATAATCTGACACAGCTGACACTAAGTCACACCAAGCTGACGCAGCTGTCGCACGTGACACTCAGCCACGTGACTCAGCTGACATATCTGGACCTGAGTAACAACCAGTTAGACCCCGTGCCCACAGAAGCTTTATGCCAAACACCATGGCTGCAGGTTCTAAACCTGGGAACGAATGCGCTGCGTACTGTTGGCGATAACGTCTTCATGCCACTGTTAAACCTTCAACATCTAACTTTGAATAGAAACAAGCTCTCAGTTATCCACCAGACGGCTTTCAACGGTCTGCGCAAATTGCAAGTTCTTGACCTCAGTGGCAACAGCCTGGCATTGGACAACAGCACCTACCCCCCTGGTGTGTTCCGTCCTCTCGTCGCCCTGGAAGAGCTGTACCTGGCGGGCAACGACGACAGCGCTGAGGGCGACTACCCTCTGAACGTGTTCACGCCGCTGCCTTCTCTGCGGGTCTTGTCCATAGACACCTTCAGCGACGCTTACTTCGGGGCGGCCTTCACCTCGCTGACCCGTCTGACCTCACTGACTTTAGCGTCCTTTGACTCTCGGGGCTGCGGCTTGAGGCGTCTGACCAATCAAACACTGCATGCGTTTGGTCACTCCGGCCTGCGGACCGTGGTTATCAGGGATTGCCCTGTGCTGGATGTCGAGGTATGCGCCTTCTGTGACCTGCCCAAGCTTTCCAGCCTGACCGTAAATCTTGGTGAGCATATTCTGCACCTGCCGTCCTTGCTGCTGGCATTGTACGGTCTGCAGAACCAGACCATGGACCTCGTGGATTTTTCTGACAACAGATGTCTCGATCTGCCCAACATACTGGACATGACAAACACGAAGTACCTCTATAACACGTGTATTAAACAGCTCGATCTGAGCAACAACGACATTGCTGGAATGTCGTCCAGAGGTTTACGCATGGATTCACCGTGGCTAAAATGCCTGAGGCACATTGACGTATCCTACAACAAACTGAGCTCTTGTGACAAATCTGTGTTCATGAAACTGCTGTTTGGCGCGACCAACATGGAAATAATTGAGGCTCAGAACCAGAGAGCCTTCACTGTAGGTGACAACGATCGGCGTCCCGGGGACGCTTCCAAACAATCGGATATCACTTTGAAGATAAACACGGCAAAGTCGTTGAGAGTGTTCAACCTGAAGGCAGCCGTCCAAGAGTTATCCCAGCTACCCAAAGGGATCAACTTCACAGAGGGAGGTAATATCAGCACGCTGAACTTGGCTTACGACGGCGCCTTCTACTGCGACAGCACCATCACAGGTCTCACGGCCATCAAAGACTTTGACTTCAGCGGTAACAACTGCCATGTCCTGGGCACTGGCCTCTTTCAGCACATGACCACTCTGCGACGTCTGAACATCTCCAACGTACACGTCACACAAGACTTTCTACTGGCAAACGGCTCGGAGTTGCTTCGGCCCTTAGGGCACCTTGAGGTGTTGGACCTGAGTGACAACGACCTGATGGACTTGCCTGACGATCTACTTCGACACCAGCTCAGACTCAGCTGGCTTGGTTTGGCTTGGAATCGGTTTCAGGTCAGAATACATTTACTACTAGTAAACTAATAAATGTTTCTGCATGAATTGTTTGTCCCCAGTCATTCACTCGCAGCATCTACCGTTTGTGAAATCTAAATCGGGTCACGGAGAAGAGAATGCTTGCTGTACTTTTGTTTTTCCGCTTCTGTGTAACCTATGATAGTGTATGTATCCATACATACGTTCCTTTCCTACCTGTATGTATTCAATAGATTTCAACTTCCCTCTCCAGGCGGAAATCCCTGAAATCTTCTGGGCGGACCTACTGGGACCTGTTTTCTCTCTGTACAGACAGAGCCAGCGAATGTGTCCATTTAGACATCCCTGTCCTATCTGGACCTGTTCCAAGTCTGCAGACAGTACCAGTGGATGTACCCATGCAGACACTTACGTCCTATCTTAATAAGTGGATGTGCTCATGCAAACATCCCTGTCATAATTATGTGGACCTGTTCTCTCTGTGTGCAGACAGTACCAGTGGATGTGTCTATGCAGACATCTCTGTCCAATCTGGACCTGTCCCACAACAATATCCCCTCCCTGGACTCTGACGTCAGACAAACCCTGGACAACCTGGCAGCAAACCACACCGTCACACTGCGTCTGCGCGGTAACCCCTTGACCTGCACGTGCCAGTCGCTGGACATGGTCAGCTGGCTGGCCACCACCGTCGTCAGGCTGGACGGCGACAACCACAACATGGCCTACGACGACGACTACGACGACAACGGCCGCGACTACCCCTGTGTCCTGGAGGACGGCGGGATGGGCAGCACGGGATCCGTGATGGCGCAGTGGGAGGCTCACTGGCGGCGCTGCGTGGGTCTGGCCTTCCTGACGGTGTCCGCGGTGGCGCTGCTGGTACAGGTGTTGGGCTTGCTGCTGACGTACCTGCTGTGGAGCAAGTGGACGTACGTGCGTCACGCCTGGTACGTGCTGCGTCACCTGCGACTGCCGCGCCGCCACGACTTTGAGAATGACGCCGTGTTTGTGTACGCTGACTGCGACCTCGAGCTGGCCTTTAAGATAAGGAAAGCTGTGGGGTTGGCCAGACCCGGTCTGCGGCTGTCGCTCCTGGCCGATGACATCATGCCTGGCTCCTTCCTGGCTGATGGAATCGCCAGCTCTATGGAGCGTAGCTGGAAGGTTCGTGTCCGTTGCCATCATTGTTTAGTTTTTACTGTTGTTCTGCTTCTCATACATTGAAACTGGCTGATGGATTGCCAAGGATTAGGATGTTTGTGTGAACGCGTGCGTGTGTTTGGGTGTGTGCTAATTAGGTGTCTGTTTTTGGTGATGGCACTTTGATTGCACGTAAGTACTGAATGTAGGATAAACATAACACTACATGGCTTGCTGTGTTCTTCTTCTTCTTCTTCAGCGTTCGACGGCTTGCTGTGTGATATCGGGTTTACACTTTCGCTCGCATTTCAATATTACAAAACAAAAGTGAGCTCGTGTTAACATGGTATCACACAGTAAGCAATGTGGTGTTCTCTATTTCTTATACAGTATCTTTCTTACACAGCAAGCCATCAACATGAATTAATTGTTTACAGACCATAAATATCTTATGTGTTATTAAAGACCTCACTTCTCGAATACATGTAACTGCATGTTGTACTGCTGGTGACTAAGACCTACTGTCGTCTTTACTAGTTTGACATGGTCGTGAGCCTATTAATATGACACTGACTAACTGTCTGACCAGTCGGCTTTATCAGTTTGACATGGCCGTGAGCGTATTGGCACTGAGCGTGGTCTTTGTGTGTGTTCAGGTGGTACTGCTGGCAACACTGACCAACTGTCTGCGCGACCAGTCCGCTTTATCAGTTTGCCATTGTCGTGAGCCTATTGGTAGTCAGCGTGGTCTTTGTGTGTGTTCAGGTGGTACTGCTGGTGACACTGACCAACTGTCTCACCAGTCCGCTTTATCAGTTTGTCATGGGTATTGGTACTAATCGTGGTCGTTGTGTGTGTTCAGGTGGTACTACTGGTCACTCAGACCAACTGGGTGGCCGAGTGGTAACGCACTTGCGCTCGGAAGCGAGAGGTTGTGAGTTCGACCCTGGGTCAGGGCGTTAGCAATTTTCTGCCCCCTTTCCTACCCTAGGTGGTGGGTTCAAGTGCTAGTCTTTCGGGTGAGACGAAAAACCGAGGTCCCTTCGTGTACACTACATTGGGGTGTGCACGTTAAAGATCCCACGATTGACAAAAGGGTCTTTTCTGGCAAAATTGTATAGGCATAGATAAAAAAAATGTCCACCAAAATACCCGTGTGACTTGGAATAATAGGCCGTGAAAAGTAGGATATGCGCCGAAATGGCTGCGATCTGCTGGTCGATGTGAATGCGTGATGTATTGTGTACAAAATTCCATCTCACACGGCATAAATAGATCCCTGCGCCTTGAGTCCGAGTCTGGAGATACGCGCGCGATATAAGACTTCATATAACATAACATATAACATAACTGTCTGACCAGTCCGCTTTCTCAGTTTGTCATGGGTATTGGTACTTATCGTGGTCTTTGTGTGTGTTCAGGTGGTACTGCTAGTGACACAGACCAATCCGCTTTATCAGTTTGTCATGGGTATTGTTAGTCATTGTGATCTTTGTGTGTGTTCAGGTGGTACTGCTGGTAGCACAGACCAGTCAGCTTTATCAGTTTGACATGGGTATTGGTAATCATCGTGGTTTTTGTGTGTGTTCAGGTGGTACTGCTGGTGACGCAGACCTTCCTTCAGGACGACTGGTCCGGGTACTCGGTGCTGCAGGCTCAGGGCAGCATCAGCGACACCTTACCGGACCGTGTGCTGGTGCTGATGGTGGGACCGCTGCAGCCCTGGACAGCCAGGGAGCCCAGCCACTTGTCCATGAGGACACTGCTGCGTATGATTCCCGAGAGCTGTGTGTACCACGTGCCCGGGGCTTTCACCCCTCGACACAACATCTGGACCACTCTCGGAGACCGTATTGCCAGAGACCCAATTTGATCCAGTGTTCGTCTGAAGTTCTTGTTTTATTTATTTTATAAGTGATCATGTTCACGCTGTTTATATGAACGCTCAGCAGAGACTTTTCTTCTCAGGAAGCTAAAACATTTGAAAGCAATCTTGTTTTTGACATTTTGACATGGTATGGTACCATACATGTAAAACAAAACAAGGCTAAACTGCACCGCATTGTTGGGGCGGTCAGCAAACTTGCCAAGCAACCAGAAAACAGCTGACCAGTCTCTACCAAGCTGCCATGAAGCGAAAAGCTATCAAAATTGTCCGGGATTTGAACCATCCTCTCAACCCTTTTTTTTTTAAATTCCCCCTTCAGGTCAACGTTTTACTATCCCTTTGTCACGGAGGGACCAGTTTAAAAAGTCATTCCTTCCTTCTGTAGTCACCATTCTAAATTCTTCTCGCATCGTGTTGAGGCTGGGCAGCTGGGGAGTACACGAAAAAAGTGGGTGTGTGGGTGTGTGTGTGTGTGTTTGTGTGTGCGTGCGTTTGCGTGCGTGTGCGTGCGTACGTGCGTGTGTGCATGCGTGTGTGCGTGCGTGCGTGCGTGTGTGCGTGCGTGCGTGCGTATATGAGAGGGTAAATACATTGCAATATTATATTTGATTGTGATAGATATAAAGATTAATTACCTTATTTAGATTTTATCTGTAATTGTATTATATTATAAGATGACAGCACTCTGGGTCAGTGTTATTGGTAATATGATAGGTGTGCTTGTTATGATATATGTAAACCTATGTATATATATATCTATATATATATACGACTAGTGTCTGTGTGGTTTTCGATGGATCTGTTTCAAATTTGGTGGGCATATTCAGGTACACCCGGGACACAACCTGGTCGATGAGATATTTCAACACGTGCTCTCAGCGCGCAGCGCTAAACCGATTTTGTTTTTTGTGCTGAACCGATTATTTTTTTTTTGTCTGGATCCACTACCAGTAACTCTTCCTTATCTTCTCCAGGGTTTTCAGCCGCGATTATCTCCCTTCCTTCGTGCGGTGCGCCGGCAAAGCCGACGTACACCCGGCATAGCCGGGTCCCCGGCGCAGCCGGGTATTCGGATCGACTTCTTCCCGGCGCAGCCGTACCCGGCGAAGCGGGTATTCATCTAGTATATATATATATATGTTGTTGTCCTATCAGTGAATGTGCTAAGTATTCTTGTGAAATGTTCGTTATAATTGTGTACAGGCAGGCAGGGTGTGTCAAAGAAAATGTGCCATTTTTCTGTAATATTTCAATGGACAATAAAGTGTTGTTATTGTTGTTATTGTTATTGTTATTTTTTCAAGTTAGAGTTTCAAAACTTCACACTCGGCCAGGGTTCTATGCCTCTTAGACATGATCACAATGCGGTTGATCCTTGTCTGATTTTGAAGCCACAGTATGGTCGAATTCGAGTCAAAAATGCAAAACTGTCGTTACCTTAAATATCTTTAGAGTACAGCTTTAAACCTTTTCACATATCAAGGGGATCATAACTTCCAGACATAACGAACATCTGGTTGACCCGTGTCAAATTTTAAAAGGTCACAACAGGATCAAGTTGTGGTAAAATACAATTCGAAAAAAAATCTTATTTTTATGCAACGTTTTTGACGCCAGAACATCAAAACTTCTCCAACTTCAACATGTGTGTGTACATGAACAAAGTGTGGTTGATTCTTGTCTAATTTCAAGGTCACAGAATTTTCGAAGTTGAAAACGGAGAATGTTAGTTTTCTTTGACATTTTTTAAGCTAGGGCTTCAAAAGATAGCTTGGATATTGCTTCTGATATTCATTACACATAGTTCAAGTTTAATTGACTTTCATGGTCTGTCAATGTCACATTGGTGCAAAAACGAAAAACAAGTAAACATTTTCCCGAGTAATTTATATATTTATTATTTATATCTTAAAACCTGGCACCCACATAGTCTTTTGTAATCCTCGTTTGTTTATAAAGTTCGGATAATCCCCATCACATTTCAATAACACTACAAAGGCTAAAAGAATGCCTTAAAACAGTGAGTGGTGGGTTTTTTTAATTGAAAACCCCAGA
>NC_090248.1:47065384-47162884 GCF_037325665.1 Littorina saxatilis
GGGGGGGGGGGGGGTTCACATGAATCACAGGAAAAAATAGAAAACATGATATTTAAACGTATACAAAATACACAGTGGTTTGTTCCAAGCCGCTTTCCTGTATCTATAATCTTGCACATCAATGCTGCCTAATATATACATACAACCGAACAATAAATACAGCAACAACCGTGAAAACCTTCAGCGACAATTAGAGAGAGAGAGAGAGAGACTCAGACCGTGGCTCAGACTCAGAACTTTATTACAAAAGGATAAAGGTTTTAGGCAAAGCCTATTCTTCCAACCTGTCCAAAGAGAGAGAGAGAGAGAGAGAGAGAGAGAGAAAAAGAGAGAGAGAGAGAGAGAGAGAGAGAGAGAGAGAGAGAGAGAGAGAGAGAAAAAGAGAGAGAGAGAGAGAGAGAGAGGGTTTGTTGGTGTATTGTCATTAGGTAATAAAAGCCTTCAAGACAAGGTACAAGACGACAATATCTGCATTATTCATAAAAATGGGGGGGAAATGAGAGAGAGAGAGAGAGACGGGGGGAGAGAGAGAGAGACGGGAGAGAGAGAGAGACGGGGAGAGAGAGAGAGAGAGAGAGAGAGAGACGGGGAGAGAGAGAGAGAGAGAGAGAGAGCATTGGATTTATTGTTTGACAAAGAGTATTGATTAAACATGTATACATTTTTCGCTTTCGCGCCGAACAACTGTGAAATGCCAAAGCAAAACACTGTACAATGAAAAAAATGAAAACAAAATCAATTCAGCTACTCATGTCCAAACGAAAATACACAATACATGCCACTGGACATTCCCAAACAGCTAAGATAAAAAAAAGAAAAGAAGATAAAGAAAGGAAGACGAGTGATGTACTCCGCCGTGATGGCATCTGGTTCTATTACCTCGCGGCGCATGTAAAAACCTGAATGGGCATGCGGTTGTTTACTATGGTTTTCACGCAAAAGGAAATACCCATACAGTCTTTTTGTCATACATCTCTTCGCTTGTTGGTAGTGTAACCGTTTATTTATGTTCAGTTAACTCTTTTCTGTATGCTTCCCTGCCAAGGGCAGATACAAGATGGAACAACGCTGTCCGCCAGGGTTTAGTTGCTCGCTGATCCTCCTCACCTTTGCCATGTTGACCTTCCGTGACGTCACCTCAGTACCTTGCAACTTCGTGACGTCAGAGGGTGGAACAAAGGCTGCGTGCAACAACCGTCGACTGACCCAGTTTCCTGGCGACTACCCTGCAGCTGTGACGTGGCTAGATATTTCGTCAAACTTCCTGACCTCACTCGATGGACTGGCAAACCCTAGATTCACAGCTTTACACCACCTTGACGTAAGCAATAACTTGCTGACGTCATTACCAGCTGACGCTTTCCGGGATACGCCACACTTACAAGAGCTGAGCTTGGAGGGCAACGCGCTGTGCTCGTTGTCGGGTGACGTCTTCCGGGGTCTGCACAATCTGACACAGCTGACACTAAGTCAAACCAAGCTGACGGAGCTGTCGCACGTGACACTCAGCCACGTGACTCAGCTGACATATCTGGATCTGAGTAACAACCAGTTAGACTCCGTGCCCACAGAAGCTTTATGCCACACACCATGGCTGCAGGTTCTAAACCTGGGAACGAATGCGCTGCGTACTGTTGGCGACAACGTCTTCATGCCAATGTTGAACCTTCAACATCTAATTTTGAAAAGTAACAAGCTGACAGTCCTACACCAGGCGGCTTTTCACGGTCTGCGCAAATTGCGAGTTCTGGACCTCAGTGACAACAGCTTGGCATTGGACAACAGCACCTACTCCCCTGGTGTGTTCAGTCCTCTCGTCGCCCTGGAAGAGCTGTACCTGACGGGCAACGACGACAGCGCTGAGGGCGACTACCCTCTGAACGTGTTCATGCCGCTGCCTTCTCTGCGGGCCCTGTCCATAGACACCTTCAGCGACACTAACTTCGGGGCGGCCTTCACCTCGCTGACCCGTCTCACCTCACTGACTTTAGCTTCCTTTGACTCTCGGGGCTGCGGCTTGAAGCGTCTGACCAATCACACGCTGCACGCTTTTCGTCACTCCGGCCTGCGGACCTTGGTTATCAGGGATTGCCCTTTGCTGGATGTCGAGACATGCGCCTTCTGTGACCTTCCCAGGCTTTCCTGCCTGTCCGTGTATCGTGGTCGTCATTTTTTGCACCTGTCGTCCTTGCTGCTCGCACTGTACGGTCTGCAGAACCAAACCATGGACCTCGTTGACTTTTCTGACAACAGGCGTCGCGATCTGCCCACCATACTGGACATGACAAACACGAAGTATCTCTATAACACGTGTATTACACAGCTCAACCTGCGCAAAAACGACATTGCTGGAATGTCCTCCAGAGGTTTACGCATAGATTCGCCGTGGCTGAAATGCCTGAGGCACGTAGACATGTCCTACAACAAATTAAGCTCTGGTGACAGATCTCTGTTCATGAAACTGCTGCTTGGCGCGACCAACATGGAAGTGTTCGAGGCTCAGAATCAGAGAGCCTTCGCTGTAGGTGACAACAATCGGCCTACCGGGGACGCTTCCAGACAACCGGATATCACTTTGAAGCTAAACACGGCAAGGTCGTTGAGAGTGTTCAACCTGAGGGCAGCCGTCCAAGAGTTGGGCCAGCTGCCCAAAGGGATCAACTTCACACAGGGAGGAAACATCACCACGCTGAACCTGGCCTACGACGGCGCCTACTACTGTGACAGCACCATCACCGGCCTCACGGCCATCAAAGACTTAGACTTCAGCGGTAACAACTGCCATGTCCTGAGCACTGGCCTCTTCCAGCACATGACCACTCTGCGACGTCTGAACGTGTCCAACGTACACGTCACACAAGACTTTCTACTGGCCAACGGCTCGGAGTTGCTTCGGCCCTTACGGGACCTTGAGGTGTTGGACCTGAGTGACAACGATCTGATGGACTTGCCTGACGATCTGCTTCAACACCAGCTCAATCTCAGCTGGCTTGGATTGGCTCGGAATCGGTTCCAGGTCAGAATACATCCTTCTTTGCCCAACTTACACATGTTTGTGCGTGAATTGTTTGCTAAATCGGGTCATGTAGAAGAGAATACGTGAGCTGTACTTTTGTATTTCCTCATCTGTGTAACCTGTGACTGTTTATGTATCCATACATACGTCCCTGTCCTACCATTGTATTCAATAGGTTTCGCCTTCCCTCTCCAGGTTGAAATCCCTGACATATCTGAACCTATTCTATGTCTTCTATTACCCCCCGCGGGTAAGGGGGAGTCCCATATTGGTTGGGACGAGAAAGAATTTACCCGATGCTACCCAGCATGTCGTAAGAGGCGACTAACGGTTCTGTTTCTCCTTTTACCCTTGTTAAGTGTTTCTTGTATAGAATATAGTCAATGTTTGTAAAGATTTTAGTCAAGCAGTATGTAAGAAATGTTAAGTCCTTTGTACTGGAAACTTGCATTCTCACAGTAAGGTCATATATTCAACTATGTTGCAAGCCCCTGGAGCAATTTTTTGATTAGTGCTTTTGTGAACAAGAAACAATTAACAAGTGGCTCTATCCCATCTCCCCCCTTTCCCCTATCCCATTTCCCCCCTTTCCCTGTCGCGATATAACTTTGAATGGTTGAAAACGACGTTAAACACCAAATAAAGAAAGAAAGACCTCTTCTATTCGAACCTATCTGAACCTATTCTATCTCTGTGCAGACAGACCCAGCGAATGTGTATATTCAGACATCCCTGTCCTATCTTGACCTGTTCTCAATCTGTCGTCAGTACCAGTGGATGTACTCATGCAGACACTTACGTCCTATCTTGACCTGTTATTTATTTATGCTAAAACTTCAAGCGGATGTGTCCATGCAGACATCCCTGCCCTATCCTGACCTGTTCTCTCTGTGCTGACAGTACCATTGGATGTGTTAATGCAGACATTCCTGTCCTATCTAGACATGTTCTCTATGTGTGCAGACAGTACCAGTGGATGTGTTAATGCAGACATTCCTGTCCTATCTAGACATGTTCTCTATGTGTGCAGACAGTACCAGTGGATGTGTCCATGCAGACATCCCTGTCCTATCCTGACCTGTTCTCTCTGTGCAGACAGTACCAGTGGATGTGTCCATGCAGACATCCCTGTCCTATCCTGACCTGTTCTCTCTGTGCTGACAGTACCAGTGGATGTGTTAATGCAGACATTCCTGTCCTATCTAGACATGTTCTCTATGTGTGCAGACAGTACCAGTGGATGTGTCTATGCAGACATCTCTGTCCAATCTGGACCTGTCCCACAACAATATCCCCTCCCTGGACTCTGACGTCAGACAAACCCTGGACAACCTGGCAGCAAACCACACCGTCACACTGCGCCTGCGCGGTAACCCCTTGACCTGCACGTGCCAGTCGCTGGACATGGTCCGCTGGCTGGCCACCACCGTCGTCAGGCTGGACGGCGACAACCACAACCTGGCCTACGACGACGACTACGACGACAACGGCCGCGACTACCCCTGTGTCCTGGAGGACGGCGGGATGGGCAGCACGGGATCCGTGATGGCGCAGTGGGAGGCTCACTGGCGGCGCTGCGTGGGTCTGGCCTTCCTGACGGTGTCCGCGGTGGCGCTGCTGGTACAGGTGTTGGGCTTGCTGCTGACCTACCTGCTGTGGAGCAAGTGGACGTACGTGCGTCACGCCTGGCGAGTGTTGCGTCACCTGCGACTGCCGCGCCGCCACGACTTTGAGAAGGACGCCGTATTTGTGCACGCTGACGACGATCTGGAGCTGGCCGTGAAGGTGAAGGAAGCTGTGGGGATTGCCAGACCCGGTCTGCGGCTGTCGCTCCTGGCCGATGACATCATGCCTGGCTCCTTCCTGGCAGAGGGGATCGCCCGCTCTGTGGAGCGTAGCTGGAAGGTTCGTGTCCGTTGCCATCATTGTTTAGTTGTTATTGTGGTTCTGCTTCTCATACATTGAAACTGGCTGATGGATTGCCAAGGATTAGGATGTTTGTGTGAAATCGTGAGTGTATGAATGATGTTAATGTGCTATTTAGGATTCCTTTCTTGATGAGTGGCACTATGTGGATCATAGTTGAAAGCGTTTTTCTGTTTTGGTTGAACGGAGATTCTGTCGTTGCTTTACGCTTGTCTAATCATGATGTCCACGAACCACCCGTTGGTATGATGTGACGAATGTTGTTTCACGATCAGACGATGCTACTTAAAAATCTGTGATGTTTAATATTGCCATGTATAATTGTACATTAGTCGGGTGCCTTTCACGTGCACTTGGGGTTGACAGACCTAATTGTTTTTTGTTTTTCATTGTGCATTTTGGAGTCTTGAGAAATGACTAATATTGCCGCATTTATAAATATCACCGGGTGTCTACGCTTAATACACTGCTGTTGATGCGTGAGAAAAAAAGCATTTTGTTTTTGCACAGTTTCTTTTTTACACAGCTAACCATCAACAAGATCTCTGTTTTCAGACCATACCTTTTGGGTTATGAAAAACCTCGCTTCAGATCTCGTATGCTTGTATCAGAAACACGAACTCGTGTTAACCTGGTTTCACACATCGACCTGGTACATGTATTTGTGATATGAAGCGAGTTCTTTCATAACACATAAGATATGGTATGAAAACAAATTAATGTTGATGGTTTGAAGTATAGCCAGATACTGTATAAGAAATAAAGAATGCCATAATGGCTGTGTACTGCTGGTGACACAGCCCTACTGTCGTCTTTATCAGTTTGACATGGCCGTGATCCTATTGGGAGTCATCGTTGTCGTTGTGTGTGTTCAGATGGTACTGCTGGTCACTCAGACCAACTGTCTGACCAGTCCGCTTTATCAGTTTGTCATGGGTATTGGTACTTATCGTGGTCGTTGTGTGTGTTCAGGTGGTACTACTGGTGACACTGACCTACTGTCTGACCAGTCAGCTTTATCAGTTTGACATGGGTATTGGTACTAAGCGTGGTCGTTGTGTGTGTTCAGGTGGTACTGCTAGTGACACAGACCAATCCGCTTTATCAGTTTGTCATGGGTATTGTTAGTCATTGTGATCTTTGTGTGTATTCAGGTGGTACTGCTGGTAGCACAGACCAGTCAGCTTTATCAGTTTGACATGGGTATTGGTAATCATCGTGGTTTTTGTGTGTGTTCAGGTGGTACTGCTGGTGACGCAGACCTTCCTTCAGGACGACTGGTCCGGGTACTCGGTGCTGCAGGCTCAGGGCAGCATCAGCGACACATTGCCGGACCGCGTGCTGGTGCTGATGGTGGGACCGCTGCAGGCCTGGACAGCCAGGGAGCCCAGCCACTTGTCCTTGAGGACACTGCTGCGTATGATCCCCGAGAGCTGTGTGTACCACGTGCCCGGGGCTGTCACCTCTCGACACAACATCTGGGCCACTCTGGGAGACCGTTTTACTCGGCACGAAAGTTAACATTGCAGGCTTTGGTTAGCATTGCCAAAAGATCCAGGCCACGCTGTGAGACGAGTAATCAAACAGTGCTGGGCTGGGCATGGCTAAATCTGTACGTCATTCAGGGCCGGACTACCGGGAGGGTTATGGGGGTTGCGCAACCCCCCACCCCCCCTAGCCTAAACATGTACCTCACTTATTTAAAACATTTTTTATCATTGTTTATTTTATGCCGTTTCATGCAAGGAGCGACCATTTTCCTATCTCAGAATATGACCTTCCCATCAGCTTCAGGGGGCTCTGCCCCTTGACCCCGCCAGGGGGACCATCCCCCTGGACCACCACTGGCAACCCCCCCCCCCTCCTCTTAGCCTAGTCCGGCCCTGTCATTGCCTAAAGATCTGGGTTTCTCATGGAAACTATGATGAGTTTGAATGAATAAGATAATTATTAACTGGCAATTCTACAGAAGGATGGGTATCACTGAATCTGAGAAGCAAAGGGAAGTAAGCGTTCTAAATGCATACAACATGACTGTGCAATAGAGTACGTGAGATTTATGCAGAGCCACTTTCCTGGGCACCTTATAAGGGTATCAATGAGGAGTAAAAGTGTCAATGCTGGGATGTAAGAACGAATGGAAAGAGGATGTAACTTGTTAAATGGACCGTTACTCAATCCAGCAAGGCTGAAAGTAAGTAGTTGTGCATAGCTCATTATGAGCACATAATTATGCTTATTGAACCTGTGAAGTTGCAGGTAGCTCACAACAAATTGCGTTATTTATGAAAGCAGAGTACTGCCAAACAGAACATTTTGAAAGCAACTGCATCCCCCTATAGCTGTGAACCACAGACGATGGACAGGGAGAGAGAACATAAATGAAAATCTCTGGCAATAGTTCTCTTTGGGCATGATAAAGATAGTTTCACCATCATTACACACACACACACACACAGACACAGACACACACAGACACACAGACACACACACACACATACACACACACACACACACACACACAGATACACACACACACACACACAGACACACAGACACACACACACACACAGACACACACACACACACACACACACAGACACAGACATACACAGACACACAGACACACACACACACATACACACACACACACACACACACACACACACACACACACACACACACACACACACACACGCCTCTTATCATACCTTTTATTCCTTAAATCTAAATTCAAATCTTGTGAATCAACAATAGCATGGTTTTATAAAGCATATCATGATCAACAACCAGAAGTGATGATTTTTAATGCACATGCAGTTTAAAGGGCTGTACTTCTAAATGAGTTATAAGCAACTCAAAAAAACAAAAAGCTGTCTTAAACACAGGATTGTAAGAAACGACAACAACAACAACAACATCTGAAAACCCGATAATAATAACTGCAAAGGTAGCCTATATCAGAAAATATGGTACTGAAGTTTAGAAGTCAGAAACAAATTCAAATCTCAATACACAGAATTTCACAGATTTGCAAAACAAAGGCTTTCACCAAAAGTAGACATATTTTGTCTTAATTCCATACATTTTAGATTTGATTTTGATGACACTGTCTGCTTTACTTTACATACGTGCCGTTTTAACAAATCAAATAAAGGAATGCTATCAACATTGAGAGAGACAGAGAGATAGACAAGCAGACAGACTATAATTGTGATTGACAAAGAACATGGATGTCTTTGTTTTTTGTAGACGGCAAACACACGATCATTAAGCATAATCAAACATATAAGTACACTACTAAGATTAACTTATAACATGAGCATTTAAGCAATAAGCATCATTTATATATATATATCACAGTCACTGACGCTCATAACCACAGCGCTAGCGAACAGTCGCATAAACCACACACACACACACGCACACACGCACACACACACACACACACACACACACACACACACACACACACACACACACACACACACACAGTCTGAACAGTTCAAGTGTAAAATATGAAGATTAACATAAATTATGTGATCGACATTTAAAATGGCTATTGCTGAAGGAATAAAATAGTTTTTAAAAGAGTTCTTGCGGGCCATAGGCACTCTGAGTCACCTCAAACTTCGAATGGAGAGGATGAGATTGGTTGCTCAGAATCTTGGAAGCTTTCTTTTTCAGAGCGCTGGTGTACAGGCCTGACAGAGGTGCCTGCTTCCTTCCGATTATTTTGCCCGCTAGGCCAACGACTCGTGCTAGCCTGCTTTTGTTTTTAACTGTTAAATTGCCATAGTAAGAAACCAAGTTAAAGGTTAACACACTTTCCACGAGAGATTTGTACACAGATTCTACGACGTCTTTGTTTACGTTAAAACTTCTGAGCTTGCGCAAAAGATAAAGGCGCTGATTTGCCTTCTTGCAAATAAAATCAACATTTTCAGTGAAAGTAAGATGGTGATCAAGGACTGTCCCAAGATATTTAAAATGTTTAAAGTGACTTGTTCTACCTCCTGTCCATTTATTTGCAGCGCACGGTGAGGAAAATGATGGATTTTGCTTTTGTCTGTTTCCATGCAATACACAATTCCTTCGTTTCAGTTGTAATACATACATACATACATACATACATGCATATGAATACATACAGACCGAAATTAGATCAGCCTTATGATGGTTAGGTAGAACATAATATTTAAGCTACTCCTCTCCTGGATATAAACAGAGTTAGGCTACTGCTGCAGGTCTTTACATCTTCGTTGCCATGATTGATTGAACCAGTATCGCAGCGCTGACACTCAGGAATCGTGCAAACCGTTTGGTAGTATAACGCGGGATTCCAATTAGCTTAAAGGCCGGGACAACACGGTTATGGACAGTACCTAGACTACCAATGATTGTCACTATCACCCTGCAGAAAATACCCGAGTTCATTTTATCTGTACACAGGCATAACACGTATCCATGAAACTGTCGAAAGGAACGCTCACTTCAACAATGAAAACCTCTCGGTTAATATACATTACATACATAGCCTACACACACACACACACACACACACACACACACACACACACACACACATACACCACAACCCTCGTCTCGATTCCCCCCTCTACGTTAAAACATTTAGTCAAAACTTGACTAAATGTAAAAAGACACGTACAGTCCACAGCGCCCACTGACTGGAGCGCCCTCTCTTCCAACAAGGGGAGACAAACATTGACGTGTCAACAGCAGGCACGCAAGGGGGACCACTGAGCACACACAATACCACGGTAAAAACAACAACAGAGTAAACAGACAAAAGAATTCAGACAATCCCGACAGCTCACTACCAGGAAGTACGCACAAAAAGAAGCCTATATATGTACTAAACAAAGATGATTAATATAATATGTAAATCAAAGGCATATAAATTCTAACTGGAGTTAATTTAGGCAACAGTAAGCGAAATCCGGCTCTGAGATAAGAGCCACTGACATATTCACCAACGTATTCAAGGAAAAGTCGGCGATTTCCCTTCCCTGTTTAATGCCGACAGCTGTAGTGACCCAATTAATCAGCTAGACACTCACGCGCGCAGTGGTTTTCCCCCCTATGTTTAAGATCCTCTACCGCTTGGGAGTACTTGTTAACCCGAACAGCGATTTGTAAAAATGTAAAAATATTGCATTCCTCAAAGTAATACATGCCTTTTATTTGTTTATTAATATTTGTTGTTTAGAGCCTCTATGCTGGGTGGTGGGGGGTGGTTTGGGCCCGATAGATAAAATATTACGATTTTTAGCATAACTCAAAGAAAACCAACCCGAATTTCCCAGCGAAGGGACAATTAAGTTATGAAAAAAAAAATCGAATAGATCCCTTGACTTTGGGGTAGCGCGACTCTGTTGCTGCTAGCTTTCCACTGGGAGGAAGCAACCCGAATTTCCCAGCGATGGGGCAATAAAGTAATCAAAAATCCACACACAAAATCGAATAGATCCCTTGATTTTGGGGGTAGCGTGACTCTGTTGCTGCTAGCTTTCCACTGGGAGAAAGCTACCCGAATTTCCAAGCGATGGGACAATAAAGTAATGAATACAATTTTTTTTGTTTTAAATCTAATAGATCCCTTGACTTTGTAGATGACAAGAAAATATCGGGCGCATTTACGTGATTTGTAACAAAGGTTTTACAAATCACGGGTTAACAGTACTTGACATGACTGAGCACACGTCACGCTAGTTTCAAACAGAAGCTACAATTCTGTACATGATGCATGATGTGCAGGTTATTCTGACATTTGTTTCACCCTGAATAGTATGATCCTACTTTCCTCATTGGAAAGATCTTGAGGCTCGTGCGTTCATCCGGTTTCCTCATACTTCATTTGTTAATACCGTAAACTACCTTGTATACGCCCATCCCCCCATATCATCATATGCACCAATTTTGCCCAAAAGTTGGGTGTGGGCGTTTACTAGGTACTACACCCTGTGCATGATCAGTTTCTCGTTAGAAATCTAAATGTTTGGTTGCTTGGTATAAAATTGTCAATGGGACTTGTTTCTGTAGAAACAAATATCCATGCTCTATTAGTTTTACTCACACGAGTTCGTGTGTGTGCAAGTGCCTCGCCAGAACGAAACCTAGAAGCAAATCATGAATGAAATCCAATTACTTTATGGTTTGGTAACAATGCTGTGACATAAATCAAGTGAAAACTGAAAAAGATAACTCAAGTCCTGCTTTGTAGAACCGGCGTTAGTCAAAGCCGAACAAACATCACAAACAAGCACGCGCGGCAGTCAGTTCATTTGCACTGAATTCAGGGCCGGACCCAGGGGGGGGGGTTCCAGGGGTTCCGGAACCCCACCCCTGGAAAAAGCATGTACCTTGCTTTGAGTGGTTTTTTTTAAACTAGTTTTAGCACCAAAACAATGCTGCTCTTAACCCTCAAAACAAGGCCCAGAATGCACCAGATTGCACAGATTTTAACCGTTTTTCAAACATTTTCCGGGGGAGCATGCCCCCGGACCCCCCTAGTTCGCTTGTGGCTTCGCCACTTCGCTGATTTGCCCCCCCCCCAAAAAAAAAAGGAGGAACCCCCCCCCCTTACAACTCATTTGGTCCGGCCCTGCTGATTCAAGTCATCAAATTCTTTTCAACCTCAATTCTCTTTTATAACTCAGCTGCACTGCGGTGAGAGTATTAATCAACGGTATGCCTTCATAACAGCATCTTGGCATTATACACTCGGGCGCATTCTTTGTAGTATGTAGAAGTTTACAAACGCAAAAAAAATTGTTCAAAAAATATTTGTTGTGACATCATTAATCCAGAAATGGGGGGTGCCCTTTGCACAGCTTTCGGCCCAAAATAGGGGGTGTGCGTATACTAGGTAGTTTACGGTACATACAGTCAATATTTGACTTAATGTTTAGCTGGGGTCTGGGTATTGATTCATAAAATCGATGATCTGAGTCGAAAGCCCGCTCAAAATCAATCCGTTTAAATAGATGAATTATCAAGGAAGTACTGTATATTTGTTTCAGATATGTGAAATTGGCAGCATGTCGACAATGTCCTCGCAGTTGTACAGTCTTTCTCTGTGTCTGATTTGATCTGAGGTATTTTATTATATTTCGTCTAAATGTTTCAGATACATGAACTGGGACTGGGAATCGAGACGAGGGTATTGGTGTATGTATGACTGTATGTATGGATGGATGGATGGATGAGTATGTGTGTGTACGTCCACAGCGATACCTAAATAAAACAATTCCCCGACATATGTTTACGAAACTTTGCATATGAGTTCTTCAAGATGATAATATTCCCAGGCTGTTTTTATCTTTATTTTCTTGATAAATGTCTTTGATGACGTCATTTCCGCTTTTACAAAAGTCGAGGCCGCATTGTGGTGACCTCATTTTGTAAGCAAATTAATTGCAACATTGGTCAAACATTTCAAGTTTTGACTCAATCTGGACTATGGGTTTCATTTAAAGTTCGGAAGCTTAATGAATGATAATTAGTTTGCTCATGAAAGGTGTCATCAAAATCGAATTTTCTCTAACAGATTTAAAAATTATTGCATTTTATTCCTCATTAATTCCTGAATGCAAACATATACAGATATTTTATATTTAGTCTGGAAATGTACTCAGATTTAAAGAAAATCGGTTTATGCAAATTAGGTCTGACCAGTGTTAATTGGCATGCTTCGACGAGACCAGCTTGACCCGTCTCGGTTTACGAGTTTCGGCTAGCCAGGTTGTTGTGGGCTCGACGATGACTTATCCAAGGTTTTCAGTGTCTGTCTTTTAGTTTCAGGCCGACAGAGTGACTAAACGTTTTAGTAACGCTTTATACGACTTTTTATTTTTATTTTTTTATCTTAGGTAGACAGGCCACAATGAACCTTTCAGTTCAGTAAATTTATCCATCCAAAAAGCTCTTCACCGAACGAGCAGGCCCTTTAAATGTCAGTTCATTCTGTTTGGCAAAGTAGCTCTGTTTATGCACGGTCTGCTTGGTCAATATTGATTTAGGCTTTGATTTCACATTTATTCCTTCCGGATCGGTGGCAAGGCTTTCATTCCAGTTCTACTCATTCCAATGTTTGGCAACATCACGATCAACAGAACTGTATTGAGAGACAAGAACAGCCCTGTCTTCTTCTGTATACAAAAAGTACGTATACTAGCAGGTTCTATCAGTATTCATTCGCTTTCATTTCTGTGAAATCATCATGTTTTCTTCTTATTTAAAAAGGGAAAACAGTCAGTCCAGCGTTGTAGAACGTTATCAGGGTACGGCCTTACCTGTTACACGCCCAAAGCAAACATCTCTTGCACCTATATTGTACTTCTTTTGGGCATAGTGTTCCAAAGTTTCTGTGCATTGCTGTAAATTTGAAGCCTTGTACTTTTTGTTACAAATATTTGAAAAGAAAATGTATGTCAAAGAGGGGGCCCTATGTGTAGCCATGTTCCTAAGTTAGGCAACAAAAAAAATAGTCTGTTTACGGTAACCCGACCGACCCTATTTTTTCGCGCGACCCTAAACTTTTTTTTGGCATATGGGAAAAAAAAAAAAATCTTTTGTTTTTTTTGCAAAATAACGTAAAAATATGGTTTTTTGGGGGAAAAAAAAAATTAAAAAAATCCCGACCTACCGACCCTATTTTTTTGGCCTATGTTACCGTAAACAGACCTATTTTTTTTTTGGCCTTATATAGCAACCACCTCTTTATGTTCTGTTTGGATAAAAGGCCGTTCGGTTGTTTGATTTGATTGTGGGAAGCACAGGCTGGGTATACCGTCACAAAATCAGTGGGTTCCAGTTAGATAACCAAGGTTATTTTCGTTTTCTGTTTTGTCTGAAAACGTAGTTTCATTAGGGATGCAACAGAAAGGCTCTCGATTTTTTTGTTTGTTTGTTTGCTTAACGCCCAGCCGACCACGAAGGGCCATATCAGGGCGGTGCTGCTTTGACATATAACGTGCGCCACACACAAGACAGAAGTCGCAGCACAGGCTTCATGTCTCACCCAGTCACATTATTCTGACACCGGACCAACCAGTCCTAGCACTAACCCCATAATGCCAGACGCCAGGCGGAGCAGCCACTAGATTGCCAATTTTTAAGTCTTAGGTATGACCCGGCCGGGGTTCGAACACACGACCTCCCGATCACGGGGCGGACGCCTTACCACTAGGCCAACCGTGCCGGTAAAGGCTCTCGATTCGAAGAAACCATATACACAGACAACATTAGCAACTCTGTCAGTATCATGGAACTTCTCAATCTGTTTGACTGTGCGAGTCATTTTACGGTTGAAGATTTTTAGTGCTATTCAACATGGCAGACTTTCAACCATTTTTCGTCCAACTTATAACATGCGTGAACACAAATGTCTGAAAGTTTGAAGGCAGTGCATTTAGGAGTTACTGAAATATACTGCTTTTTGTCTAATTACCCGCTAAAACGGCTTTAAAAAACAGAAAAAATGGCTTCTGATAAGAATGACACCTACACGGTTCACCATGCCATAACGTCATTGTAAGACAAGGCAGTTGAACAAAACTGACTGTGTGGGATACATATTTGATTTTTCTTTTCAACGACATGCAAACATTGTTCAGTTTTAGATGTTCGGAAGGTTTTTTTTGGGGGGGGGTCGATTTTAACATGGGAACCTTGATTTTGTCAACTTAATTTTCGGGGGTATTCGTGTTGTAGGTACCACTGCATAAACACTACCTTAATGTATCATCAATCTGTTTAACGTTTGGTGAATATGGTAGGGGAAGAAAATGCCTTTTCCAGTCATGTAGCTGGTTTTAAAATAAA
Organism: Littorina saxatilis; assembly: GCF_037325665.1. NCBI lineage: Eukaryota > Metazoa > Mollusca > Gastropoda > Littorinimorpha > Littorinidae > Littorina > Littorina saxatilis. The sequence goes on from NC_090248.1 coordinate 47,080,173, forward strand.
CAGCCTTTTTGTACAGATCTGCACTCAAACGCATGTGCCGAGTTTTGTGTGTGTGACGGGTAGTATAGATGTTGCTGATTAGGCCACGTGTTATCAATACGATTTCTCTCCCTCATTTTATCATACAGATGCAGAATGGAACACCGCAGCCTATCCGTAATAAGCTGCAATCGTGTGGTCTTCATCAGCATTCTTTGTGTGATGGTTTACAACGTCACAGCAGTACCCTGCAACTTCGCCAAGTCAAAGGACGGAATTAAGGCTGAGTGTGATCACCGTCGACTGACCAAGTTTCCTGGCGACTACCCCGCTGCTGTGACAGGGATAGATATATCTTTTAACTTTCTGACTTCCCTTGTTGGTCTGGCGGACCCTAGCTTCATAGGTGTACGTCACCTTGATCTCAGTCACAACTCCCTGACGTCATTACCAGATGACGCTTTTCGGGACACACCACACTTACAAGAGCTGAGCTTGGAGGGCAACGCGCTGTGCTCGGTGTCGGGTGACGTCTTCCGGGGTCTGCATAATCTGACACAGCTGACACTAAGTCACACTAAGCTGACGCAGCTGTCGAACGTGACACTCAGCCACGTGACTCAGCTGACATATCTGGACCTGAGTAACAACCGGTTGACCTCCGTGCCCACCGAAGCTTTAAGTCACACTGTGCATGCCGATGTGGCATGCATTCACCTACTTTTTGTTGTAATTACGTTTGCTCAAGTCATTGCACGATGTAAAAAGAAGTAAACCGTGTTTTTATTGTGGCACCTTGTTGTGACCCGTTTTGTGGAGCGTTAATATTTTTACGTGTAATTCACGTGCTCCTTGTTCAGTTGTTGTGACCTGGTTTTGGTCGGAGCGTCACAAACTGCGTCGTTTAGTTCTAGAACACCGTGAGATTCACGTGCTCTTTTCCGTGTTTTGATTTTGAGGTGAGCCCTGCGAATCTGCGTTGCAAGTTTTAGAATACGTGTGACTCACGTGTTTTTAGCTTTGTGATGTCAGCTAGTTCCTTGGTCTTCTTTCTGTTAAATATACCGTTTTAAGTTTTGAGCATGCACGGAGTGCGTGATCGGTTACTGATTGGTTGTAAAATAGTAGTTTCACCCGATTCTGTCTTAGGAATGTTGGTGGTTGGTCAATCCGGTGACTTTTGACTTTTGAATAACTATTCCATGTTAGGTTTTTGTTTCCATAAATACCGCTGCTTGACTCCTTCTCGTCAGTCGATCTGAGGGTTTTAGGAAGCGTTTGGTTTTGATGTAAACGTATGAAGGTTATCAAGTGAACCAACGGAGTGTTTCTTATGTTTTAACGTCAACGTAATGTTCTTGGAGACAGTTGTTTCTCAAGTGTGAATCGTTTTGTGCCCTTCGTTTGTGAGGCAACACGTTTTGGTACTGCTGGTCAACCCACACAGCGCATAAGTTTTTTACCGCAATAAGTAGTATCGCAATACGTAGTATCGCATTACGTGGTACTGTAACTATATATCTATACATTACTGATCCCTAGTGTCAGATGTAAAATAATAAACCAGTACTTTTGCGCGTTATCGCTTGTAACCTGTGTTTGTCATTTCGTATGAACAATATGTAGTACCAGCCTCGCTCACGAAGGCGCGCACAGTAAAAAACTTTAGTTGCTGTCGTCCAGTGAAAGAATTTTAGCTAAAGTAAACAAACTTAGCTGCTGACGCCCAGTAAAGAACTTTTGTTATTGACGCTCAATGAACGTAAACGTAGCTGTTGATAACCAGCAAAAGACTTTATTGTTACCTGTCACTGTGTTAGTAAACCATAGTTTGACATAGATCAACTTGTCGGTTAGAGATCTTCCTACTCTGTATCCGGCGCATTTTTTGTGACTTTTGTGTATTATCCCAAACGACCCTCAGATCGACTCATTTTACTTTATAACCAGATAAACCTTATGTATGTTTTAAGTGCTTTTGAATAAGCGAACATTGTAATGGAGAAGATTCCAGCAGATAAACCATTGGAAGCTTCAGGTTATGACATTAACGGCGATGAAGATGAACTTTCTCAAAGGCCTAGGCGTGACATTAAGCCTACTGAACAAGGTAGAGACTACCAGATTGAGATCAAAACTAGAAACTTTGTAAGACAACGAATATTCTTGGAACGAGCAATCGATGAGATAGTAACAGAGCTTAAACAAGAAACTCCTAATAAAGAGTCAGTAACCAGTCAAAAAAAGGTTATTTTGAGCATGTACAAGGATCTTGGTGACATTGAGAAAGTTCTTTGTATGATTGGTAGCGGTGAAATCGTTCAGGACAGCTGGGAGGATGTTCAAAGGGCAGTTCAGAACATTATGTTTTACATTGATCAAGCTCTTGTCAGACAAACGACTAGTGTGCAGGTGGCTAAGGAGCCTACTTCCAGGCATAGCAGTGTTACACCTAGCGTTGGGTCATCCACCCACAAGTCAGCCAGTGTTAAGTCTGCCATTCATAAAGTAGCTAGCATTACGTCAGCCATCCACAAGTCAGCTAGCCACAAGTCAGGTATCAGGAGATCAGGTAGCCAAGTAGCTTCTCGCGCCGAGTCTCTCCGCTCTAAAAGTGTTAGCTCTGAAGACACTAAATTGGCTCTTAAACTAGAGGCTGCATCCCTGGCCATAAAAGTGGAAGGTGACGCAATAAAGGAAGCTCAGTTTAGTGAACTGGATCTCTTACAACAACAATATGCTGAGAGAACTGCGGCTAGGCAGACTGAGGAAGCTGAGAGAACTGCAGCTAGGCAGACTGAGGACGCAGCTAGGCAGGCTAAGGAAGCTGAGAGAACAGCAGCTAGGCAGGCCGAAGAAGCAGCTAGGCAGGCCGAAGACGCAGCTGAAGCAGCTCTTGAAGAGATTAAACAGAAGAAGGCTTTGAGACAAATTCAGTCCACCGAATTAAAAACTAGCTTAAGAGAACAACAAGCTATGTTACAAGTATTGGAACAAGGTGAATCCGTTCAGCAGGATCTCCCTGATCTACCGTCAGTCGATTTGTTGAACACTAGGTTCCACCCTCGTCCTTTCGTTCCCTTGTACAGTCTTGTAGCCCCTCCTCTAAACAATGAACAAACAGCGATAGGAATAGGGACAGGTGCTGCCGTCATTGCTGACCAAGGAACACACCAGCCAGCCTTGGACCACGTCTGTTCCTGTCTGCAAAGCCGCCGTCATTGCTGACCAAAGGACACACCAGCCAGCCATGGACTTCACGTCTGTTCCTGTCTGCCAAGCCGCCAGCACCCATGACATCTCGACTGTCAACGTCAACGCTGCTGTCACCAACTTCGTCGCAGGAACCACAACGACTGAGCCACGACAGCACGCGTTACCTGTCGTGGACCTCGTCGTTGGAGTCAGCGCCTCTACAAGCGCCGCTACTACCAACAACGCCACCTACGAGGCGTACGGACCTCAACGTAGAGAGGATGTCAACGCCCCCCATCACGTCGGAACGAGCGCTCCTTTCGTCCATCAGGAGCCCTTCACCAACGCCCCCCATCACGTCGGAACGAGCGCTCCTTTCGTCCGTCAGGAGCCCTTCACACCCAACTACACGACGGCTGCAACTACATCCTCCATGCGGCCTACAGCGCTGCTGACCACACTGCAGCACCCTCTCGGTGCGTACGCTGGTCAGCCGCCTCTGCACAACGTTGGACACTCAACGACAAGCGTCACAGGCCCTCGCCCGCCTGATCTCGACCACACAGGTTGGTCCTATCACCTACCAGAGACAAGGGAAGGTGATGAGACGCAAGAACGACACACCTACTTCCCAGAAGAACGTCACCAACGCATGGACCACAGACGTTTTCAAGTTACCCCACCCTGTTTCCCCTATGATACCCACCTACATCCCAAACCAGAGCCTTTCGTGCCCACATTCCTGGACCCACATCAGACCACCCCCAAAGTTATTTGGGAAAACGAAAACGCAAGGCCCCCTGCGTACATGAACTTTGACAAGGAATGTCATGCAGATCGTCCATTTGCCACCTACCCCCCGTCTGCGTACTACCAACGTCCACTTGCTACTCCTGCCAAGCAGGACACTCCTATGGACTCTCTCGCCAAAACCCTATCAGACGCTCTGATGATCAACCGTTTGCCGATGCAGGAGCCGTGCATTTTTGTTGGTGACCCTCTCCAATATCCAATTTGGAGGTCGTCGTTTTCGTTTCTCATCGAGAGACAGAACATAACCAGCAGTGAGAAGTTATTGTATCTGCAACGGTACATCGGAGGTCAAGCAAGGGAGGCCGTGACCGGCTTCTTTCTGCTAAGAGAAGGTGATGCCTACGAGAGAGCCATGGAAGTGCTGGAAAATCGGTTCGGCAACTCATACGTAGTTTCGCAAGCTTTCCGGACCAAGCTGGACGAATGGACCCCAGTCAAAAGCAAAGATCCCAAGGGACTCAGAAGTCTGGCCGATTTCTTGCAGCAATGTTCCGTTGCTGCCCAGGAAGTTGGTGGACTGAGCATCCTGGATGATGCCCAGTACTTACGGAAGATCGTCGGAAAGCTCCCAGACTGGATGAGTCACAGATGGTCTAGAACAGTTGCTCGAACTAAGGTTGAAAAGAAGAGGTATCCTCTGTTCAATGAACTCGTGTCGTTCGTTACTCTCGAAGCAGACATTTCTAACGACCCTGTTTTCGGCTTGACAAGTGCATCGGGGACACCAAGAAAGTTCACAACGAACCTGTCAACCCTGACAGAGGATGTCACCGCATGTCTGCACTGTCAACTTCCGGACCATGACGCTGGGACATGTAAGGAACTCATAGTGAAGCCTCTGGTTGAGATACGAGATTTTCTGTTCAAGAACCGTATCTGCTACGGATGTCTCAGAAGTAAGGATCACCAGAGCCGTCAATGTATGCAGAAACAGACGTGCAAGAAGTGCAAGAAGGCTCATCCCACTTGTCTTCATGATGACAATTTCAAATATCAGAACAGTATGAGTGAAAACAAAGGGGCGAGTGAACACAAGAACAATTACCGTACCTCTGCTGCTGACGTTCAAGAGCCACTGACATCGTCGACCCCTACGGTGTCTGCTCTTAAGGCCAGCGAGGAAAACAGCATCGGTTTCACGTCTATGATCGTTCCCGTTCTCGTTTCCAGTGACTCTAACCCCAACGTAGAAGTGCTGACGTACGCACTACTGGACACTATGTCCAACGCCACTTTTGTAGTGCAGTCAGTGGCTGAAGAAGTTAAAGCCAAATCGCAGCCGACTACACTCAGGGTCTCCACACTGACTGAGGACAATGCTGTGGTCTCCGGCAGGAAGTACTCTGGATTGCGTGTCCGCTCTCCTACCTCCAGTGAGTTTGTCAGGCTCCCTTCTGCCATCTCACGACCTTACCTGTCCGTTGACCCCACGCAAATCCCCACCTCAGAGACTGTCAAAGTTTACCCACATCTCCAACACCTGTCCCCAAAACTGCCCCCCTTGTACCCTGATTGCGAAGCAGGCCTCCTCATCGGCTATGACTGCGCTGAGGCCCTCATGCCCCTAAACGTTGTCCAAGGACTGCCATTTGCAGTAGAGACTAAGTTAGGTTGGAGCATCGTCGGCAAGTCACCGCATTCCGTCGCCTTTGATGGCATAGCCTCGTCCATGCACGTAGTCGTCAAGCCAGGATCAAGAAAAGAAGAACGTGTAGCTCACGTCTACAAGGTACAGGTGGACGAAGTCTCGTGTACTGACCCATTACATGTTATGGAAAGAGACTTTGCAAGTGACTCAGGATCCATGTCCCAGGACGATGGAAAGTTCAAGAAGATCGTGAAGGTCAACGAAGCTGGTCACTTCGAGATGCTCTTACCATTTCGACCAGAGAAACCGTCCCTCCCCGACAACAGAAGTGCCGCAGTCAAGCATCTGAAGGGCCTGAAACGCCAGAAAAAACGAGGGTACCGTGATGACTGCGTCAAGGTCATGACATTAATCTTGTACGGGCTGATCGTGACGTGTTTTGCCTCTAGGGCAATCCACATTGAAACCCTGGATGACATGTCAAGTGATTCCTTCATCAACGCCCTACGCATTGTTGTCTCCATGCGAGGAAACATATCACGCATTTGGTGTGACAAAGGAACGAACTTTGTAGGTGCATGCAACGAGTTCAAACTGGCATGGAAGGAGATGGACTCTGAACGACTGACATCAAAGATGCTGGAAAGCAAATGTGAGTTCAAGTTCAACCCCCCTGCAGCTAGTCACATGGGTGGCGTTTGGGAGCGTCAGATACGAACGATACGCAGCATCCTGAATGGCCTTCTCAGAAGATCAGGCCAGCGTCTCACTACCTCATCACTTCGTACGTTCCTATACGAGGTGATGGCCATCGTGAACAGTCGACCACTGTCTGTCGAGTCATTGGAATCGGCAGATGGACCACGCCCTTTGACCCCCAACCACGTCCTTACCATGAAGTCAGGTGCCATCCTTCCGCCCCCTGGTGTGTTTGAAGATCCAGACCTGTACGCCAGGAAACGTTGGCGCTGTGTCCAGCGGATGGCAGACGAATTCTGGCTGCTATGGAAGAGCCAGTACCTTTCACTCTTGCAGAAACGTCGTGTCTGGCAACGTCCCCAGGCAAACGTACAGGTGGGAGATGTTGTTGTCTTGCATGACCAGAACTTGTGCAGATCAGAGTGGTGCATGGCTCGTGTAATCGAAGTGATGCCGGGATCTGATGGACTGGTCAGACGAGTGAAAGTGCATGTTGGAACAAAGGCTCAAGACAATCACGGCCGTCCCACTGGTGATAGTCGCATATTAGAGCGACCGATTCACAAAATGACTGTGTTAGTAGATTGTGAAAATCACAAAGATAAAGCTGTGTAAGCGAACTGAAAGAACATTGAACTTTGGAGTGTTTTTCCAATTTGACAGTTGTTGATTGTTGCGGTTTGTTTTTATACCAGATGATGTAACGGACATTTATGTTTTAAGTGGTGCGTTTTCTTTATGCCGTCGAGTAAATGACCAGTGGCATTTAGTTGAAACGAGATGTGTTGAAACATTGAAAATGATTGAACCGTAATAGTGCTGTGTAAATGTTTTGCAACACAATGATTTTGAGTTGTAAATTGGAAATGTCTAAATCTGCGTTATTCTTCTTTTGATATAAGGAATATGTTTGTACAAAGGTTTTTGAAGTAAATTATATTAATATAATTTCCGGTGGGAGTGTGCATGCCGATGTGGCATGCATTCACCTACTTTTTGTTGTAATTACGTTTGCTCAAGTCATTGCACGATGTAAAAAGAAGTAAACCGTGTTTTTATTGTGGCACCTTGTTGTGACCCGTTTTGTGGAGCGTTAATATTTTTACGTGTAATTCACGTGCTCCTTGTTCAGTTGTTGTGACCTGGTTTTGGTCGGAGCGTCACAAACTGCGTCGTTTAGTTCTAGAACACCGTGAGATTCACGTGCTCTTTTCCGTGTTTTGATTTTGAGGTGAGCCCTGCGAATCTGCGTTGCAAGTTTTAGAATACGTGTGACTCACGTGTTTTTAGCTTTGTGATGTCAGCTAGTTCCTTGGTCTTCTTTCTGTTAAATATACCGTTTTAAGTTTTGAGCATGCACGGAGTGCGTGATCGGTTACTGATTGGTTGTAAAATAGTAGTTTCACCCGATTCTGTCTTAGGAATGTTGTTGGTTGGTCAATCCGGTGACCTTTGACTTTTGAATAACTATTCCATGTTAGGTTTTTGTTTCCATAAATACCGCTGCTTGACTCCTGTCTCGTCAGTCGATCTGAGGGTTTTAGGAAGCGTTTGGTTTTGATGTAAACGTATGAAGGTTATCAAGTGAACCAACGGAGTGTTTCTTATGTTTTAACGTCAACGTAATGTTCTTGGAGACAGTTGTTTCTCAAGTGTGAATCGTTTTGTGCCCTTCGTTTGTGAGGCAACACGTTTTGGTACTGCTGGTCAACCCACACAGCGCATAAGTTTTTTACCGCAATAAGTAGTATCGCAATACGTAGTATCGCATTACGTGGTACTGTAACTATATATCTATACATTACTGATCCCTAGTGTCAGATGTAAAATAATAAACCAGTACTTTTGCGCGTTATCGCTTGTAACCTGTGTTTGTCATTTCGTATGAACAATATGTAGTACCAGCCTCGCTCACGAAGGCGCGCACACACACTCCTTGGTTGGAGATTTTGAATCTGGCCACGAACCAAATGCATACTATTGTTGAACACAGCTTTATGCCTCTTAAAAAGCTGAAACACCTTTATTTGAAACAGAATCAGCTGTCTTTGCTATGCCCAGTAGCTTTCAGCGGTCTACACAAATTGCGAGTTCTTGACCTCAGTGGCAACAGCCTGGCACTGGACAACAGCACCTACCCTCCTGGTGTGTTCAGTCAGCTCGTCGCCCTGGAAGAGCTGTACCTGGCGGGCAACGACGACAGCCCTGAGGGCGACTACCCTCTGAACGTGTTCACGCCGCTGCCTTCTCTGCGGGCCCTGTCCATAGACACCTTCAGCGACGCTTACTTCGGGGCGGCCTTCACCTCGCTGACCCGTCTGACCTCACTGACTTTATCGTCCTTTGACCTGCGGGGATGCAGCTTGAGGCGTCTGACCAATCACACGCTGCTCGCTTTTCGTCACTCCGGCCTGCGGACCTTGGTTATCAGTGATTGCCCTTTGTTTGATGTCGAGGTATGCGCCTTCTGTGACCTGCCCAAACTGTCCAGCCTGACCGTAAGTCATGGCTATCATGTTACGCACCTACCGTCCTTGCTGTTGGCACTGTACGGTCTACAGAACCAGACTATGGACCTCGTTGACTTTTCCGAGAATAGGCGTTACGCTCTGCCTTCCATTCTGGACGCCACGAACGCGAAGTACCTCTATAACATGTGTATTAAAAAGCTCAACCTACACTACAACGACATTGCTGCAATTTCCTCTACAGGTTTTCGCATAGATTCATCGTGGCTGAAATGCCTGAGGCACTTTGACATATCCCGGAACTTGCTGGCCTATGTTAGAAAATCCCTGGTTCTGAAACTGCTGCTTGGCGTGACCAACATAGAAATAATTGAGGCTCAGAATCAGAGAATCTTCCCTGTAGCTAGGGACGGCAATCCACCTCCTAAGGACACTCCCAGAAAAGAATTCACTGTACAGATAAACACGGCAAGGTCGTTGAGAGTGTTCAACCTCTGGGGAGCCGTCCACGACTTGGCCCAGCTGCCCAACGGGATCAACTTCACACAGGGAGGAAACATCAGCACGCTGAACCTGGCATACGCCGGCGCCTACTACTGTGACAGCACCATCACCGGCCTCACGGCCATCGAAGACTTCGACTTCAGCGGTAACAATTGCTTTGTCCTGGGCACTGGCCTCTTCCAGCACATGACCACTCTGCGACGTCTGAACGTGTCCAACGTACACGTCACACAAGACTTTCTACTGGTCAACGGCTCGGAGTTGCTTCGGCCCTTACGGGACCTAGAGGTGCTTGACCTTAGTGACAACCACCTGCTGAGCTTGCCTGAAGATCTGCTTCGACACCAGCTCAGTCTTAGCTGGCTTGGATTGGCTCGGAATCGGTTTCAGGTCAGAATACATTTACCCTTCCTTGCCCAACTAATACATTTTTGAGCATGCATTGTTTGTCCCCATTCATTCATTTGCAGCATCTACCGTTTGTGAAATCTAAATCGGGTCACGGAGAAGATAATGCGTGTTTGATTTTCGTCTTCTGTGCAACTTGTGACGGTGTGTATATATTCCATACATACGTCCCTGTCCTACCTGTATGCCTATTCAATAGATTTCGCGTTCCCCCTACCGGCTGAAATCCCAGACACATCTGAACCTCTTCTATCTCTTCTCATCCGGACCTCCCTGGACCTATTCTCTCTCTGTGCAGACAGAGCCAGCGAATGTGTCCATTCAGACATCCCTGTCCTATCTGGACCTGTTCCTAGTCTGCAGACAGTCCAAGTGGGTGTGCCCAGTCCGACACCTACGTCCTATCTTGCCCTGTTCTCTCTCTCTGTGTCTTTGTGTGTCTCTCTCTCTCTCTCTCTCTCTCTCTCTGTGCAGACAGTACCATTGGATGTGTATATGCAGACATCCCTGTCATATCTCAGTCTTGACATGTTCTCTCTGTGTACAGACAGTACGAGTAGATGTGTCTATGCAGAAATCTCTGTCCTATCTGGACCTGTCCTCTCTCTCTCTGTGCTGACAGTACCATTAGATGTGTATATGCAGACATCCCTGTCCCATCTTGACATGCCCTCTCTGTGCAGACAGTACCAGTAGATGTGTATATGCAGACATCCCTGTCCTATCTTGACATGTTCTCTCTGTGCAGACAGTACCAGTAGATGTGTATATGCAGACATCCCTGTCCTATCTTGACATGTTCTCTCTGTGCAGACAGTACCATTAGATGTGTATATGCAGACATCCCTGTCCTATCTTGACATGTTCTCTCTGTGCAGACAGTACCAGTAGGGGTGTATATGCAGACATCCCTGTCCTATCTTGACATGTTCTCTCTGTGTAGACAGTACCAGTGGATGTGTCTATGCAGACATCTCTGTCCCATCTGGACCTGTCCCACAACAACATCCCCTCCCTGGACTCTGACGTCAGACAAACCCTGGACAACCTGGCAGCAAACCACACCGTCACACTGCGTCTGCGCGGTAACCCCTTGACCTGCACGTGCCAGTCGCTGGACATGGTCAGCTGGCTGGCCACCACCGTCGTCAGGCTGGATGGCGACAACCACAACCTGGCCTACGACGACGACTACGACGACAACGGCCGCGACTACCCCTGTGTCCGGGAGGACGGCGGGATGGGCAGCACGGGATCCGTGATGGCGCAGTGGGAGGCTCACTGGCGGCGCTGCGTGGGTCTGGCCTTCCTGACGGTGTCCGCGGTGGCGCTGCTGGTACAGGTGTTGGGCTTGCTGCTGACGTACCTGCTGTGGAGCAAGTGGACGTACGTGCGTCACGCCTGGCGAGTGCTGCGTCTCTTGCGACTGCCGCGCCGCCACGACTTTGAGAAGGACGCCGTGTTCGTGTACGCTGACGATGATCTGGAGCTGGCCTTTAAGATAAAGAAAGCTGTGCGGGCTGCCAGACCCGGTCTGCGGCTGTCGCTCCTGGCCGATGACATCATGCCTGGCTCCTTCCTGGCTGAGGGGATCGCCCGCTCTGTGGAGCGTAGCTGGAAGGTTGGTGTCCGTTGCCATCATCGCTGTGGTTTTGCTTTTCAATTAATACATTGTGGCTTGTTTGTGACTAGCCGAGGATTAGGCTGTTTGTGTGAAAGCACGTATGCGTGTGAGCTAATTCGATTCCATTGTTGATGAGTGCACTATGGATTGACACGCGGTTGCCCTGTTTCGGTCATTGATATATCGTCGGGTTTCTTCGCTTAAAACAGCAGGTGACGCGTTAGACAGAAGTCTCTTTAACCTCTTCACACGTGTGTATATCATGTAAATGAGGTCGGGTCAAACTACATTCTGGCAAGGACCTGAGAAGTAGTTTTTTTACTGCTCAATTATGATGACCAATTCATCCAGACAAATGTTATTCTCGAAACACTTTGTTGTTTCCTCTGTGAGAATTCTGAGAACCTTTTAAGAAGCTATCGTTTTGGTGGTGTTTTGCTTTTGACATCAGAGATTTTACTTTGGAAGACATCGAGGTCGAAGAAAGCGCGTTTTCAATTGAGGCACTTTGATTCCCTCTGGAAGTTTGAGGTAATAAGTACGTACACAAGTACAGAATGTAGGATAAACAATACTCCATGGCTTGCTGTGTGATATCACTTTACACTTGTTGCAGACTAGTCAGACTAGTCAGCTTTATCAGTTTAACATGGATATTGTTACTCATCGTGGTCTTTGTGTGTGTTCAGGTGGTACTGCTGGTGACGCAGACCAGTCCGTTTTATTCTTTCTTTATTTCTTTATTCGGTGTTTAGCCTCGTTTTCAACCAAGAAGGTTATATCGCGACAGGGAAAGGGGGGGAGATGGGATAGAGCCACTTGTTAATTGTTTCTTGTTCACAAAAGCACTAATAAAAAAATTGCTCCAGGGGCTTGCAATCAGCAATGTAGTACAATATATTACCTTACTGGGAGAATGCAAGTTTCCAGTACAAAGGACTTAACATTTCTTACATACTGCTTGACTAAAATCTTTACAAACATTGACTATACATTGTATTCTATACAAGAAACACTTAACAAGGGTAAAAGGAGAAACAGAATCCGTTAGTCGCCTCTTACGACATGCTGGGGAGCATCGGGTAAATTCTTCCCTCTAACCCGCGGGGGGTGTCCGTTTTATCAGTTAACGTGTTCTTTGTGTGTGTTCAGGTGGTACTGCTGGTGACGCAGACCTTCCTTCAGGACGACTGGTCCGGGTACTCGGTGCTGCAGGCTCAGGGCAGCATCAGCGACACCTTGCCGGACCGCGTGCTGGTGCTGATGGTGGGACCGCTGCAGCCCTGGACAGCCAGGGAGCCCAGCCACCTGTCATTGAGGACACTGCTGCGTATGATCCCCGAGAGCTGTGTGTACCACGTGCCCGGGGCTGTCACCTCTCGACACAACATCTGGGCCACTCTTGGAGAGCGTATTGCTCGGCACGAAATGTAGGCTTTGGTTGGCACTGCCAAAAGTTCCAGGCCATGGTATGAGAACATGAATTAATCTCTGGCAGGAGTTCTATATGTTTTAAGATATTGCCACCATCACCATGCCCACACAACACACAACACACACACAACACACACAACACACACAACACACACACACACACACACACACACACACCACACACACACACAACACACACACACAACACACACACACACACAACACACACAGCACACACACACACACAACACACACAACACACACAACACACACACACACAACTCTTATCATACCTTTTATTCTTTAAGTCCACATTCAAATCTTGTGAATCAATAATAGAATGGTTTGAGCGGCCATATCATGATCAACAACCAGAAGTGATGATTTCTAATGCACAATTTAAAAGACACAAAATTATATACATAAACTTCCAAATGAGTCATCAGCAACTCTTTTCAACAACAAAATTAGCTGTCTTAAGGTAGTTCACTGGACCCGTTAAATATAATTTGGTTTCTCCCAAAAGTTGGTTATTTTTTCAGTTCGATCTGTCTGCTATGCATTCAGCATAAAAAAAATATAGGGTAGTGGGTTCGTTTCGGAGCTATGAGTCTTGGAAGACAGTGCCCGTTTTGAATTTTGGACCAAAAAATCGAAAAATGGGTATGTTTTGAAAACGGCCAATTACACAAACATCTGCATAGGAATAGTCATTTAAAAAATATCACCCAAAGCAGCAATGGGCAGGTAACGAAGTGCACTGGTAAACGAAAATGTTGCGCATACTCAAACTTTGTGACGTCACGTCTTTTGCCAGAGTTTATTTTAAATTTGTTCCTCATGTTGAGGTATTTTATTGCTGGTAGCCTGGAAATAAATTACGATTTGATGAGATGGGTTGTAAACGCAAGAGCGATCAAAACGGCATTAAAAAAAACCAAAAAAACGACAGGTTGGTAGTGTTTTTAGGGGGGGTTCACTCCCTTGATTAACCCCACCCTTTGCACTATTACTGTCCAGTGTGCCTCAGAAAAATATGTGTCACGATAATGTAAAGGGCTGTTGTCCGATCATTTGTCTCAGATATATGAGCCAACTAAATTATGTTTTTAAAAACCACTGTTACATATGACCTCTGTTGAAAGTCAAAGGTCACCGCAACTTTGAAAGGCCACAAGTCCGATTCAAATGTAATAAAAACGCCAATCAAAAGGTGGAGGTCACTTGTTTGATACAAGTGTAATAATAAAAATTAATAATCAAGGCTTGGTTTATAATTTTGCTTAATAGTGCGTACTGTTATTTGTTACGGTTTGAAGGCTGGGACTTTTTGAGGGTGGAATTTTTCGCCTTATGGGCACCTTATGCCTCGAAGGACTTCAATTATTGTATTATCTGCTGCCAGCGTACAGTAGAAAGAGGGCTGCATATACAAGACACTTGTTCTTAATACTACTGGCTGTTATTCTAGTTCAAACACCGGTTTTAACATGTGGTATTCTGATGCAATCACGCTGTGAGCATCACGGGTTGGGAGACACTCTCTTACCTGCTACCGTACCGGAGCTTCAATGTTAGCTTTGGTGATTATTACGATGTCACTGGCAAAGAGAACGGCTTTGTACCGATTTCATTAGATGCCCACGTGTTTTTGACCTCGTGGTTGGTAGGCGTGTCGCATTGTTTTTATTTCTGGCGGTGTCGTCATTTTCTGACGTCATTTGTTCTGGGCCGCGTCACCACACTTCCGCTGCCTGAAAAATGTGACGTTTGTTCTATTTACGTCATTCGAATGTTCGACGTGTTCTTCTTCTTCTTCTTCTTCTGCGTTCCCTGTTCGATGTGTTCGAATTCACAGCCTGCCAGGAAAAAATGGCGACACAACTCAGTGGCTTCCCTTTGTGTATGAAGAGTAATATCCCTGTCTCCATTTGACCTGCCTTAAACACAGGCTTGTATTTGTTTGTTTATTTGTTGCTTAACGTCCAGCCGACTACGCAGAGCCATATCAGGACGAGGAAGGGGGGGATGAAGGGGGCCACTTGTCAAGCGATTCCTGTTTACAAATGCACTAACCCATTACTTGTTGTATGCAACGTACATATATGGTAAGAAACGACAATAACAACACCTGAAAACCCGATAATAATAACTGCAAAGATCTATTATAAAATGTAGTACATAAGTCAGATACAAATTCAAATCTCAATACACAGAATTTCAAACTTGTACACAGATTTGCAAAACCAAGGCTAATACACCAAATGTAAAACTATTTTGTCCTAATTCCATACGTTATAGATTTGATTTTGATGACACTTTACATGCATGAGTTTTTAACAAATCAAATTAAGGACATAGAGAGACAGAGTCAAGAGAGAGAGATAGACAAACAGACAGAAAATAATTGTGATTGACAAAGAACATGAATGTCTTTGTTTTTTGTGCACTAATGCCTAAAAACAAAATATAATTTCTGCTCAAACTGTAAAGATCTGAAGAGCTGTCAAACAAATCATCAGGAACTTTCTGTGTACAAATACCTGTTAACAAAACGTCTATAAATATCCACATAGGCAATACAGCAATGACTCACCTTGAAATACATGTGTTGCACAATCATTCATATTTCTCCACATACAAAATATTGTGCATAATCTATTCTGGACATTCCCGCAGTGGGGCACTGCGGTTATGAAATTAAAAGCCCTTCCTGTTTTTGGAACCGCAGGAGCTTTCTAGTTTGCTGTTAGGTAGATTTTTGGTTCCTCTTTCCTGTCATGCTCTCTTTTTCTTCATGAATTCTTTTCTTTTTTCTGCCTTCTTGCTCATTCACCTGTATTTTTTCCAAAAATCTCTTCTCTTGCCGCTTGTCTCGCGATTCATGTATAGTTTAATCTGTTAGTGTTCTGATGTAAGTCCAGCAGTAGATAGGTTAAGCCTATTTTAACATACTGGAAACTGGTAATCTTCCAGTAGGTATTAATTTAGTTTTACTAAAGCCTGCTGGGACACAAGTAATGGGTTAGTGCATTTGTAAACAGGAATCGCTTGACAAGTGGCCCCCTTCATCCCCCCTTCCTCGTCCTGATATGGCTCTGCGTAGTCGGCTGGACGTTAAGCAACAAATAAACAAACAAACAAATATTCTGGACATACAAATATTGTACATACTCCATTCTGCATATAAAATATTGTGCAAAATGACATCTTCAAGAACAGAAAGTAAAGAGAGAATATCACTTTACCAACATAACAATGGTAACAAAATTTAAAACAAGAAGGGCAAAGCCCATACGACTCACATGCTTGACCTTGACCTTTACATGACCTTGACCTCAAATAACTAAACCTAGCAATGACATACACTAAGAACTGCTTTACACATTTTTCCTACCAAAATACATGTGACCTTGACCCAAGGTCAAGGTCATCCAAGGTCATGCAACACAAAGCTGTTAATTCAAGACATAGGAAGTACAATGGTGCTTATTGGCTCTTTCTACCATGAGATATGGTCACTTTTAGTGGTTCACTACCTTATTTTGGTCACATTTCATAAGGGTCAAAGTGACCTTGACCTTGATCATATGTGACCAAATGTGTCTCATGATGAAAGCATAACATGTGCCCCACATAATTTTTAAGTTTGAAACAGTTATCTTCCATAGTTCAGGGTCAAGGTCACTTCAAAATATGTATACAATCCAACTTTGAAGAGCTCCTGTGACCTTGACCTTGAAGCAAGGTAAACCAAACTGGTATCAAAAGATGGGGCTTACTTTGCCCTATATATCATATATAGGTGAGGTATTCAATCTCAAAAACTTCAGAGAAAATGTGAAAAATGTGAAAAATAGCTGTTTTTTAGACAACATTTATGGCCCCTGCGACTTTGACCTTGAAGCAAGGTCAAGATGCTATGTATGTTTTTTGGGGCCTTGTCATCATACACCATCTTGCCAAATTTGGTACTGATAGACTGAATAGTGTCCAAGAAATATCCAACGTTAAAGTTTTCCGGACGGACGGACGGACGGACGGACGACTCGGGTGAGTACATAGACTCACTTTTGCTTCGCATGTGAGTCAAAAAGGAAAAACAGGTGATTATGCCACAACATTCTTTCAAGAGGAATTATATGTACAAAGTAACCATCTGAGATGCCAATCGGTGTATAATTACTGTACTTTCATGTGCACACTCTCATAACAGTTTCTGAAAGCATATTTGCAGATATTTCTTCGGTACATTCATCATGAGGATTTTCACTATGATAAACAGTGATGAATTGTTAACATGTAAGCTTTAGCTGTGCAAGGCCAATGCAATCTTGAATTAAATCATTTAAAACCACACATGAAGATTGTATGGCTTGCTCTCGATGCATTTCAGCTTGTCCAAGAAATGAAAATGGTTATGGATAGCTGCCACTGTAAGCTTTTCAGGAAAATTGTAAAGTAGCTTGGCAGCTGATCACTGTTATATTGTTCTGGTCGACCTTTATGTTCTTGTCTGTTCACAAATGTGGTTGAAGCGCCTGAAAAAAAGAAGAAGAAAATAATCAAAAAGAAAAGAACGTATATAGTCCTCATATAACAGTGGGAGGTCTGTTCTACATATGAATTCCAACCAGTGTGGTAAACACATAGCAAGTTGTATATACTTTCCTATATTGTTCAGGCTTTCCTACTTATGCACCAGTCCTATCGTTTTACCTGAGAATTTAAACAAATGACATAAATTACAAGCACACACACCCACCCTTGAGAGGTTCACAAAAGTACGTGCTCTACAGTGGGAGATTTTTTTCATTAAAGGCACAGTAAGCCTCCCGTAAACCATCACAGATACTGACACACAGTACAAACACCCTTTCGTTTAAACACTCACCGCTTGAAAACATCCTAGGTACCCTACGTAAAGAGCGAGCAATTTTCAAAGAATTTATTTTCGTGGACCGTCTGATCGGCAAATCAGGCGCCTCGTTTTGGCGCTAGAACTAACTTTTAAAATCTAGATAATAAATTGACAGCTTGTTACACAAACATTCTTAAATCATAAAAGAATTCTTTTTTCATCAAGACAAGATCAGTACAATTCGAAGGTTTGAAAGTTTGAAAAAAGAAAAGCCCAAAAACGTGTCACGCAAACCGTCTTACTTGTAGCAGACGACGGTTGTGCCTAGCGCCCGTTCCTCTGAACAGTCAACTGTCCACGCTCTAGTTCGTGTGAATCGCAGCCGTTTGTTGCGTTTAGATTCAGAGGTATACAATAACATGCTGTTGCAGATAAGCTTACAGCGAGTCGCATTGAAATCACAAACTGATGACTTCATTGTGAAACAAGAAGGGCAAAGCCCATACGACTCACATGCTTGATCTTTACATGGCCTTGACCTTCAGCTAAACCTAGCAATGACATCATACACTAAGAACTGCTTTACACATTTTTCCTACCAAAATACATGTGACCTTGACCCAAGGTCAAGGTCATCCAAGGTCATGCAACACAAAGCTGTTAATTCAAGACATAGGAAGTACAATGGTGCTTATTGGCTCTTTCTACCATGATATATGGTCACTTTTAGTGGTTCACTACCTTATTTTGGTCACATTTCATAAGGGTCAAAGTGACCTTGACCTTGATCATATGTGACCAAATGTGTCTCATGATGAAAGCATAACATGTGCCCCACATAATTTTTAAGTTTGAAACAGTTATCTTCATATGTGACCAAATGTGTCTCATGATGAAAGCATAACATGTGCCCCACATAATTTTTAAGTTTGAAACAGTTATCTTCCATAGTTCAGGGTCAAGGTAAACCAAACTGGTATCAAAAGATGGGGCTTACTTTGCCCTATATATCATATATGGGTGAGGTATTAAATCTCAAAAACTTCAGAGAAAATGGGAACAAGAAGGGCAAAGCCCATACGACTCACATGCTTTACACATTTTTCCTACCAAATTACATGTGACCTTGACCCAAGGTCAAGGTCATCCAAGGTCATGCAACACAAAGCTGTTAATTCAAGACATAGGAAGTACAATGGTGCTTATTGGCTCTTTCTACCATGAGATATGGTCACTTTTAGTGGTTCACTACCTTATTTTGGTCACATTTCATAAGGGTCAAAGTGACCTTGACCTTGATCATATGTGACCAAATGTGTCTCATGATGAAAGCATAACATGTGCCCCACATAATTTTTAAGTTTGAAACAGTTATCTTCCATAGTTCAGGGTCAAGGTCACTTCAAAATATGTATACAATCCAACTTTGAAGAGCTCCTGTGACCTTGACCTTGAAGCAAGGTAAACCAAACTGGTATCAAAAGATGGGGCTCACTTTGCCCTATATATCATATATAGGTGAGGTATTGAATCTCAAAAACTTCAGAGAAAATGGGAAAAATGGGAAAAATAGCTGTTTTTTAGGCAACATTTATGGCCCCTGCGACCTTGACCTTGAAGCAAGGTCAAGATGCTATGTATGTTTTTTGGGGCCTTATCATCATACACCATCTTGCCAAATTTGGTACTGATAGACTGAATAGTGTCCAAGAAATATCCAACGTTAAAGTTTTCCGGACGGCCGGACGGCCGGACGGCCGGACGGACGGACGGACGGACGGACGACTCGGGTGAGTACATAGACTCACTTTTGCTTCGCATGTGAGTCAAAAATGGGAAAAATAGCTGTTTTTTAGACAACATTTATGGCCCCTGCGACCTTGACCTTGAAGCAAGGTCAAGATGCTATGTATGTTTTTTGGGGCCTTGTCATCATACACCATCTTGCCAAATTTGGTACTGATAGACTGAATAGTGTCCAAGAAATATCCAACGTTAAAGTTTTCCGCCCGGCCGGACGGACGGCCGGGGGGGACGGACGGACGGACGACTCGGGTGAGTACATAGACTCACTTTTGCTTCGCATGTGAGTCAAAAAGGAAACTGGATGACACGGATTCGCGATGGCTCAGGGGTAAGATAAACCACGCAAAAATAAATTCTTTAAAAATTGCTCGCTCTTTACGGAGGGCCCCTAGGATGTTCAAAAGCGGTGAGTGTGTAAATGAAAGGGTGTTTGTGCTGTGTGTAAAAGCCTGACAGTATCTGTGATGGTTTACGGGAGGCTTACTGTGCCTTTAATCAACAAATATAATTTCCAGTGTCAGTCGTATCTTGCAGTCAGTTATTCAACTTTGCTGCAGCAGCACATTTACCCATTTTTATGGATCTATTCTTTTTGTGTTTTAGGTAATACCAAAACGCCTAGCATGATCACTTGGGATGGGCAAAGGAGAGGGGGGTGGGGGGCTTGTATGTAGGTCAAAACTTACATGGCATGAGGCGGTTTGTTGCGCTGAGTGCGGCAGTTTTTGCCCCAGTAACAAGCGGGGCGTTTTCTGGCATCAGCTGGAAGACAAAAACAAAAAGGCTTAACATATTTCATATTTTGTGGCAATGAAAATACATGTTAAACACACAAGCTCACAAAGGTGTTATGTTTGTGTGTGTAGATTAGCTAAAATTAATATATTACAATTGTGTTATTGATGAATTTAATCTGTTTATATTAAGCCCTTTACTGAAGCCAGACAGGAACACACAACAACGGCTATTCATTCAAGCGACACAACGTGAGACAGAAACACACGCACGCACACACGCACACACACAAATACAGGATTTGTGTTGAACACAGTTCAACAAAACGTGCATAGAAACAGTGACTAAAAGAGTGGTGCATTAAGGCTGATGGGGTCTATGTCGACCAAAAGAGTGGGATTCCCTGTAGGTGGAGTTCCTGGAGGGGGATTCCCTGTATACAGGGAATACCACAGGATTTAGTTCCTGTAGCGTGTCGCTGATATCGCTGAAAGTCACGTGATGCTTGGCAACATCAGTAGAATTTGATGTTTTTCAATCTTTTTTGATATTTCTTAGAAATTCGAGTATGGTTTGCAAGTTTTATTGAAAAACTCCACCCTGTGGGAATCCCCCTCCAGGAATTCCACCTACAGGGAATCCCACTCTTTTGGTCGACATAGACCCCAACAGCTGCATTAAGCCACACACACACACTCCCTCCCCCCCCCCTCTCTCTCTCTCTCTCTCTCTCTCTCTCTCTCTCTCTCTCTCTCTCACATACTCATGCAAGCATGTACACACACATACACACCTGGCAACTCATCATTGGGAATGTCAGCACGATAATGGTAAGCCAATGCCTTGAAGTTGCGCAGTCCACAGGCAAAGCACAATGGTGTTTCCCCTGTCATGTTGTAACGAGCTTGGTCTAGTAGCCGCAATGTAGGCAAAACACACATAAGATCACACTTAACACAAGCACCTTTTTTTTGTACAGTCAGCATTAAAATAATCATGTATGGAACCAAGATTTTCACTATTTTTGATTTTATCTTATTTTAGGTTTGATCTTTTGTTCAAGGGTTAAGAAAATATACCTCGAAAGTGTTTTTTCTTCTTCTTTCATTTATTTTTCAAAGCTGTTCTATCTTCCACAAGTTGGGACAATATCAAAAAAAGCTCCCTGACAGCAATGAATTATGTATCATCCTGAATAGAAAGAAAGATTACACAATGATTTCATTAAGGGGAAAGTTAAAAAAAATGATAATCTGGAAACCCTTAAGAAAATATTCAGATAAATGTTGCTTCTAGTTCGATAGCTAAAATTAAGAAAGTTATAGATTAAATAACCAAAGGGAAGTTAGCGTTCTATATGCATACGACATGTGTAATCGAGTATGCGAGAGTTATACAGAACCTTTCTCCTAGTAGTACCTGAGAGAATAACAAGCACTGAAATGGACAAGGGATTTTCATCCTCAAATAAGAAAGTTATAAGTACAGGTGCACAGAATCACTTACATACAAAGTGAGTGAATGCACATGCAGTGGTACCTGTGATGTAAGGCCACCTCCCAAAAAGGAACACCTGCAGTAGTCCCTTTATCATTTTGACCAAAATCTACCTGTCACAACAAATCACCTGCAATGTAGGGACACTTTCAGCTGGCCCAACTGGGACAGGCTGAACTTCTGTAACCCAGTGTGGGACTTTCAGTGGGGCGACCACCCCCAACCCAGCGCGTCCCCGGGTGGCGGATAGGGGAACGGACTTCAGATATGAAGACCAGCCGCTTGCGGCCGCGGACCAAACTGGCGGTGTTTCCTACCGGGGTGGAGTGGGGTAGCAGGCGACACTGCTACTCTCTTCGAAATGCTCCATCGCCCTTCGACGGGACTCATCTAATGCGATTATGGGCGCATTAAAACCCTAGCTCCGGGTGGGATCCCGGCAAATCCTCCCGCCTGTGCTCTCAGGGTAGGACGTACGGGCCATGAGCTAAGGGTGAGGCAACCCCGACAGAAACCTCGAGTGCTGAAGACGGAGGTACTGGGCTGCACGGCGCACTCTAATAAACCATGGTACCACGCATCAACGCCAACCATGACACCAACAGATAGAAGCGACACTCATGGCGCTCGCCCACTGAGGTCCCTCCAGGGTGAGGCAGCTCCGGGCTCCAAGCCTCAAAGGAGCCCAACCTCAGCTACTGGAGGTCCCTCTCGTCCGTCTTGCTGCGCCAGGGGACGGAGGAGGAATGCGACTGGTAGCACAACAACCACTTCAACATCCAAGAAGCGTCAACCTTTTATGGTGATGCATTGGAATGCAGAAGGAGTCATGAGGCCAGCATCAGTCCCTCTCCGCACCAAACTCTATGGGAGCAGACAAGACCTGGAAGCCACGACGTCATTCGTCTCGCAGACTAAACTGATGGTGTGACAGCGAACGCAAGAAGAAGAAGAAGAAGCTGGCCCAAAAGGTGTCCTTTCATCGCAGGTACCACTGTACAGTCAAGCTAAGGAAGAAATCGGTCACCTGGGCATGAATAGGCTCCTTCAGCCATTTTGGCAAGGCATGTATCCAGAACATCCTTTACTGCTATCTCCTTGGAATCAAGATATCTCTGAAAAAGATAAATGTCTGACATGTCTCGTTAGCTGAAGAGGGATCAGGCATGACATTCTATAAATCTCATCCTCGTACTCTCTTGTCACATCTTTTTCTGAATCCTGTCTTTCTCTTTTTCTTCTTCGGTGTTTGGCGTGTGTCTCTCCCTCTCTCAAACAAAAGAACAGACACACTCCCCCTCTCACTCACTCAATCACACGTAGATAGATCCTACTGAAAGGTCTTTCTCTTCCACCCACACTCTCTTTTTAGCTTACACAAACACAAAGCATCAGCCTTACTGTAAAAATGTCCGATTCTGTAGGGTTGTCCAAAATTAAGCCAGGAAGAACTTTTCTTCCAAAGTTCAAGTCTGAAATCAAAGGGGAAGAATCAGCAGAGACAGCAATAATGTTGTTGAGGTGTTCTAGCTTCAACTGATTTGTTACTTTTGTGACTGATATTTTGTGAGAGTGTGAGTATGCATACAAAAGTGTTTGTGTGTGTGTCCATATGTGTGTGTGTGTGTGTGTGTGTGTGTGTGTGTGTGTGTGTGTGTGTGTATATGTGTGTGTGTGTGTGGTGTGTGGTGTGTGTGGTGTGTGTGTGGTGTGTGTGGTGTGTGTGTGTGGTGTGTGTGTGTGTGGTGTGTGTGTGTGTGTGTGTGTGGTGTGTGTGTGTGTGGTGTGGTGTGTGTGTGTGTGTGTGTGGTGTGTGTGTGTGTTGCAGATCAGGCTTTCAGAATTGAATAAACTAATGACCTGGTCCAGATTCAGCAGTAAGGAAGCACCAAAATGGAAAATTTCCTAGATAAATTTTCATTTAATTAATATACTTACCCGAATCACATTAGCATTGAGTCACCTGAGATGCTTATCACTGAAAAACGCTTACCCGGCTAAAAATTTTAAAGGGAAGCAACCCCATCACCAAAACGAAAGTGAAAGTAGCTTTGGTAATGGGCCAGCACACTGGGAGTTACCTCCCATACGGGTGTGTGCCACGTCACTTCCTCTAGGAACACGTGCCTATTCTCATACGGCTTTAAAAAACTTAAAACCATACGCGGGGCAGGTGGGAGGGAATACAGTATGTGATTCGGGTAAGTATATTAATTAAATGAAAATTTATCTAGGAAATTTTCCATTAAATAACATATTCTTACTCCGAATCACATTAGCAGATAACATCAACAAGGCGGTGGGCTAGAAATGAATCAAAACTCACCATCAAGTTCTGGACAGGAACTGACCTGCTGCTATGAGAGCTGGAAGGCCTCTGGAGCCATCCTGTCGAAGAGCCGAGACGTCCCGAAGATAAAAGTTTATGAAAACATCTTCAGAACGCCAAAACGCAATTGTCAGCACCTCCTCTAGACATCTGGAGCGCAGTACTGCCAGAGAGGATGCCCACGCCCTCATTTCATGGGCTCGGGCCGAGTCAAGTGGCAAGGAGGGCATGACCCCCCCCCCCCCCCTCTTTGTGCGACTCCACTCATAAGCTTGCTTAATGAGCGAGGACACCCACCGGGCCAACGATACCTTCGACAAATCTTACTCGCGCCTAGAAAAGGGCGAGATAAACAGCAACTTCTGAGAACTAGACCGAAACGGCTGAGTCCGGGCTAAGTACAGACGAAGAGCCCTCACAGGGCAATTGACCGAATCAAGGTCATCCGGGGCCAACGCGCTGGTCAGAGCCTTGACTCTAACCAGCGGAGAGGCCTGCCCCGGAGACTGATTCTTGGCCAGGAAATCGGGCCGGAAACGCAAAGATGCGGAACCGTCCGACTAAAAGGAGATATCTCCAGGCTGACCCGACAGGGCGTGGACCTCGCTAACCTGTCGGGCCGTTGCCAACAAAAGAAGAACCAGCACTTTGCGAGTGACATTGAACAGAATGGCCTCGCTCAAAGGCTCAAAATCCGCAGAACGTAGGAATTCCAGTATTAAAAACAAGTCCCACTTGGGAGTGGGCAAACGAGCTTTCGCTTCCTTAAGAGCAGCCCTTTTAATGACTGCAGCTATAACGCCCC
Organism: Littorina saxatilis; assembly: GCF_037325665.1. NCBI lineage: Eukaryota > Metazoa > Mollusca > Gastropoda > Littorinimorpha > Littorinidae > Littorina > Littorina saxatilis. The sequence continues at coordinate 47,104,918 of NC_090248.1, forward strand.
CGACTCGAACAGACCGACCGATCTGCTTAAGAGTCGCCGAGATAGCGAAGCGCCGGACCCTCAACGAGGAGCCTGAGGCGCCCTGCGAAGACATGAAAGAGAGGCGGTTGGCGACCTGAATATAGCGCGGAGCCACCAAACTCACCCCTGTAGCTGAACACCAGGCAGTCCATGCCTACCAGTGGGAAGCATAAACTGACGAGGTGGACGCTCTATGCGAGCGAGCCACCAAGTCCAGACGGATGGAAGCCATCAGGAGAGGCAAAGTGGAGCAAATCTGAGCTTGGAGCTTGTCCACCCTTCTCTGAGAAGGCTGGACAGTCCACGCGACCGTGTCGAAAGACATCCCCAGATAAGTGAATGTCTGTGACGGGGTCAGCTCCGACTTTCCCTGGTTGATCGAGAACCCAAACAAGTTGGATTCTCGAAGAACCATCAGGGTATCTTGCGAACAGCCGCTCTGGGACTGGTTCATGATGAATCAGTCGTCCAGATAAGCCCGCAGGCGGATACCCTAGGACCTCACCAGTGCACAGACCTGTCTCACCACCATGGTGAAAATCCATGGTGCGAGGGACAGCCCGAAAGGGAGTGCGCGAAACTGGTAGATCTGATCTCCCCACCGGAAACAAAGCCATTTCCGGTCGGCCGGATGCATAAGAATGAAAGTATGCGTCCGTGAGATCGATCGAGGTCACCCAGTCTCCTGGGCGGAGAGAGTCTCGGACCGAGGCTGGCGTCTCCATCTTGACTTTTATCTCACTCAAGAAAGTGTTGAGGAGAGATAAATCCAACACGGGACGCCGTCCTCCTGACGCTTTGGGAACGGCGAAAAGACGCCCTTAAATCCCAGGGAGCTATGGACCCGAACTCTCTCCACCGCGCCCTTCTGCTCCAGGGAGGCAATTTCCGACTGCAAGACGGAACATGCTTCCTGCGAGAAGATGGGCTTGAACCGCGGTGGCACTCGGGTAAGAGGCGCCTTTTCCTCCCGCCAGAGCAGGCGGAAGCCCGATCTCACCACTCCCACAATCCATTGGCTGTCTACTACCGACATCCAACGAGAAAGCGCACGGGAGGGGCCTCCCGCCATCACCAAGGTGGAAGGCGGGAGGGGGGTGAGATCGGGAGCGCTTCATTGGGGGTGTGGCTTACTCCCAGAGCCGCCACACCCCCTCCCCGATGCATTCCTCTTCTTCCTGCCACGAGCGACCGGCAGAGCCTGCCGCTTCTGAGCTGGCTTGAGGTTCGACAATGTCTGAGCCTGCTTTTGCTTAGAAGGCTTAGAATGTTTCACCCCCTGCAGAGTGAAGTCGAGGAACTGACTGTCCTTGTTCGACTGAATCTCCTTCTGTCTGGCATCCATTGCCAGAGAACAGAAGCGAGATTCCTCTGAGACCGGGGAGACTCTCAAGGTCTCCCTAGTAGCCAGCTCCGTGAACTGGGACTGCGAGAGGAAGAGATCCCTCCTACAGAGGACCGCTTGGGTGTACTGTAGAGAGGAAAGACGCAATTGTTCCTCATTGACCTTGGCCAAGGCGGTAAAAAGCGCAGAGACATCGTCCGCATTTTGTTCTTCACTGAGAGTGAAAGGAACCAGTGAATCGATCAATGCCCGATACAGAGTCCGAACAAGAGTCTCCGCAACGGAGGACAGTTCGATCTGCCGACGTCCAACCTCCTCAGCAGAGAGGAGGGAAGCCTCAGAAACCGGCAGAACCAGATCATGCTTGATCGGTTTAGCCAGAAGAGGCAGCAATTCCCGGGGAACCGGAAGGGTAGCCCTAGGGAGTGCAAAAGACGCCAGCCAGCTCTGGCTCTGAGTGGGCAAGCTAAGCTTCCTATTGCCCGTAGGCACAAAGGAAGAGGCTTGAGAAGCCGACGCCACCCACTGCTGAGCTGATTCCGGAACTGGACCAAAAGGAAGCAGTAACGGAACAGGCACTGGCCGAATACCACTCCCCGCATGTGCTGGACGAACCAGCGAATGCGAAAGTTGGTAAGCCACTGACGGAGACTCGGCGAACCGGAAGGAAGAAACATCTTCCTGTGCCGGCCGGAAGTCCGCCATGGCCGAAGGAACGAACGGAGCGGAAGAGTCCGCAGCCACCACCCCTTCGGGGAAAAAACGAGACGCTACTTCCGCCGCGATGTCAAGAACAGACTTGAGCTTCGACGGAAACACGCCCCGAGACTCCTCGTTGACCACTGATGGAGCATCAGAATAGTCACACAAGGAACCATGACCAAAACCACCAGTTCCGGAAGCAGAAGCATGCCCTGGCAAACCGGAAACCGGAATGCCTGTGCACGAACATTATCCTGCAACCCAGAACCTTGTGAAGGTAAGGGTAGGCAGGACGACCATCCGTAAAAACCGGAGCTGGATGAGCTGACGTCACTCCCCCATCCGAGTGGAGTGATGCCTGCTCAAGCCTAGGCACTAAATGGCCGGAAGGCGTACGCTGGAATCCACCCTCTGAAATCCGGAAGGAAGCACCAGAAGAGGAAGCAGCGTGTCCGGCCGAAACCGGAAGTGTAGACGACGAAACCGCGCAATGCGGAATTGAAGGCTGCACTGGTTGACTTCGTGATCCGGAAGGACCGGAAGTCAGTGAAAACTCCATACTGCCGCAGCCGCCGTAGCGTGCCTGCGTGGACGGATCATCACCTCCGGCGAGTGCCGGTAGTGCAGCCGACAGAACCGCGCAATGCGGAAGCGAAGGCTGCACTGAAACCAAAAACACCAGTTCCGGAAGCAGAAAGCATGCCCTGGCAAACCGGAAACCGGAAATGCCTATGCACGAACATCATCCTGCAGCCCAGAACCTTGTGAAGGTAAAGGGTAGGCAGGACGACTATCCGGAAAAACCGGAGCTGGATGAGCTGACGTCACTCCCCCATCAGAGTGGAGTGATGCCTGCTCAAGCCTAGGCACTAACAGGCCGGAAGGCGTACGCTGGAATCCACCCACTGGTATCCGGAAGGAAGCACCAGAAGAGGAAGCAGCGTGTCCGGCCGAAACCGGAAGTGTAGCCGTCGGAAACCGCGCAATGCGGAAGTGAAGGCTGCACTGGTTGACTTCGTGATCCGGAAGGACCGGAAGTCAGTGAATACTCCATCCTGCCGCAGCCGCCGTAGCGTGCCTGCGTGGACGGATCATCACTTCCGGCGAGTGCCGGTAGTGTAGCCGACGGAACCGCGCAATGCGGAAACGAAGGCTGCACTGGTTGACTTCGCGATCCGGAAGGACCGGAAGTCAGTGAATACTCCATCCTGCCGCGACCGCCGTAGCGTGCCGGAGCGGACGGATCATCACTTCCGGCAAGTGCCGGAAATGCGGCAGCCGAAACCGACTGCCGCCGCTGTTCGATCAAATCCGGGGCCTCGTAGGTTATCGCCGGAAATGAAAGATCAGCATGGTATCGGTCGTGACCCGAAGCGAAAGAGCTGTCTCCCGAGAGAGAACGTCCAGGCGCCTCACGAGGGCTATCGGACCAGCTCTGCTTACCAGCCGCAGCTGAAGAGGGAGGACGCTGCTCCAAACCGGAAATGGAAGGCAAAGACACGGAAGCCAACGCCCGGACGTCACTGCCAGATGCCGGAAACGCCAAACAACTGGCGACGGAACGCTGGAACTCTGCCTGCACCAAGCTGCGGATTTCTGGAACCAGTGTCTAAAACAGAAAGGAACCAACGCACCCTGCACAGGTGCTAACAACGAGGACGAAGTCTCCGTAGTAGAGAACCGGAGCAGACGTAAGAGTAGCGCTAAGCGCCGCAAAAGATAGCAGAAGTAGTAACAGCGCAAGGCGCCGAAATAGGTACAGACAACAAAGTGCTACGTTCTTGGTCTGTACAAGTAAAACTGCTTAAGAAGAAGCCTAAGGCTTAAATTTCCCCTTGGGGTCCGACTTGCCACAGCGCTTGTCTGAATCAGACATGCTGTCAAATCCATGTAAACAACACGAAAACATTTTACTGAACGTAAGTCTAAACGACTGAAAACTCAGTAAAAACACACACTTTCGCGTCAACAAATTACGATAGCTACACTTGCCTAACAAAAACAGAGGCACGTAGAGCTACAAACAAAGTCACACGAGCTAGTAAACTAACTCACACAACAAAATGGCGAAACACGCAAGTAACTGACACACAAGTCAACAACACGTGGCAACGCGAAAAAATTTACTGACACGTAAGTCTAAACGACTGAAAACACAGTAAACACACACTCTTTCGCGTCGACAAAATACGATAGCTAAACTTGCCCCACAAAAACAGAGGCACGTAGAGCTACAAACAAAGTCACACGAGCTAGAAAACTAACTCACACAACAAAATGGCGAAACACGCAAGTCACTGACACGCCAGTCAACAACACGTGGCAACGCGAAAAAAATTTACTGAAACGTAAGTCTAAACGACTGAAAACACAGTAAACACACACACTTTCGCGTCAACAAAATACTATAGCTACACTTGCCCAACACAGAAAGGGGCACGCAGAGCTACGAGCAAAGTCATACGAGCTAGCTAACTAACTCACACAACAAAATGGCGAAACACGCAAGTCACTGACACACAAGTCCGCAAAAAACGGACAACGTACAGTAACGAAAACAGCGCAAACAACCAACAACAAACGGGAACGAGCTCACCAAACTGTAGGCAAGGCGAGCAGAAAAGCTGGGTAACGTGGCCGGCGGGTGTCACTCAAACACACAAGGTCAGCCACAGAGCGTCAAAAAGTGAACCGTCCTCTCCGAGGTGAAAAAGACGTATGAGAATAGGCACGTGTTCCTAGAGGAAGTGACGTGGCACACACCCGTATGGGAGGTAACTCCCAGTGTGCTGGCCCATTACCAAAGCTACTTTCACTTTCGTTTTGGTGATGGGGTTGCTTCCCTTTAAAATTTTTAGCCGGGTAAGCGTTTTTCAGTGATAAGCATCTCAGGTGACTCAATGCTAATGTGATTCGGAGTAAGAATATGTTATTTAATTACAACATTATGATATTTACAAAAGCACCACATCTTATTTAGCAGTCTTCTATTTTTCATGAGTTTTCTTGACTTTTCATATCTCCGGCTGTGCATATTGCTTGGAGCTCAGACAAGCACTTTGTTCTGGTGAGTTCCAACAAAATACTAATAAATTTATCATCTGATTTATAGAATGCATATTCTAGTGAATATTACAACAAATATTAAAATGCAGCTACCTTTGAACTTTGCAAGACACCCGTTGCAGTCCGCTTTACGGCATCCCCAGTAAGCATGGCAGTAAGACCTGTAGCAGATTGTGCCTGTACACAAAATACATATAATAATATACAATGTCACACGCTTTCCTTCTTTGCCACTACTAAAGCAAACGTGTGCAAGATTGTATGTTACACGCTTTGGAGCATGTGCAAGAACGGATTCAAACTCGAAATCGTCCCTCCAAAAGCCCCAAAATGCACACACGACTTTTATTTCTCCTGCTGTTATCGTTTCCTCTCTTTACAAATTCTTCAACGCTGAGAATACTGACAACGGCATCCCAGACGACAGAACTGTTTCCATACGCGAATTTAGCTGCCCTTGTTTGTCTGAATCTAGAAGGACAGAGTTATGAACATAGATGACAAAGATCCCGGAAAGAACAAACATTTCGCGGATGCAGACACAGAAAGACGTCATGAAGATTGCGATGCTTCAAAAGATACAGACTGTGACGATGACTGTGACGTCATTCACATATACCGAGACGTCATTCATAGTTGTTTGGTCATTTCCGTCAAAGAAGTAGATCTCTCCACAATGGTTTATCAAGCCTGAGTACGCAAAACGTGTTTGTTCTCTCCTCTGTTGAAGCTGTGAGACATAAATGCTATTCCGACTTGGTCGTGTGACAGAGTTTTCTTCCACACTCGATTAGCTGATGTCTAACTCAGCCTGACGGCTTCGTTAGACAATCAACGTAATCTCGTGTGGAAGAAAACGTCTGTCACACGACCAAGTCTGAATAGCAGGTAATCATACACATGTTTCTCTTTTGACTTTTATCATTCGTGCATGTCTGTTTGGCCTATATCAAGCATAATTGTATACCTTTTGTTGGTTTTGACAATTTGTACTTTCCCTATTCTGTTGGTGTGTGCGTGATGAGCAGTAAAAACGTGGGGTAGGTTGGTGTTAGGGAATAGTCTCTGTCTCTCTTTTCCTATAACATGTCCTATTTTATCATTTCAGTATGCTGTGGTTATATTTTATTATATTCTATTTAATCTTTTTCATACTTTAAATGCTACAGATGAACCTGGCTTTCAAAACAGAAATAGCTCCAATCAAAATACCAGCTTATAATATAACATAGCACCTCAGCATTTGTTTGACACATCGCATCAATTTCTTAGCCATTCTTTGAAGTTAAAAAGGTCAGGTAACAGACACCACTTTACTATGTCATAAATCTCTTTGTTATCAGACGGAAACTCAATCTTCGTGAAACCTTTTCATATTTAACCACCCATGCATAACCTAGTGGAAGAAAAAAAGGTGCCATAACTCACACTGTTGTGGAGGAATTTCTGGATCCCGTGTCATTCGCTCTGTGCGACGATCTGGAAAAATCTGCAGGCAGCATTGACACAGGATATGGTTTTGGTTGGCTGCACATACGTAATCTGGAGCTGAGGGCATTGTCTTTTTGTCTCGTTCCGTGTAGTCCCCATCACCTGGAGAGAGGAATATGTTGCAATAAAAAAACTTTATGGGTAACACTTCTTGACATCTGCCTACTTTTTCTCAAACAAAACATTCAGCTGTGATTCATTCTCAAGACAATGAATGGAAGTCAATTTTAACAATGTTGTTCACAGAAAACAGCTCACAGTCTCACCCACCTACCACACACACACACACACACACACACACACACACACACACATTCTGGTACTCTCAAGTCCCTTACTTTTGATAGTAAGTAAATGAATGCCCATGTAAATCTCTTTTTTTTTTTTAAAAGACTAGATTAAGAGAGGTCCCTATAAACCTAAATGTAACCAAGTGCTGAAGCACAAGAGTTACCTTTGGAGGCAAAGCCACTCAAACAGGATTACGATTTTAGAGCTAAATTAATAGCCATATAAAAACTGTAATGGATTCCCATGCACATACAAGGATACAGCAACAGCCAGACCCCGGCCATCACAAACAGTACTCTACAGTTTAAAGGCGTTTAACTGGCGTGTGACGTACAAGAAACGTCAAGCTACTATAAATAGCCAACGCTCAACCCAGTGTTAAGGCTGGCAGACAACTTTGTAGAGTCTACTGTGAAGGGTGACGCAGTAGACTCCCTGTTACATAATGCTAAAATCCTTCGGTAGCAAAGTTTTTGAGTCTCTCTCTCTCTCTCTCTCTCTCTCTCTCTCTCTCTTCCTTCTTTCTCCCTCTTTCTCTCTCTCGCTCTCTCCCTTTCTCTCTTTTTCTCCCTCTTTCTCTCTCTCTTTCTCTCTCTCTCTCTATCTCTCACTCTCTCTCCCTTTCTCTCTTTTTTTCCCTCTTTCTCTCTCTCTATCTCTCGCTCGCTCTCTCTCTCTCTCCCTCTCTCTTTTTTTCTCCCTCTTTCTCTCTCTCTATCTCTCTCTCTCTCTCTCTCTCTCTCTCTCTCTCTCTCTCTCTCTCTCTCTCTCTCTCTCTCTCTCTCTCTCTCTCTCTCTCTCTCTCTCTCTCTCAATATAATTTACTTTCAACAGAAACGCCCTGTGAGCACGATAAGAAAACCCACCAGAAGGCCCAGCCTCTGAGGGAGCAGGTTGGTCTGTGTTGTTATTGTTGTCGTTGCTGTTACCAGACGTAGATGGGGCAGCAGCAGTGGTGGTGGTAGTTGTGCCTGTGGTGGAACCTGCTGTTGTCTGAGTACCAGTGAAAACACCCTTGATTGCATTGATGGCTGTGAAGACAGATTAATACCAGAGTAAATTTTTCATTGTAATAACTTTGCAATTTCATGTTCCATTATCTTATTGTTGCAAAATGTGTTTCTTGAAACCAATGAAGGTAATATTGCTTCTGGCATAAAATCAGATTTTTTTTTAGAATCATTGCATGATCATCGTCATTGTAAATGTGGGTCTACTGAAGTTTGAAATTTAAGATCCTCAAAATCTTTGCTCATGAAACCAGAAATTATCAGACGTCCCTCCCAAAACCTTTTCCTTTTCCCATATTTTACCACTCCTTTGATTGTCTCATGGGTAATTCCCCTAGCAACAAACTGTTTTATGTTGCCACAAAAGTTTTATAACTTAGCTTTGGGATTGGAATTAACACAAACACTCAGCAGGCACGCACAACTTATTGAAGCCCATGTACGCACCTCCTCCCATGGTAAAATATGAGTTACAACAAACCCAGTCTATCATAGAAAGTACAGTCGAACCTGCCCTTAAGACCACCTGTCTAAGGAGACCACCCCAAAGTATTCCCAAGGGTTGTTACTATATAAATGACCTGTGTAAAGAGACCACCTGCCTTTCGAGACCAAAGACCACTCAATTTCGGTCCTAAAACACGGTTTCAACCTGTCGTGGGAGACCACCCGACGTCTTTTCCAAAACAAACCCACTTCACATTACAGGGCAGACCATGAGGTCAAGTATGGTCCATGACAGTTTTATCTTTCTTTCTTTATTTATTTGGTGTTTAACGTCGTTTTCAACCATTCAAGGTTATATCGCGACGGGGGAAGGGGGGAGATGGGATAGGGGAAAGGGGGGAGATGGGATAGAGCCACTTGTTAATTGTTTCTTGTTCACAAAAGCACTAATCAAAAAATTGCTCCAGGGGCTTGCAACGTAGTACAATATATGACCTTACTGGGAGAATGCAAGTTTCCAGTACAAAGGACGTAACATTTCTTACATACTGCTTGACTAAAATCTTTACAAACATTGACTATATTCTATACAAAAAACACTTAAGGGGAGGTGGGCCAGTGCACTACCTTTTTTTTAATTTTGAATGTTTTATTGTGTCTGAATGTTATTTTATGAAAGAAATGAACAAATGATGACAAAGAATAGTCACTTTTTGTATTTTCGGTTGCTGGTTTTTGTTTTACGGGACAAAAACAGTCAAAATACAGACAAAAGTGGAGTACAGGAGATACCCGGATTTTCATCAGATGTGATTGTCACACTTCTAATTATTGTTTTATTTTATCCTTCTGGGTATGCTCTAGGGGATTACGAAGCAGATCTTGTTTATTATATTTATATTTGGAGTTAGGAACACTTCTTTGTTACAACTGTCAAACTTTAGGGTAACGCTTGCGAAATTATTGTTTGAAATAATCTGGATATGACTATAATAAAATTTCAGCAAAATCCCTTCGTAATCCCCCAGAATGTTATATTCTGCACAAACTACAAAAGAAAATATTGCTCTAGCTAAATTACAGCCAGAGAAATCGCGTAACCCAAGACGTAACCGTAGGCAAAATGGCTGAACTGAGAAAAACGACATTGAAGATTGAACACCACAGAAACACTATTGAAACAGACATACAAGGACAAAACTGTGTTATGAATGAACAGCTTAGTTTATTTGAATTGCAAACTACTTAGCCTTTAGCACGCCAGCAGAGAATTTATGCGTCCATCCCTTCTTTCCCTCTGTCAACCAGCATGGGAATACTGCCCCAGCGCTAAACGTGTATCAATGACCCGATTCTCGTTTGTATTTGCATGCGAGAATAACGGTATTTTTAACGGTAACTTACTTGAGCCAGAACGAGACTTATTTCTTTCCGTTATCTCGTCGATTTGTTGGTTTCCTCGAAGTTTTCTGCTTTTGTTTTTACATCGATACAGTACTTTGGTGCTTCGACAAGCAAGATGGAGGATGATGAGTTTGAAACTTTCGTTTGAGTTGTTTTTTGACAACAAATCGTACGTGGAATCTGAACGATTTACTGAGGAAGCTCTTCGCAATGAACTGTGTATCGCGGTGAAGAAAATGACACAGTTCGTCAAGACAGTGACGGAATTTACGAAAGTGCAGATTGATACAAACTGTTGCTGATCCAGTTTCGTTCGGGAAATGGCAGGCCCAGCAAACATTACCGATAATCTGACTGATGTTGGATACTTTCTCCTGTTTTTGTTTTTTTTTGCGTAGCAAATGCTCAACTTGCTTGTCGAGGAGATACTGCACAGAAACTGACTCAAATTCAGCGCAAAGCAAGCCAAAGCCGAGACGTAAAAAGTGTGCTGCATGGCGTGTTCGGAAATGGCGACTTGTGAATCTGCGTGGAGATCAAAGCTTTCCTCTGTATCGGAAACACCGACAGAATCCAAACTTTGGCTTAGTACCAGCGGAACTACTTGTTGTTGCTAACCGAACTAATAAAGACATTGTCCTCTTTCTTATTTCGAGCCATTGTTATCGTATCAAAGGTTGTTTCTCAAGGAAAAATTCGCTTTCGGTTGTCACCGATCGTTTGATGTGTAACCAGGATGTTGTAAAACCGAGTGAACTTCGGGTGTTCCCGTCATGGCCGAGAGTCTCTTCGGTAGTTTCCGTATGCAACATTCGTAAGCTGAGCATGCGCACTCACAAAGTAAACTGGTTCCCGATTTCGGTTTATGAAACGAACCAATGGATGTCGAGTACCTTCCAAATAAGGACATTTCCGTTCGATTACGATTGCTGCCTTTGCAACGGACAAGTGGCTGAGTGAATGGAACATTCATCAAAACACTGAGGTCATGTTATAGGTCAAGAGCTGCTGCGCAGTTTCGTATGTCGTGAATGCACTGTTTTGCTGAGGACAAAGCCGTAACTAGCCTTTGAAATGAGACATTTTTTGGCGGGGGAATATCGACTACAGAAGACAATCAATGCCACACATGTTCACATTTTGTCTTTATTGACAGATAAATAGGACACTTTTGACAAAAACACCGACACACATGGATGATAGGTATGTTATGGAAACATAATCTGCTAAAATACCCAAAACAGTGTTTTGAACGATTTGGTCAATTTTGCACTGGCCCACCTGCCCTTAACAAGGGTAAAAGGAGAAACAGAACCGTTAGTCGCCTCTTACAACATGCTGGCAAGCATCGGGTAAATTGTTTCTCGTCCCAACCAATATGGGACTCCCCCTAACCCGCGGGGGGTGACAGTTTTATGGTCTGACCTGATCTCATTGAGGCTTGACAGTCACCCACCCTTACCCTTTTTCCCAAAGAAAACATCCCGGCCACAATTAAGACCCCGGGCGTCTAGACCGCTGGTTGCAATCGCTCGTCTGTGACGTCACGAGTGCTACGTTCAAAGTGTTTCTGGGAAGATGGGAGTTTGCTAAATGGCGAACCTGTCTAAAAAGACCACCTGTCCAAAGAGACCACTTTTTCTCAGTCCCTTGGGTGGTCCCTTTAGACAGGTTTGACTGTAATACATCTCAGTTCTCAGTTGATGCTGATGTGATTTATGGTCATGCTTGTGACCCACATTTGAGTCAAACATGTCACGTGCGTCTTAACTGAACAAATGAGTGCCCTTGTATCTTTCTGGCGTGGTTTACACCCACAAAAATGTTTTAGGGGGGCACTTGCTTGTGAAACCTTTGAACAGAGAACATACTAGAGCTAATCATGCTTCACTAAGCAGAAAGGACACAACTGCCAGCTATATTTGACAGGGTGATGCAGTTGTCCCCCTTTCACAGCGGCGACTCTGCACTGAATGAGTTGTCTGCCGGCCTAGAGCTTGAGCTATTTATACATGTAGTAGCTGTATGTTTCTCGTGCATCACCAGTTGCAAGCGGTCAGCAATAGCAGATGTTTATGGGGCTAAAAATGCGGCATGCTCTTGCTTACTTATGTACATAGTTGTTCACAATTTGGATGTGCTGAAAAACTGGCAGAACATGTGGATGTACAAATGTAACAAGACTCACCTGAACTGATGGTACCAGGAGCTTGGTTTCCTGCCGTGGGACACTGGCGACACACTGCTCTGAACGCATTGCTGGAAAACATTATAAAAGCTCTCCAAAGTCAGATTTAAGACTGGAGTTTTAATCTCACAGACAAAAAACTGTTTAATTTGTATTGGTTTTGTCTTCCTTTAAACCCTTTTTTTTGTTGTTGTCCCTGTGTTAAAATGAATGGCTCTTCTCAATCTCTCTTTTTCATTTTCCTGTGAGATGTGCAGTGCCTGCTGATGTTACCGTCAAAACATCATATTGGTGCACCTCTTTCCACATAGAATAAAATTGCTTTTTTCTGCAACGGTTCACTTGAAGTTCTCTTCCACATTTCTGACTACCTGACAACCAATTTATGCATGCACAAATAAGGTTGTCTCGGCTCGTGTTGTTGATCCTTTTTGCATAGACTTAGCAGTCAAAGCGGCATGTGGTAAATCGACCCATGCGTTTGGGCTCAAATGGCACCCTAGGGGTGGCGCGTACCACGTGCGAGGGTGATCTCCCTTGAACTTGCCCCATCCTGCTAATAATCTTGTTGAATGAACAATGTTGAAACCTCTTCCAGTCATCAGTGCTTCGGCCACAATTACATGTCATGTATTTGAATGCCTAATGTTCAATTTATTTTGATACCCCCCCCACATTTCTCCTCCTCCCTTTTACATGTACAGTTGAGCCTTCATTTAAGACCCCTTGATTTAAAGACTCCTCCATCCCCCCAACCCCACCCCTTTCAAAGACTTTGATTTGTCATACTTTTAAAATGTACTAACATATCATGACTCCCTCCATTTCAAGGCTTGGTTTTCTCAGATAACTTGAAGTCTTAACCCTTAGGCTGGTTGTCGCAACATATGTCGCGCTACTTTACGTATACTGTCACGACATATGTCACGCTACTGGCTCAGTGTGTTTGGTCGGTTCCGATTACCTCCCATGGATGCGAAAACCTATATGACTGTTTTTCTTTATTTTTCTCTCTGTTAATTCACCAGTGGCTATGTAACGTGTTACAGAATTGCACCAGTGTAATGGTTAAATGGGGGTTGGGGGGAGGGGGGGGGGAGTTGGGGGGGGGGGGGGGGGAGGGGGTGTACTGTACTTACGTAGCAGCGCCAAACACAGGAGTGCCAAAGCCAAAGATGGTCCCACCAGCAGGAGGTGGCACTGCTGGGAAAATCGGGGTCAGATGATCACTGTCTTCGTCTACTTGGTCATTGTCAGAATCTTCAATGTCAGAATCTTCATAGTCTGAATAGCGCCTGCCTGTCTTCTTGGGGTACAGCTGAAACATGGTAAGAAAGTGTCTTGTTGAAGGTGCTTTCTTGGCCTGTGTGAGTATGTGCAGGGGTCGACACTAACTTATTTGGCCTGGGGCCACACTGGCCCCAGAGATGGAAAATATATATATATACCAACAAATTGATAATAAAAAACACAAGAGAAGTGAAAAAGAGTGTACTGTAGCACATGATCGGCATCAACATATGGCATTTGAAGGCGATACTTATCTCTCACGCTAAAGAGCGCAATCTGGGAGTTATTTCCCTTGCGGCATTCTCCTTCGACGATTTCAATGGTTTTTTTTCTTGACTGCGGCATTGATCGTAACGCAAATTTCAGTGACGATTTTGACTGGCGATTTAGGTGACTGGCTCCGGCATTAGAATTTTCAGTTTGTCATTGTTGGAATTTATCCTGGGGCAGAGTGGGCCCCAAGCTTCGGCAATGTTTGGGGCGGAACACAAAACTCTGGGGCGTTCCGCCCCCCGCCCCCGCTAGTGTCGAACCCTGTTGTGTGTGTGTGTGTGTGTGTGTGTCCGGGTGGGATGGGGTGGTGGGTACTCACACTATTTATCTTAAAAAAGACCTCAAGAAACTCAAACAATAAGTGTTTCACACACACACACACACACACACACACACACACACACACACACACACACACACACACACACCCTCCACACACTTGCTTTTACACTTGCATGCACATCTATGCACTGCCATAACGGGACTTACCATGTCTCTTGTGATTTTATTCTTAGCATCCAGTTCTTTGAGATCATCTTCCAGACGTTTCTTTTCTGTTGAAAATCAGAGATGGGCTAAATGAATTTTGGGGGGGAGGCACAGAAAAGCAAGCAAGCAACATCTTTACTTAAAATTATGAAGATAGTTAAGAAATGAAATGTTAAAAAAGGATAAAAGAAAATAATATCGACACGAACAAATGAAAGAATCTTTGGACTACACAGTTCAGATGATTTGGGTCATGTATGAAGGATTCAACGTATGAGTTAAACAAGACCCATACCATTCGAATATGGATAAACACTGTAAAATTCCATCTTAAATTAGATTCTTCCTTCTTTTTACAGCCTCTTTACATAGTATGGGTCGTACACCACGCATGCCATTCAAATAGGGATAAACGCCATAAAATGTGTTATTAAATTCCATATGGGTCATCCAAAACCCACACAATCCGGACTGTGTAGTTTAAATTATGTCCTAGTTTATTTGGTTGTTTACAAAGATAATCCTTTAACAAAAGTGGTTCTTGAAAAGGTCCTATTGTGTTTCAGGATTACACGAATACTTGGAATAATAGGCCGTGAAAAGTAGGATATGCGCCGAAATGGCTGCGATCTGCTGGCCGATGTGAATGCGTGATGTATTGTGTAAAAAAATTCCATCTCACACGGCATAAAGAAATCCCTGCGCCTTGAATATGTGCGCGATATAAATTGCATAAAAAAATAAAAAAATTAAAATCCCTGCGCTTAGAACTGTACCCACGGAATACGCGCGATATAAGCCTCATATTGATTGATTGATTGATTGATAAGTCTCAATATAAAACAACTCCCAATAGTTTCAGAGATACAGACACTTTTGTGAGGCTCTGGGTTGTCCACGACCTAGGAAGCACGGTGAAGGTTAATCAAACTACACATTTAAATAAACCCATACAAAATGACATCACGTAACACATCCAATGACATAAATAAAAGAGCATACATCTTAGTGCACGCTTAGACTAAACACAGACAAACAGACAAACAAACACAGACACACAGACACACACACACACAAACAGACACACACCTGGGTGTTTCTTTAGGTAGGCCTCAATTAAATTGTTGACGATGTGATTCTTGTTGATTCTGTCAACATTACTCCGACACTGAAACATTGAAACATGGCAGATCATTATGTACAAAAGCACAGAGTTCCACATGTTGCTGTTCTGATAGAATTCATAATCTCAATGCAAATTGTAGACACCAAAGGAAGTGTAGAAGGGACGAAGGTGTGAGGGTACGTATTAGGGTGTGTATGAATCAAGTCACGTTGTTTGTTCACACCTGTACATGTAGCAATCCCAGTATTGGTTGCATCCCATTTTTCTTTAACATTTGTCCGCTGTTTTCACATATGTATGTACAGAATCTAAAAGTAAACTCCCTGCCTTAAAAAAAAAAACTACACCTGCATGCAGAATAAATATTTGTCTAAAGCCATGCTTGTAGCCGTTTGTCTCCGTCTCTCTGCCACTGTGTGCGTGCGTGTGTCTAGCTGGCTGTCTGTGTGGCTGTTTCTCTGACTATCTGTGAGTGCTTGACTGTAGGCTAAAACCTGACAATCTTTCTTTGAGTAATGACTGCTGGTCTCTCTGACTTACAGATGGACACTCGGAGGACTGGGCCATCCAATCAGAGTAGCATCCAGCACAGAACGAGTGCATACACGGCTGAAGACTGGAAGATATAAAAGCAGAAGCATTGGAAAAGCATTATCATTTCAACAATCTATCCATTTTTACAAGCAATAAACTCATTCTCAATGAAGTACAGGACTGCCAAAGAGTATAGTAGTAGTTTGATTAGCATTAAATTTAACTCAAAGCAATATTTACATGCTTAAACATAGAGAGAGTACATACGGACACATTCCAATCACTGAACCAACTCAAATGTGCAGCTATAAACACACAGTCAGCCTAACACCGAGTCTAACATAGACTCTGGTATACTCAA
Organism: Littorina saxatilis; assembly: GCF_037325665.1. NCBI lineage: Eukaryota > Metazoa > Mollusca > Gastropoda > Littorinimorpha > Littorinidae > Littorina > Littorina saxatilis. The sequence goes on from NC_090248.1 coordinate 47,120,956, forward strand.
GCTTACACAGCTTTACCATGTACACATCTGGGCACTTAAATGCACTGACAGACAAATATACAAAATTAATAACAAGGATTGAAGCACACACATAGAATTTACAAACGTGCCTTTTTTTGTTTTTATCCAGGCCTCTTCTAGTTCTTACCAAGCTATACCGTAAAAATATTGTGATTCATGCAGTGTGGCAACGAACCTCACTCAGGGCTATATCAAGAGACTGTCAAAACAGAGACTGGTTCACACTTACTCAGTGAGACAGGCAAACAGAAGGACAGACACACACACACAAAACCTGACACCCACATCTTAAGCACAAACGCTCTCACCTGATGCAGTCATGCAGGAGCTCCTGACAGATGATGCAGGTCAAAGTCTCAGCAATTGCATCCTCAGCTTCCTCCTCCCCTCCTCCTCCCTTTCCCGCTTTCTTCTGTCCGCCCTTTTCCTCTTCCTTGCCCTCTTTCTCTCCCTCCGTTCCCTTTTCTTTGTCCTCTTTCTCTCCCTCCGTTCCCTTTTCTTTGTCCTCTTTCTCGCCTTGTCCCTTCTCTCCTTTAGTCTCTCCAGCCTTCTCTTCTTTTTTCTCTTTCTTGGAAGGGTCAGGAACATGAGTGGCGGTGCTGGTGGTAGGAGGGTTTGTACCACCAGGTGTAGAGCCCCCTTTAGCCATGCCTGATTCTTCTCTTGGTTTCTTACTGGATGGGCCAGGGTCTGCTGCCTTTGACTGTCAAACAGAAAGAGCTTCTTCGTGGAAGTTTTGTAGTTATTGATACATGTATCAACAAACATTTGGTTTGTGTCATTTTCCATTGCTTTTCCACTGTAATTATCTTTAGGTTTTCTGCCCACTATTTTTACAAACACCAAATGTGTAAGTGTGTGTGTGTGTGCATTTGTGAGGGGCGGTTGTGCTGCTGCTGTTGATACAATGTAGTGAGATTATCAGGAAAAGATAAAGGCAGATCTTAAACTGAATTTCTCCACTCAAATTTCTCAATTTCCATGAGCATCCAATAAAAACCACAACCACTAAATTATATTTCCTACTTAATTTAAGGAGATAGCTGAACAATTGAAATAGAACAGAAGAAATAAATACATTCTTCTTGAGCATACAAAAGAAAGTAAATCAGACTAATGCATTATACTACAACCTCAAGGAATGCATGCCTTTGATAAAAATGCAAGGATCAAGATTACTGCATGAATCATGTGGTGAGATGTGAATGTGAGACATTGTATTATTGCTAAACTAGCTGATCCAACTTACAGTAGGTGCCACTTTTCGTTTGACTGCTGATCTTGGTGCATCATCGTCTATCTGGTTGATGTTATCATCTAGAAAAGAAGGAAATATGTTGTGATACCAAACCAAAATGGTAAAGATGAAAGATTCTGAAACCAAAAGCCTCAATGTTACAAGAAATGAGTAACCCAGTCTCTGAAATAGTCTGTAAAATAAGAAATCACTGCATAAAACTGTCAAAAACACACATACCCGCGGCAGTTAGATTAAAATGCTTACCTCTGTGTAACTGTAAGTGGTCTTCAATTTTTAAATATTACACAACACAAAAAAGCATTTAACTTGATTTGATAACATACTTTTCAGACCTTCCGAAATCCGAGCTAATCAGGTGAGAGTTTAAAACAAATGGAGTTTTCAAAAGGGAGGTAATAATAAGAAGGTTGTAAAGAACAGAAGATCTGAAGAGCAAGATCATAAAGAAGGAGTTTTAAGTTTGGAGGTCTTGGAGGGTTCCACTCTTTATATTATGTATACATGCTGAAATGGATGACCACACATGAGTGAACAAATACTGACCTAAGAGGGTAGCATCTGCAGGTGGTGGCCCATTGTCATACTCCAGTGTCTGGTCAAGCTCTACTGAGTCATCTGCTTCCTCCTCCTTCAGTCGCTCGAGGTCTTGAAATATGTAGCCAATATCTGACAGACACAAACTTTCATGTATGCTGTGGGTAACAAAATAAGATTTAAAATTTGTTTACAACAATAAAATAATCACTTGCACGTCAGTGTATGCATTAAATTGCTTTTAATGTGCCCTTCCCCTTCCCACAAAAAATGTAAATGAAACACACAAACATATATGTGCAGACAAACACACACACACACACGCACAGACAAACACATGCACTTGCATACACGCACACACCAAATGCAACCATCACTACAAATAAAGCAAAAGCAAATCACATACAGCTAGAGCAGAGTACATTGTATGGATGAAGATCACTCACAGTTAGATTGCCTTATGTAAAACTATTCTACTTTGCTTTGTGCTTTCAATGAGCAATAGAATTTACTACTCACTGACATCTTCCTCTCCTTTCTTGTACACAATATAGAACTCGTCACCATGTTCAATTTCCTGGCGCTGAAACACATTGAAACAGGCTAAATTACTACAGACAAGTAATTAAACCCAAAGAATCAAGGAATGAAACGGGAAGTGAAAGCACTCATGATGAGTCCACATTATAGTACGTAATCACAATCTGTCAATTCGTCCTGCAGTGGGTTTTTTAAGTCATCTGTACATTGTCAAGCAAAAGAGAGAGAGAGAGAGAGAGAGAGAGAGAGAGAGAGAGAGAGAGAGAGAGAGAGAGAGAGAGAGAGAGAGAGAGAGAGAGAGAGAGAGAGAGAGAGAGAGAGAGAGAGAGAGAGAGAGAGAGAGAGAGAGAGAGAGAGAGAGAGAGAGAGAGAGAAAAGAAAAAAAGACCATTGATATCCTGTCTCTTTTCTTCTTTCAGTTTGCTTATCTTCTTCTTCTTCGTACGACGAGTTTGCTTATCTAATTACACCCCCGGTATAGGGGTGTGTATAGGTTTCGCTCGATGTGTTTGTTTGTTTGTGTTCGCATATAGATCTCAAGAATGAACGGACCGATCGTCACCAAACTTGGTGAACAGGTTCTATACATTCCTGAGACAGTCCTTACAAAAATTGGGACCAGTCAAACACACGGTTAGGGAGTTATTGGTGGATTAAGATTCTACAAGGACTTATAGAGGCACATGTGTTTGTTTGTTTGTGTTCGCATATAGATCTCAAGAATGAACGGACCGATCGTCACCAAACTTGGTGAACAGGTTCTATACATTCCTGAGACGGTCCTCACAAAAATTGGGACCAGTCACACGGTTAGGGAGTTATTGGTGGATTAAGATTCTACAAGGACTTATAGAGGTCAAAGGGAAATAACCATTCTCACTCAGTCACTGCCACCAACTGAGAAGGTTATTTCCCTTTGACGGGGGTGTTTTTCCTACCTTGTAGGAATTTCTTGTTTTGTATTAAAAGGTGAAAAACTATATAAAAATCATTGTCTTCATAAGTTTTACTGTATACATGGCATGTGCAAATCACTGAATAAACATATGCATGTATATATAGACCAGCTTCATCCTAGCTTACAGTAGACAATGAATTGTATGATAAGACAAAACCAAAAGACCACTAGCTGTCACACCTGTCCCTTTGTCAGCTTTGTCTTGGAATTCAGGAGTGTCCCGTTTGTGCTGCAACAACAAAAATAGCATCATGCATGCATTGATGCAACGTCTGCACATTAATTTATTATGTTAGAATAGAAATACACGTACTTCAAGAAGAAAAGAACTAGTGCAACGACAAACAAAAAATCAAAATGTCTGACTGCTCGCACAAGCTTATTTATATACTGCTTACAAGCAAATCATTTGTTTTGGTGTGTGTGTGTTGACATCCATTAATTGCGCGTGTAAGTTCCCACTGTAACATTCGCTCTCTTTCTCTCTCACCCTCTATCTCTCCCTTTCTGTAAGTTTTCCTGGCGCATATACTGTAACACTGCTTGTCAAGTACACTTCACAAAACTATTACTAAATTATCATCCTGCAAAGACATGCACTATCTAAGAGCTGTTGTATCTTAATTACCTTGAATCATAGAGCCAGACTTTGCCATCTTCATCACGAAGTATGTAGCAGTGGGTGCCAGACACAAGTTTGTTGTTTTCATGACAGATATCACTGTCTGCACATACAGCAAAAACGTAAAATAAGGTATGTACAGTATGTATTTCAAATACATCTACATCAGATCATGTATTTTAGCAAAACATTACAAGTGATCTAATACAGCAACAGTGGTCCCTGCAACGTAAAAGATCCAGATCCAGATAAACTAATATACCATTACAAAAGTTTGAGACTCATCTTTAACACTTGATTCTGTTATCCTATCTGCTTCATGGTTAAGGTTACTTAGTTTAAGATACGGGTTGGCTTAAGCTGTGGGGGAATTCATTTGTGACGTGAACTTAGTGATCAAACTAAAAGTGAAATGACATACATGTTGTAACATATAAACTTGGTGATCGATATAAGACGTGAATACCTCAGACAGTGTAATTGTTGTGTGTTTGACACACAATTATCACCAAGGCAAGAATATCCTATGTTACATCAAGAGAAAGAAAAAGAATATTTGGGTACATTAAACAGCATTTCGCTAGTACTAGTAGCAAACTACAACTTGAACTGAAGTATAACTGGAGCAGTGGAGGTGTATCCGCACTTTTTGCTCGACCGATAGTAAACTTGTCCTTTCCAATCAGAAAAGGTGGCGTGTCAACGTCTGTCAAACAAACAAGCTGTGCCCAGTCTGTGGTGCTCTCCTCCTCACTCATCGTTGATTGCGAGACCCTAGATCGTTCAACGTCGATCACTTCGTATCTCTTTCCTCCTGGCACAGCAACTGTTTACGCTTGCGACATTTCCAAGCGGTGGTCGCTCTTCGCGGATTTTGTTTGGTTAGAGTGACGTCCCCTTAATAAATGAGCATAGTGTCCCTTGAGACTTTTGTCCAGCGTTATCTCCCTGACATCAAACATGGCTGCGCCCGGGAAACGTGGTTTGGAGACAGCCGAGGACGTTCCAGCTAAACTTTCAGCCCTGAACGTTGCTAAAATTAAACTTAGCAGCTTTCTTCAATGGTGCAAAGAAAGAAAATTTAATGTATCACCAAAAGTGAGTTCATGTCAAAGTGAATGGACAAAATTAGATGGATACGGAACCTACTTTTGCTTCACAACTAAAACTTGTGGTGCCTCAGCAAGTGCCACAAATGTTTCTCTTTCCGCATAAGTTTATGTTTCACGCCATGTTTTGCTCTCTGTTATCTTGCAGGTGTGTGTGGAACGCGAGAGGGCGTGCGCACAGTATGGAATGGTGGTCACAGAGGATATTCCTGGTGGAGAGGTTTTATTCTGTATTCCTCGTCCATTTCTCCTTTCCCCAGAAACAAGTACCATAGCCCACATTCTACAGCAAGGTTTGACTTGTTCATACACACATGCATAATCATTGGTTCCCAGATTTCGCAAACAGATATGCCCACAGGAGTGATCGAGTATACATGTGCATGTATGTGAAATTGAGAGGAGAGACGTAACATATGTGATACATGCATCACATTATGGGTGTGTGTGTATGTGCATATTTTTTCTGTGTGTGGAAGGGAGAAAGATCACTACCTATCACTAAGAAGAAGAAGAAGAAGAAGATCAAGAGAGATTCCATGCAAACTTAAAAATTTGTGTTTGGCTACTTGTCCATTCTAATGAGTATTCGAAGTATCTTCGTCATTGTTGGAAGTGTGCGATAGGCATACTCCAGCATTGGCCACATGGAAGTGACCAAATCTAGTACAAGAAGACTCAAAGGAGGCTACAAAGACATCTATACATAATACTCTACACCTGTAGACCTCAGTTACAAAACATTGTTAGTAATTCTTCCGGAAATCCGGATTTGTAATGTCTGTGGTGACGTTTTTTTGGTTGTTAATTATACAAATCCTTCAGCGTCTGGGGGCCCCCAGACCCCCCCTTAAAATTCTTCAGGATTCATGACGTTTTTCAGTCCCACCCATGTTGTTAAAAATGCTTATTGGATTCTATTTTGCTTATTTCTTATCAGCTCAGAAGGAGATGGGGGATGAAGCTGGTTGGGTGCCGCTGCTTCTGGCACTTGTGTATGAGTACAACAACTCACAGTCACCATGGCGACCATACCTTGATCTTGTGCCAGACTTCTCTCAACTGGACCTTCCCATGTTCTGGACCAGGTAGGGCTGAGCTGCTGTCCGGTTGATCACAGTTGTCGGTCGAGGGTTTTTTATGGAGAGAAAGTGAGGGAGAGGTGGAATGTCACTGTGTGAGAGAGAGGGAAGGAGAGAGAGACGGAACTGAACTTATTTTACACAGATAAAGATTTAAGGCTGAGAGAGAGAGAGATGCAGTGTAATGATGATTGTGCTACATGTATACATTGTTGTATACATTTGTGTTTCTTTGCTTTGTGGTAATGGCTGAGTGTGTTTATTAATATTGATCTGCTCTTCAGTTAAAGCAGCAGACTGAATTAATGCTATGATTAATGCATACATCACTACATGTTTATTGTAGTGAGGAGAGGGACACATTACTGAAAGGAACAGGAGTGGAAGAAGCAGTGACACGTGACCTGACGATGATGGAGACAGATTTCAACACCAAGGCCCTGACCTTTATGCAGCAGCACACGGACACTTTCAGGTATTATTGCTGCTCCAAGCTGGGACTGGTCTCTTCTCTCAGCTAGAATTTCTTGGGTGTAAATTAAATCAAAGTTGATTATCACAATATTAATCATATTGATTAGACTGTTTGTTTTTTATGGATACTACAAAGGTGTGAAGAATAGCACTGTGGTGTCATTCTCATATTATTTATCGTTTGCTTTGGGTTTTTTATTACCTGTAAATTTTTAGAGCTTACACACAAGAGCTGATGAAAATGCTGAACAGTAAACTTGAACAGTATGATAGTGAGAATGTTAAAATACTTAAATAATAAATTTGTGTTGTCAGTATTGGAATCATCACGGTTAGACGCTGGTTTTTGTTATGAATACAGTAAAACCTGCATCCAGCGGACCCTTAATTCGGCGGACACCTTTGCATAACGGACACTTCAAGTGAGGACGGATGTATTTTACACTCAAAAACACCTTAAAAGAGCGGACACCTCAAAGGCGCGGACGCGGACACTCTTTTTTGGTCCCGATTTGGTTCGTTACCTGTCAACAACGGTCCGCCATCTTGGTTCTGCAAATTCTCGCTGGCGATGTGAACGCGCGAGAAGCTTATTTTGTAAGCCAACGACAGCACTTGAAAGATTGATTTTTTGTATGGTGCACGCTCATTGGTCGATGCCGTGAATTAAACTGAACTCACAAACAAAAACAAGTTAGGGTTTCTACTTTCTGTACTGTGATGCATCTTCGTCTCATCCTTCGTCGATCGCGGTCTCATCATGTCAAAACGGAAATTTCTGACTTTAGAAGAAAGAGTCGATGTGATAAAGAAATTGAACGGCGAACTCTTCGAGTGGTTTTCGAGAGCTCGATCAAAGAATATTCCCGTGAATGGCCCATTGCTTCAGATAAGAAACCGATTGCACCTCTTTCTCTCTCTCGCTCGTTCTCTCTCTCGCTCGTCCTCTCTCTCTCTCGCTCAGTCGTTCTCTCTCTCTCTCTCTCTCTCTCGCTTAGTCGTTCTCTCTCTCTCTCTCTCGCTCGTTCTCGCTATCGCTCGTTCTCTGTTCTCTCTCTCTCTCTCTCTCTCTCTCTCTCTCTCTCTCTCTCTCTCTCTCTCTCTCTCTCTCTCTCTCTCTCTCTCTCTCTCTCTCTCTCCCTCCCTCTCGCTCGTTCTCTCTCTCGCTCGTTCTCCGTTCACCCTGAAATGCTGACAGCTGTCATGAACTTGAGTAGCATTCTGAAGATGTGCGTCTGAACCAAGCCAGACTGATTCTGGTTTTGTACATACATGTTGCATGTTGAACTTGTTTTCTTTGTCACTTTCTGTATGACTACATGTAATGCACAGTTTAGAATAAAACTATTTGGCTGTTTTTTTTCTTCCCAAAAAATGTCTGCGCATTCATATTCAAAAGAAAGGACACCTTTGTACAAAGGACAGTGGCAAGGTTCCCCAAGGGTGTCCTTTGCTCGCAGGTTTTACTGTACTACAAAGGTGTGAAGAATAGCACTGTGGTGTCATTCTCATATTGTTTATCGTTTGCTTGGTGTTTTTTTTTTTTATAACCTATAAGTTTTAGAGCTTACACACCAGAGGGCTGAACAGTAAGCTTGTACAGTATGTTAGATACATGTAATACACTTTTGTTGGAGGTGTATTTTTTTAATGGGTGTGGGAGTGGAAGGGAGTGCTTGTGTTTTGGTGGGGATGTGTGGGTGGGAAGGGAGTGCTTGTGGTTTGGTGGGGATGTGTGGGTGGGAAGGGAGTGCTTGTGGTTTGGTGAGGATGTGTGGGTGGGAAGGGAGTGCTTGTGGTTTGGTGGGGATGTGTGGGTGGGAAGGGAGTGCTTGTGTTTTGGTGGGGATGTGTGGGTGGGAAGGGAGTGCTTGTGTTTTGGTGGGGATGTGTGGGTGGGAAGGGAGTGCTTGTGTTTTGGTGGGGATGTGTGGGTGGGAAGGGAGTGCTTGTGGTTTGGTGGGGATGTGTGGGTGGGAAGGGAGTGCTTGTGTTTTGGTGGGGATGTGTGGGTGGGAAGGGAGTGCTTGTGTTTTGGTGGGGATGTGTGGGTGGGAAGGGAGTGCTTGTGGTTTGGTGGGGATGTGTGGGTGGGAAGGGAGTGGTTTGGTGGGGATGTGTGGGTGGGAAGGGAGTGCTTGTGGTTTGGTGGGGATGTGTGGGTGGGAAGGGAGTGCTTGTGTTTTGGTGGGGATGTGTGGGTGGGAAGGGAGTGCTTGTGTTTTGGTGGGGATGTGTGGGTGGGAAGGGAGTGCTTGTGGTTTGGTGGGGATGTGTAGGTGGGAAGGGAGTGCTTGTGTTTTGGTGGGGATGTGTGGGTGGGAGGACAAACACTGTAGTGTAATACCTAAACGTGATAACATGGTGTGTCCACAGCCCAGCTTGCCAAAGTTTTGAGCTGTACAAGAAAATGGTGGCCTTTGTCATGGCCTATAGCTTCACAGAGCCTGCTGGGAAGGCCAGAGGGGCTGATGGGAAGGGTGACGGAAACGAGGAAGATTCTGACGATGAGAATGAGGGGAGCTCACCCCCTCCAATGATGGTTCCGCTGGCAGACATTTTGAATCATGTGGCCAAAAACAATGCACAGCTCACCTTCCACGAAGAAGCTCTGCTCATGGTTAGCACTCGGAATATAAAAAAGGTTGGAATAATAAAGTGTGTCACTGTCATTATTCAGGCAGTATAATTGTGATTTCACTGTAATGAAGGATTTTTGTGAATGCTACCTTTTCATGACTCCTTGGACTAGTATTTCTTGATTTCATTTTACACAGAATGAGAAGTGACACCTATCTTTCCTGTCTCTACCGGCAGTCTGCCTTCTCTACACGGCAAGTGAAATAATAAAATGCATTTCTTGTAATTCAAAATTAGTTCCTTATTTTGATGGAGCAGAAACTATTTCTTACAATATTGTTATTTTGCAATAACGTAAGAGCAAGCATCAAACTGTCTTTGTTATCATGTGTAATGTGTAAAATCAGTTGCAGCTGGGACATGTTCTGAAGTTACATGAACAGTACTTGTAGCAGATATTTAGTTTTTGCTGTTGTGAAAATGTCAGTGACTGTTTGAATGATTTAATGTGATTGAATGTTTTATTGATTTAAATGGGATTGACTGTTCGATTGATTTAAATGTGACTGACTGAAAGATTCATTGATTGATTGGTGCAGTATTTTGTTTGACAGGGAGAAGAAGTGTTCAACACGTACGGGGAAGTGGCCAACAAGCATTTACTACACATGTACGGCTTTGCTGAGCGATATCCTGCCAACCACTATGACACAGTGAGGAACGCAGTTTTCATGGGTGTTTGTGGATTTAAGTGAGATGTAATTTGGTACAGCAGTGGAAGTTCGCTTTTGAGACCCCCAAAAAAATAACGCTAAGAAAAACAGACCTTAAAAGAGAGGTAAATTTGCAGAAGTTGTAATCAGAAAATCTGGAGGGAAAAAAAAGAACATGTCATGAACAATAATCTTGTTAAAAAACCAACCACGTCATGATATTGCGAATTTAATTTTGTGGATCTAGCCTCTAACCGTCAAACCATCTCTAATTGTAAGGGAGTGTTAATACCTCAAGAACATTAGATAAAGGTAGTTGTGTGTTTGTGCTAAATTCATCATATTCAATACTAGTTGTAATTGTTGAGTCACTTGAGAAAAAGTGACTCTATGTAATCGGTCAGTGTTAGTCTGTCCGGCCGGCCGGCCGGCCGGCCGGCCGGCCGTCCGTAGACACCACCTTAACGTTGGACTTTTCTCGGAAACTATCAAAGCGATCGGGCTCATATTTTGTTTAGTCGTGACCTCCAATGACCTCTACACTTTAACGATGGTTTCGTTGACCTTTGACCTTTTTCAAGGTCACAGGTCAGCGTCAAAGGAAAAATTAGACATTTTATATCTTTGACAAAGTTCATCGGATGTGATTGAAACTTTGTAGGATTATTCTTTACATCAAAGTATTTACATCTGTAGCCTTTTACGAACGTTATCAGAAAAACAAGGGAGATAACTAGCCTTTTCTGTTCGGCAACACACAACTTAACGTTGGGCTTTTCTCGGAAACTATAAAAGTGACCGGGCTCAAATTTTATGTGAACGTGACTCATTGTGTTGTGAATAGCAATTTCTTCCTGTCCATCTGATGCCTCATATAATATTCAGAACTGCGAAAGTGACTCGATCGAGCGTTTGCTCTTCTTGTTTTTGTTTAAAAGCTGTGTCAGATTTTTCTGCAAACCTGAATGGTTCACCAAGCTTTGTACACCTCGTTGTTTTTGTTGGGTGTTAATCACAACTAAATTGTTTCACTATGCAGGTAGATATACCAGTTAGTGTGGTGACATCAGCAGCACAGTCTGAGATGGGAGAGCCAGAACTGATGGCTGCAAAGCTTAACTTCCTACAAGAACAGGTTGGTCCACTTTTCTTTCGTTTCTCGTCTTTCCATGTAAGCAGAGTTGTACAATTCTTGTGTGGAATTTGTATGACAATACACTGCCCATAAGTGTTCTTCTTCTTCTTCGTTCATGGGCTTAGACTCCCACGTTCACTGAGGTTTTAGCACGAGTGGATTTTTACGTGTATGACCATTTCTACTCCGCCATTCAGGAAGCATACGCCGATCTTGGGGGAGCCCATAAGTGTTGAAAATGAAGTACTTTACCAGGTGACCACTCAGGCTACCTTTTGCTACCTTTCATGCTCAGTGATGCAAGTATAGATCCTGTGGGTTTACTTCCTTCTTCTTCTTCTTCTTCTGCGTTCGTGGGCTGAAACTCCCACGTACACTCGTGTTTTTTGCACGAGTGGAATTTTATGTGTATGACCGTTTTTTCCCCGCCATTAAGGCAGCCATACGCCGCTTTCGGAGGAAGCATGCTGGATATTTTCGTGTTTCTATAACCCACCGAACTCTGACATGGATTACAGGATCTTTTCCGTGCGCACTTGGTCTTGTGCTTGCGTGTACACACGAAGGGGGATAAGCCACTAGCAGGTCTGCACATAAGTTGACATGGGAGATCGGAAAAATCTCCACACTTAACCCACCAGGCGGCCGCGACCGGGATTCGAACCCTCCACCTTCCGATTAAGAGGCCGACGTCTTACCACCCCGCCACAGCGCCCGTCGTGGGTTTACTTCCAAATTCAAATGTGCCTGAAGACAGTAAAGTCCTGAAGTAAGAAAAGAATGACAAGTACATGTCTCATGGCATCTGTGGCTGAGGAACAGTTTTCCTACTTCAAATGCCTTTATGTAGAGACTGCTGAGAGTAATTGCAGGATCTCGCACAGTGTGCATGAATGTTCCAGGATTTGCATCAGGAAGGGGAGTCCTACGTGCTGGGGATGGAGGGAATACTCACTGACGACGAAATGCAGGCTGTTCTCAAGGTTTGTGTATTTGTGACTGCATGGATGGATGTGTGTGTGTGTGTGTGTGTCAAATACTTGTACAATGTTTTGTTTGATTGAAGTCAACTTGGATAGAAAACTTTAAAGAAATGAGTAAAATGTGAAGCTACATTTCCATGTTTATGTTGTTGCTTGAACATCACATCGAAGAGCCTGTTTCCACCTTGCTTTTTTTTTACTGTTTTAACAGGTGCTGGTGATGTCGGCAGAAGAATTCAAGGAGCACACAGAAAAAGAAGGCTGGAGTGATGCAGAGAGTGATGAAAATGATGATGGCTCTTCCCCTCTCTCGTTTGGTGTGTATTGGCTTTCTCCCCTGTATTTTGTGCTGTGTGTATTTTTGTAATGAAGAATTTTCTTCTTTTTTGTTGTTTTATTTAGTGAGGAAGGTGAATGGGTGTTTAAAGAGTGCTTGTACTCTTCCGTTCCAAAAACATGACCCTTCTCTTGCTTTATAACCTTCCTCTGGCTTCTTCAGTGACAGCACTGACCTCTTGCCAGTGCAAGTCTGTTACATGTGTCTCCCTATTCAAAAGACTGCGGTCTGGCATTTGAAGCAAATAAAATAAATCGGGTTAGACAACAGAGAAAAGGGGATTCGATTTTTTATTAGTTTCTAATCTCTTGTTCTTCTTCATTTCAGAAAAGATCCCTAACCTACACTCCTGCTGGAAAAGGATTCTATCAAGGTTTGTTTGACAGTGGTGTATTATGCAGTGGACCCCCACCCCCCACCCCCTTTGACCTTCACAAATCTGAGAAAATCAGGTCTCAAAAAGGAGGAAGCCTGAAAATTGGGGTAAATTTACAGAGATTATGAACAGAAAATCTGAAAAACAGTCTTAAAAGGGAGGGAGGGAGTCTTAAATTGAGGGGGGGGGGTTTAAATTAAAAGGCGTTCCACTGAAGACACAATATATGCAACCGTAAAGAGGATCCACTCAGGTCCTTTCTACCTATCGTCGAGTCATGTGTATCGCAGATTACTCTCATTAGCACTGCAACAGAGAGTAACAGAAAATGAACCTAAACACTTTTCTGCACTTCATATGTTTAGCCTATGGAACCTGTGTAATGAAGAAAATTACGGCAACGAGACTCATGTTTTAAAAAAAATCTACTTTTTTCTTTGTTTTAATTTGTTTCAGGACAGTCAAGATTCTTTCACTCAGTTTTTTCATTACCTACATCAGTTTTCAAAGAATATATCAAAGAAACCTTTTTGGAATACACATCTGACTTATGAGATTTTAACTTCCGGGCAGTTCTTACATACATGTATGTATATGCAGAGAAGAGAGATTCAGCATAATTAATACACTATTCACAAAATGTACTTTCTTTGTTCATTAGGTGTGCTGAAGTGTGTCTTTCCCAAATTGGCGGTGACGAGAAGAAAGATACCAGTGCCATGGAATCGGGAGAGACACAGCTGTCCTCACGTGCTCGCTATGCGTTGTACGTTAGATATGGTCAGAGAAAACTGCTGCACAAGCTTGTGCAGGCATGTAGATAACGGTAATAAAACAATGATGGAGATCTTTTGGAATGCATTTTGTCTTTTTCTTTGATGGGAAGCTTGTTATTGTGTTCAGATGTCTTCTTGTATGGTCATAAAATGTCCAAGGATGCAAAAATATATTGAGAGACCTGTTGTTTGCGCGTGCGCACATACACACACACACTCACACATACAAGGGCACAGAATAATTTTTGTTGTACTTATTTCTTTGTTTTTATTTATCTGGCATGGTTACCATTGTCTATAACTAAAGGTGTTAGTGTTCAAAGTTTGCAAAGGACAGACATATTTGTAATAAATAATCACTACTAATAATGACTAGTTCTACCAAATGCATCCTAACAGTATGTGGCTTACAAAAGGGAACATATTCACAAAGAAATGAAAAACTAGTGAAGTAACTTAAAAGATATAAGTCAACTTTAGAGTTTGATACAATGTAACTGTACTTTTGAATGGCTTTTTTTTTATTACATGTAGATCTCTACTCTTTTTGTGAGTTTTTGTTGATGCAGTAAGGCATTTCTCATAGACGAAGTCTGCTTGTGATCAATAATATTTCACAGGCCACTTAACAGAAAGTGTTTGGTAAGAAAAGTCTGCCAGGTGGACAAAGCACATAACAGAGTCCAGGTACGTTTGTGTGAAATTTTATGAACATTTTTTAATGATTTTGCAAAAAGGAGAAGGTAATTTGTCTTTTCACAGCAAAAGTACTTGAAGAATCCTCCCAGTTAAAGGTTCATGAACATTGTTTGGCTTCTTGCACAGGTGCATTAGTGATCCATGCACATACCCCACCGAATAAGACATGCCCAACCGCATGGTGTAAAAGAAGATAAAACACCCAAACCTGAACACGTATACGTTCACATTACATTCGTCCTAGTGTTAAAAGTGAGTTGACAGAGACAGATGTCTCAAAACCATTATAAAAAATGTTTGTGCATTTAAAACAATTTGTAAAATGACAATACCATCAATTCAACCCGGGCTCCATATGACCGATATCACAGCAGCTTGGATCTAACATACCGTAATTTATGTACAGGAAGGTACGTTTGAGTAAAAATCACACACAGAAGATCACAGAGAAGTTTGAAAGGAGAGAAGAAAAATGTGTGAAGGCATTTTACGTAGAAATGATAGGAAAGACATCAGTATTACTTAGTGAGATGGATGGAATCATGATGGGTGTAACAGTGATTTGCTTGCTAGTGCATTGCTCAAGAAAAATACCACAGCAGGGAGAATTAATATGCAGTTTTTAAGGTAACAACTATAATGTTATGTCATGAGTGTGTTTGAGATAGATGTGATTTTATCCTACATACGTGAGAGAGACACCCGTGAGATAATCGTTCAAATCACACGTGTGTATATCATGTAAATGAGGTCATGTCAAGCAAGTCTGGCAGGGACCTGTTTTTCCACTGCTTATGATGCCAAAGTCACCGAGACAAACGTCATTATAGAAACACAAATTGCGCTCGCTAATTACCCTCGATGAATCTTTAGAACTAACACGTCACGCCACACTTTCAGAGTGACGTTTCTTTGCTTTGACGTAATAGATTGCACGAGGCTTTAGAAGAGATCGAGGTTCCAAAACAAGCGTCTTCAATTTAGCTGCCTCGAATGCAGGACATTTTCAGTAAAATACACGTAAGTACAGTATGTAGGATAAACAGAATACTACATGGCTTGCTGTGTCGTACCAGATTTAAACTCGCTGCTTTTTCAAATAGTGAAAAGCTCGCTTTCGCTCGGAGTTCAATATTTTAAAAAACAACTCGTGTAAATCTGGTACGACACAGCAAGCCATGTAGTATTCTCTATATATGAAATTTAAGGCAAGATGGTTCAGCAGTGCATACAAATTAAAGCCAGGCTCTACCTTCAAAATCAGTTGTTGGTTTTTTTCCTAAACGTTTTACTGTTTTTTTACTAAACTGTTCAGATGCTGTTAGATAATTGTGTGCATACTTAATTTGAAGTTTTGTTAACGATATATATGTAGTTCATTTTTGTAACAGAAAAATACGTTTACTTCATGTTGTTCAACTCCACAGCTTTTTGTGAATTTACAAAGAATTCTGGTGGATATTTTAAAAGATATAATATAAATACCAAAATTTAATTTTTTTTTTAAAAACCATAAAAGCGAGAAATGCCACATGCACAAAAATGGAAAATGAGCCTTAATTTCACAGATAATGTATTTTGGCCTCAGAATCACCAAAAGCTTCTTACAGATTTGTGCAGGCCTGCAAACGTTTAATAAAGTTCCTTCCTTGCTGTCAGCAGTGTTTTTTTCCTTCTTCTATGTAATGGGTAGAACCAGAGATGTGAAGCCAGGAATTAAGATTTTGCAAGTGTATTGTGGCCAAAGGGGTAGGTGTTCAAATGACAATTGCATCATAATTAAAACATGTTAATTTTTAAAATGAGCTGCATGTGGTAGTTTTATGATCAATAAAATAAGATTTTTTCATAGAAACCTGTAAACGCTCAAAATTACACATTTTGAAGGTAGAACCTGACTTTCACATGAGTGAAATGCATGGGAGACAAAAGTATGGTTGACTGAATGCCCAGTGTATGATGACATGGATATTTCTGATTCAGAAATGATCAATACAAGACTAAATTCTTAGTGGATGCCAACGTTACATATATATACATACACAATATATTACAAGAATAAATTATACTGAACTCCTCTGTTAGCCATCTTGGTCATAATGTAGAAACTTTCAGCAGTGCATCAAAAAGCCATTTGAAAGGCCAAAAATTGGTATGATGACTTAAACAAATAAATCATAGAGAAAATAATAATAACAGGTTTAAAATCGCAGAAAAAAGTTTTGTTCAGTAGCTCTGGTACTCTACCTAAAATTGAATTAATGTGTGTCACTGCCGTAAACATTTTTTGGGGAAAACATGAATGGTTTCAAACAAGGACAAGAAATAAGCAGAGAGGAGAAATGGTTTGTTTTGTATCAGTGAAGGTGTCTGGCGCTTACCAATGCTATTGTCAAGCATGACAATTGAATTGTATTCCGTTTAATACAAGGCGGGATGGAGAGGGGGTGGGGGATTTGCGACACAGATACAAAGAAAACATGACTTTTTTTTTAATATAAAAAATGAATTTGGGTGTCAAAAGCCTCATTAGAAACCGGCTCCTAGGCTGCCAGCCAGAGGTGACGTCATGCGTACAGGGTTCATACAGACACCTGACAGTGAAATTCAAGGAGTATTCAAGGAGTTTTCAAGGAGTATTCAAGGAGTTCAAGGAGGTCAAATTGCATAGGTGTACACGTGGAAAAACTTTCATCAACCATGCATTCAAAGCTCAAACCAGAAACGTAAAGTAAAACAAAAACATTTATTTACTTTTTTAAATTCAAAAATTCAAAAGGAAGCTGAATAATCATCTTAAAAATACTAGTGGGAGTTAACACACTATTGACTGTTCTTTTCTATCAGGTATCATGTGTGGATCTAGAGAGAGTCAACTCGCTTCATTTCATCGTCTATGTTTTTCTGCATCAGAACGACACTGGCTCTCTTCTCTTTTGCCCGCCTGCGAAGGGCATTTGACTCGGCTTGAAACTGTAGTGCGAGTTCACAGCGTTCATTGTCCACATGACTTCCGATTTTAAAACATCGGTCTTGGTGCAAAATGATGAAAGAGTCCGAGAGGACGTTGGCATCGCGGGACCCGGGGTTGCAGTTACAGAAGCAGACTGAGAGCTTTGCGATGACGTTACAGATAAGAAGTTTGCAATCGGGACTACAGGTGCAGACGCTTTTAAATTATTTGTGTGTTTCTTTCCTTTTGCGTGGCTAACCAGGGCTGACTCGCCCATCACTGAAATATCCACACGTGCTTTGCAGCATTTGCAAAAAGCCTTGTATTTGTCGCAATCCCGCTGGATCCAATCCTTGTATTCCTTTTCCTCCAGCCATCGTGGGTTAAAAAAGCACTTTCCACCCGGCATGACTACGATTTTCGACCGGCGATGGCTTGAAACGCTGTCACAATGAATCGACACACTGCTTCTTCAGAAATGGCGCTAAAAGCTACCCGGATGAAGGGGAAGTAATCGGTTTCAACTTCCCTTCGCACGATGGCAGACGACACACGACTTGCACACAACACGCACACAATCGATATAAATTGCTGAAAAACTTTAATATTAACATTTTTTTTTTGCCTGCACTTCAGAATTCAAGGAGGTTCAAGGAGGTTAAACACAAGAATGACCATTTTCTCCAAATTCAAGGAGATTCAAGGTCCTTGAAAAGGGGGGTTGAAAATTCAAGGAGATTCAAGGAGATTCAAGGAGCGTACGAACCCTGTCCGTAGGTTGTGTGTATGACGCCGGAGTGACGTCACTTTGTGCTAGTGTTGTGTGTGTTACGGACGGGGTTGGAGTGGGGCAGCCAGTCCTTGACTTCCTTGGCTGGCTTCAGTGGCCTGGGCGTGTTGTTTGAGTAGTCCATCATTTCTCCGTCTCCGCGAGCCTGCACACAATGAAGGGGGAACGTGTGATTGTTGGTTTCGGGTTTTCAATTAACCTGGTTATGACTGCATGTTTGTGTGTGTGCATGCGCGTGTATCCCATTATGTTTCTGCTTTTGTATGTGTGTTTCTTCCAAGGTCTGTGTGTGTGTCTACTTACGTGTGCGCATTTCCTCTCGTTCACACCCCCCTCCAGTGATCTATATATTTAGATATATGTCTATGCCTCCTCCGACCCAGTAAACTGCTTTTTGATCCGTTTTTGTTGTTGTTGTTGTTGTTCATTTTCCCAAGACCCGAGGACGTTTACTTCGATACGAGGATCTGTTCATCCCTAGGTCTCCAAGTAATGTTCAGAAATAGCACATTCACAATAACATACCTAAAAGTGATCAGCTTGGGAAAAAGGCACACAAGAAAAAAAAGAACATCCAGCTCAATATGATCGAAAGATTCGTCTAATGAAATACACTGATAGGTCATTTTCTGTAACAAAACGGCGAACACCGAGAGACACGATTTTGACGAAGATATTGGTTTTAATTATCTTGACAAAATAGTTGAAGTGCCTCGCTTAACTTGATAGCATTCCATACACGAACAGATAAATCATTACAGACTCCAACAGAGGCACTGTTCATTGCATACACAGGCCGCCGCACAAAAGGGATAATTTACATTTCAATTATTCTTTTCTTTCACTCAAACACATTCGTGGGTGTTCGTTTATACTTTTATAGGATTAATTGCCAGCTACTGATTTTGTTGTCAGATTACAATGTTGCGTTCAGTATTAACTGTTATTCTGAGTCTTAAAGTAAGTGTGTACTGACAAGTTAGAAAACTGAAATAATTGTGTGCGCAGGTGCAAAAGAATGGTGTACGTCGGGAAGAATAGGGTGAACAGAAAAAAAGAATGGTGCGTCAATTTCATGAAAAGAAAAAGGTAGGAATTATGTCAACGGTGACTGTTCTTACACGTATACACAAATAAAAAAACACGATTTTGTCCCACCACCAACACGTCTCTCTCTCTCTCTCTCTCTCTCTCTCTCTCTCTCTCTCTCTCTCTCTCTCTCTCTCTCTCTCTCTCTCCCCCCACACACACACACACTTACACAGCCAGGCCCTTCAAACACATACATCCCCCCACTATTTTTGAACATATATATATCATATACATATAGAGAAGGCATGTGTGATAAGAAAGCAAATCTTCATAAAAAAAATTAAAAAAATCCGATTCTGTACACTTAAATTGCGACTCAGGTTAGCGCAGTACATTGTACTACGATCGAGCACTGACAAGGAACACTCTCAGTCTGAGGTCGGGTCGAGTAGCGGTACCAGCTTGTAGATTCTACATTTTCTAAACATATATCTAACAAACACTAACAAACAAACAAAAGGGAAAGAAGAATGAATCTGACTACATTTTACACTTAAAAGCGTCGACAAAGAAGCGGGCTAGCTGTCACGGCAAAAAGCAGCAACTAACTCTTGAAGCGACTACAGTGGAACCCACCGATTTCACGCCTCACCCTTATTGTAGACCTTGCTGTTTCAGATATTCTTTTCTGAATGTCTGTAAATTTACCTCCGTTTGAGAAAAAAAAAACCCGACCATTTTAGGGCCTATACTTTTTTTTAGACTGGTCTTCAATGAGAAGGGGGTCAGAAAAAGGGGGGTGGGGTGGTTCCACTCTAATCCACTCCAGTCTGTCCTGTATCCAAACGTCAACGAAAAGACAAGTAAGCAGGTTTTCCCGGCAAAAAGCAGCAAGCAACGATATGTTGAAGCGACTATGTGCTTGTCAACCAGGAGTCCAAACGAGCAGTGACTCCCACTACCTGGTAGTTTGAGGAGTCTTTCCATTCTTTGGAGTCTTTGCTTCCCAAGGCATTGTTAGCCGTTGATGCCGGCTTCTGAGATCCGGTGGAGGTGGCACCGTAGCCGCTGGAATAACTAGTTTTGTTAGTAGTGGAGCCTTTGCCAGTGCTGTTGCCCTGGCCAGTCTTCATGGCGCCGTCACCGTCAACCTTGAACACGTAGTACCCCGGGGCCTGAAAAAGTGACCGGGGAGTGTCTATATTTACTGGCTCATGTCTCACTTCTTCACAAATGGCTGGGGAGTGTCTAGATTCTGCAAAAAACGACTGGTGAGTGTCTATATAGGCTGGATTTTGTCTCACTTCTTCAGGAAACGGCTGGGGCGTGTCTGTGTTTTGCAAAATTGACTGGGGATGTCTCAGTCCTGCAAAAATGACTGGTGAGTGTCTCAGTCTTGCAAAAGTGACAGAAGACTGCTAATATTTACTGGCTTATGTGTCTCACTTCAGAAATGGCTTGGGCTTGCGCGTATCTGGGTTCTGCAAAACTGACTGGGAGTGTCTCAGTTCTGCAAAACTGACTGGGAGTGTCTCAGTTCTGCAAAACTGACTGGGAGTGTCTCAGTTCTGCAAAACTGACTGGGAGTGTCTCAGTTCTGCAAAACTGACTGGGAGTGTGTCAGTTCTGCAAAACTGACTGGGAGTGTGTCAGTTCTGCAAAACTGACTGGGAGTGTCTCAGTTCTGCAAAACTGACTGGGAGTGTCTCAGTCCTGCAAAACTGACTGGGAGTGTCTCAGTCCTGCAAAACTGACTGGGAGTGTCTCAGTCCTGCAAAAATGATTTGTGAGTGTCTTAATCCTGCAAATATGACTGACTGTTCTTGGCTTATATTTAAATTGTTCGCGTAAGGGGCATGTCTAGGTCCTGCAGAATTTGAGTGACTGGCTTATGTCTGAGTCCTGCAAACAATCTTGATTGATGTCTACGTTTTTCAGAAATGACTGGGGTGTGTCTAGGTCCTGTAGAAATGACTGGCTTAATGTCTAAGTTCTTCAGAAATTGCTTGGACGTGTTTATGTATTGCAACAATGACGTTAGTGCATCTGGATCCTGAAGAAAAAACACCACGACTTGGACCTGTCAACGTATTGGGGGAAAACTCAACAGCAACAACAACAAACATCCACTGGCATGTGGCGATGCCTTTTTAAATCGCTGTAGAGTATCCTGAAAAGATAACTAGGGTGAGTGTAGGTTAAAAAAAACAAATTAAAAAACCCACCCACATGTTGGCATGTTGTAAGTACAATGTTTCTCTCAATGCCTCACATTCGTAAAAATAATATAGAAAATAAAATTGGAATTAAAAAAATTTTAAAAAGTTGGTAGAGGCCTTCCTACCGATCAGATTTCAGACCTTGTAGTAGTAGCAGCTGCCTCAATTAAAGAAAGCAATGTGCATGCAAATGTATCCAGTACCGCCGGGGAGGGGGGTGGGGGGGGGGGGGGGTGGGTGGGTGCAGAAAACGAGAAGTACCAGGCAACCACTGAAAGCAATGCGGCCCCCAAAGAGAGAGTAGCATTCTTCTTCTTCTGCGTTCGTGGGCTGAAACTCCCACGTACACTCGTGTTTTTTGCACGAGAGGAATTTTACGTGTATGACTGTCTTTTACCCCGCCATTTAGGCAGCCATACGCCGTTTTCGGAGGAAGCATGCTGGGTATTTTCGTGTTTCTATAACCCACCGAACTCTGACATGGATTACAGGATCTTTTTCGTGCGCACTTGGTCTTGTGCTTGCGTGTACACACGGGGGTGTTCGGACACCGAGGAGAGTCTGCACACAAAGTTGACTCTGAGAAATAAATCTCTCGCCGAACGTGGGGACGAACTCAGAGTAGCATTCAGCAACAAGAAAAAAATAGGACAGATCCACCACAACTCACAAACCAACACACCCATGTATCTCGAGGCAAACAAACCACGAAACCCAAACCCAATTTCACACAGCCCACAAGCAGGTTACGTGTGCGTCGCAATCATTGGAGCTCCGTGCAGATGTGTGGGTTGTTTTTCTCTACCTCCTTGCTGTTGTTGTGGTCCAACTTCATCCAGTACAACGTCAGCCAGCGAGCTCCTGCTCCAGCCAGGAGTCGACGTGCCTATCGGAGGCTCACAGCAAGAACACGGGGTCGCATTTCCGTTGGGGTTCCCCGAACCCGCACTGGTGCTTTTCTTGTGGTTGTGACCTTGACCCGTTGCTGCCTTTTTGGATAGAGTTCCCGATGACGGAGGTGCTGATGCGTAGATGGGTACGTGTGTGTGTACGTGTACGTGGAGGGGGGGGGGCGTCTGCTGGCTTGTTCCTGTTGCCGTCGTTGACCTGTTTGCCACTAGCCTTGTGACCCTGGAAGGTCAAGGTGAAGGTCACTTCAACCCCGCTGCTACTCACCCAGTGTGGCGCGCGGTGTTACATATCGACTCAAAGAAATGTGCGTAAAATTGTCAACATTTTCTTTATTCTGTACGATAAGCATACTGGGATCTGTATACAATATTCGATTGCTTCGACAAAGTTTAATGTTTGCATTTTCGATTTGATACTTTTGAAGATCTGAGGCAGCACCACGTGATTATGGGCGTGGTTATGCACGTGAGGGGCGTGGCCGTGTACAACGTGGGCGTGGCTGTGGTTTCCAGGGGCGGAGGAGGTCCTTCTGTCTCCATCATCGTCGACGGTGGTGGCTGTGGTTGCAGCGCCGTGCATGTAGATCTTTCCGGGCTGGTTGACTATTGGCTTGTGGCCCTGAAAGGTCAAGGTCAATGTCTGCCTTGTTGGAGAATTACCACTGCCCGTTTACCTGTGTGGTGTACGTAGGCTTAATGATGTCGTTGAAAACTACACTTTATATTTGCACAAGGTTGTTGTCGAGTAATGTGTTACCCCAAACTGGGTCCGCAAGCTGCTGTCCTTACGTAGTCTAAGGCACTTAAACGGCTGTTTTGAGAGGAAGTGACAGATGTAACTTTCCACTAAACAACAACAACAAACAACAACAACAACAACAACAACACAACAACAACAAAAACAACTCAAAGCTTCTTTCATAGTGACATTCCTCGCGTCAACATCAAAACGATGCCTTTTCTCATGATGCTTTTGAAAGTTGTTTTTTTGCCGTCTAGATCATCTTGTAAATGACAATTGGTCTGCCCAGGCTTTTACATAATTGGGATACGACCATCCCTCCAGTGTACCGATACACATACAATGTACCGATAACAATTTACAGTCGGGCTGCTTTTCGTGCAAAGCAAGAATTTTTGTTGAGTTAATTTCGTAGCAGACACCTAATTAAAGCCAAGGCCCAAAAGAAAAATATGTCTGTTTCCGGTATCAACGCCGAAAGAAATAGGGTCGGTCGGTCGGTTTTTATTTTTATTTTTTGGGTTATTTTTTTTACCTTTTTCTTACGTTTTCAGAGGGATTCCCGGCGTCATTGGCCGCCATGTTTTTTTGCGTGACGGACGGAAACGGGAGGTAAGTTTCTTCGATTGTGAAGTCTCATCGACCGATTACCTCCGGTTTTTTTGGGGGGTTTTTTGTGTGCGAAAAGCAACAAAAAAACAACAACTTTAGGGTCGGCGCTTAAAAATAGGGTCGGTCGGGTTACCGGAAACAGACATATTTTTTGGGGGGGGCCCAACGCTGTAAAATTATTCAACCAAACAAATTCTCACTCTGCACATGAACTGAGCAGCCCGCGGGCCCTTGATGTTTTCTACACTGGTACCTGCGATGTCAGAATCCTCCATTGAGAGTACACCTCCCGTTAGAGGACACCTCTTGTTGTCCCTATACTTATTGATCGTACCAAAGTATACATGGCGTGACTGAGCTCGAGAGGACACCTCTTGTTGTCCCTATACTTATTGATCGTACCAAAGTATACATGGCGTGACTGAGCTCGAGAGGACACCTCTTGTTGTCCCTATACTTATTGATCGTACCAAAGTATACATGGCGTGACTGAGCTCGAGAGGACACCTCTTGTTGTCCCTATACTTATTGATCGTACCAAAGTATACATGGCGTGACTGAGCTCGAGAGGACACCTCTTGTTGTCCCTATACTTATTGATCGTACCAAAGTATACATGGCGTGACTGAGCTCGAGAGGACACCTGCAATGTGGGGACACTGTTCGTTGATCCCTTCAGGTCGTCTTTTCATCGCGGTTATTACTGTACGTGAGGATGTTTATCTTCCAGGTAAGAACCTGGACACATCATTTGTTCTGAAGCCAATCGTTTGCAAGGGTAGGCAGGTATTTTTGAACTGAGTCACACAGTGACCTGCAGTTGTATCTGCGCCCGGTGTAGGCTCCGGTCCGGTCCCCCCTCTGAAGTAGTCCCCCGGGGGACCAATTCGTGGCAAAAACTGCTCCATAATGGTCCCCCCTTAGACATCCAGCCTCGTTTTTCTTGTTACAATGTTAGTAATGTTACCAGCAATTTCAGAGAAAAGAAAGGAAAGAATCAGAGACTGGTTTCATTTCTTCTTATCAGTATTTATTTATTATTCATTTTATTTCATGTGATTTTTCTTTTGAACGGCATTATAAATCAGATCTATTTTATTTTCTGCAAAATATAGTCAAACAAAGAGATTGCTGTCTGTGCACTACGTAATACCGGACGAAGATATAGATTGAAAATGGCTTGAATGCCTAAGAAAAACGAGGCTGGATGTCTAAGGGGGGACCATTATAGAGCAGTTTTTGCCACGAATTGGTCCCCCGGGGGACTACTTCAGAGGGGGGGACCGGACCGGATCCTACACCGGAACAAAACAACAACCGCTGTCTTTGTTGTTCACCTCCACTGACTGCATCTTACTCAAGTAGTGAAAGACTGAGGCAGCTAAAAACGCCTTAAACGCCCAACATCAAATTGATGAACGCAAGTGGCGTTAACTACGTCCGTCTGTCCGTCGTGTCTTTCGCGTATAAATGTAAATGCTGTGCTGAGACGTGACACAAAGGAAAACAAAATACAGAAACAGTCGAAGATTCATATTGCAAAATGCTGTTGCTGTTGCTGCTGCAAAGCACCGTGATGGGGGGAAAAAAAACCCAACAACAACAAAAACAGAAAACACCGTAGCATAAATTTGGTGATATTTACCGGTGTCAGAATCTGCTGTATGTGTCTAGGACTAAGAGGAAAAAAAAGTTACAACGAAATCAAAAGATCTGTTTCAAATGCGACTGACGCAATTAAGCATAGCATAGTAGTACATCAGAGAAATTGCTGTAACAACCAGGGAAAAGAGTTATAGGACCGAAATCATGACTTTTTCAAATAACCAACCCACCCATTGGACCTAATCAGCTAACTTGAACGGACAGAAAAAAAATGTTGTGAGTCAGTCAAACCACTGCGCATTTTCAATGTTAATTGATTCTTTGAGTGGTCTATAACGCACTTGTTTTCTGTTTAACTGGCCATAACATTTCAGGATATAAATCCAACACTCCAGTTAAAAGAAAAGCGCTTGACAGTAATAGCATTATTATTGAAGAAACATCAAGGTTTGTATTGTAAATACATAAGAATAAACCTAACATATATATATCCCCCCAAAATACCTACAATAAATTTGTACACGTGAGCGAAAGTAAATACCAACAACAAGCAAATAACCAGACAAAAATTCCACAAGAAAGCATCATTTGAAGAACATGAACGCCCTGCGATTAGGATAGTAATTGCATCATGGAGTTACTGTATCAGTTTGAAAAAAATAAAGGGGTTGATGTCTCATGGAACGGTAGAATTCTGTGTGAAATCGATATTAACTTCTTTATCCTGTGGCGATGACATTCCCTTGTGGATTTACGAGAATCAAATGTGTGTATGAGTCAAGCAAAATTAACAAAAAACTAGAACCAATCAATCGTAAGTAACGCAATACTTTATCAGCCAATCAAAAGAGCAAGACAATCCAATAATTCAGTTAACCTTTCCGTCATGAAAAAGTAATGTTTCTCTCCGTGATTGTAAGAATCTAACTGTCAGGCAATCAGAAAAGTCGCCTAAATATACATAATTCAATCTATGACACAAGTTCAACAATCATGCACGCAATAAAAAATACCTCTCTCTAGGAGCGTTAGAAACTATCAGCCTATCAGAAGTCTGCTAGACATTATTAATTATCCCCCCCTCTGCTTCTTTCTCTCTGTAAACTTGTAGGGCTAGTTATTTTTCGGTAACTTACCCAACAACCAAAATCACTTACCCAACAACGGGCCTGAATCCTCGATAGCTCATGGGTAGAGACTGTACACATTGTGGATCTACTTTTTGCGACTCAAAAGTTCAGAACACTCTAATGTACAAAATATGCATTTCTGGAGCAAACAATACAACCATACCGTATTTAAACCAGCAACTACAGACTTGAACACATGAATCTCCATATAAAATCCATGAGTTTGGTTGTTTTCTGAATTCAGATCTGCCGTGCACAATCGTTTATCGCTAGCAAGATTCCAAGGAAAAGTAACTCTCATACTTTGTCTAGCGACACGAGTAGTTCCCCTTCCAGATTTCGGCTGCACCGACAAGACTGCAATCCGACGGTCAGTTTTCAACAATATTTCATTTTATAAACAGATCACACGCAATCAATTGCAAACATTTAATCAACGTAAAGAACATGCAGCGGTTTCATACACTATTTTGCCCCAGAAAGCTAAACTTCATACAGTTTTTAACGTTGGAACACGGGTGTAAAACTTCGTCTGCTAGTCACATTCGAAGAAAGAACATTTCCTGAGCGATACCAAAACATGAACAGAACACACACTATCTGCCTTTACCGCCACAGCAGAATGACAACATAACTGTGTACTTGATTTTAGTTCAAAACATGGAAACTGACAAGAAGTGTTAACAAAATTGAATGATTTGCACAGAACTATACAACCGCGCATTAATCGATCGCCTGCGCAGGTAGACTGGTTGGGTGAATATGATTCGATCAAACTTTCGCACAAAAACTCCTCTTTTCTTTGAATAACTGAAGAAAGGAGGGATAAAGAGGTTACATACCTCGTCTCAGTGATTATCAAAAATAATGGTCTCAGTTCGCGGTCATGAAAAAGCTCGCTGAAGCTCGCATTTTTCATGATCCGCTAACTTCGACCATTATTTTTGATAATCACTGAGACTCGGCATGTAACCTCTACTTCACTCTATGCTGCAAATTTAAGAGCACTGTAATAGTCAGCAAAAGTCTACTGTAATTGCTAGAGGCACTACAAGATTCATGATATTGGTCAGTCAGAAAACACACACACACACATACACGCAGGCACACACTCACGCACACACACACACACACACACACTCTCCCTGTCTTCCTCTCTCTCTCTCACTCTCGCTTTCTCTCTCTCTCTCTCTCTCTCTCTCTCTCTCTCTCTCTCTCTCTCTCTCTCTCTCTCTCTCTCTCTCTCTCTCTCGGGCACGTTGTAAGATTAGGCCCTTGGCTTAAAATGTTTACCCTTTATGTCAATAAAATGGTCTAAGTCTAAGTCTCTCTTCGACTCTCTCCCCCCACTCTCTCACTCTCTCTTTCTCTCTCTCTCCCCCTCTCTCTCCCCCTCTCTCCCTCCCTCTCTCTCTCTCTCTCTCTCTCTCTCTCTCTCCCCCCTCTCTCTCTCTCCCCCCTACCCCGTCCCACGGAAGAATTTTGGCTTTTTTATTTTTTTATACCTTTTTACATTTAGTCAAGTTTTGACTAAATGTTTTAACATAGAGGGGGAATCGAGACGAGGGTCGTGGTGTGTGTGTGTGTGTGTGTGTGTGTGTGTGTGTGTGTCTGTGTCTGTGTCTGTGTCTGTGTCTGTGTCTGTGTGTCTGTGCGTGTGTGTGTGTGTGAAGAGCGATTCAGAGTAAACTACTGGACCGATCTTTATGAAATTTTACATGAGAGTTCCTGGGTATGAAATCCCCAGACATTTTTTCTATTTTTCGATAAATGTCTTTTATGACGTCATATCCGGCTTTTTGTAACAGTTGAGGCGGCACTGTCACACCTTCAATTTTCAATCAAATTGATTGAAATTTTGGCCAAGCAATCTTCGACGAAGGCCGGACTTCGGTATTGCATTTCAGCATGGAGGCTTACAAATTAATTCATGACTTTGGTCATTAAAAATGTGAAAATTGTAATTAGAATTATTTTTTTATAAAACGATCCAAAATTACTTTTATTTTATTCTTCATCATGTTCTGATTCCAAAAACATATAAATATGTTATATTCGGATTAAAAACAAGCTCTGAAAATTTAAAATATAAAAATTAGGATTAAAATTAAATTTCCGAAATCGTTTTAAAAACTATTTCATCTTATTCCTTGTCGGTTCCTGATTCCAAAAACATGTAGATATGATATGTTTGGATTAAAAACACGCTCAGAAAGTTAAAACGAAGAGAGGTACAGTAAAGCAGGCTATGAAGCACAGCGCAACCGCTACCGCGCCAAACAGGCTCGTCACTTTCACTGCCTTTTGCACTAGCGGTGGACTACGTTCAGTTTCATTCTGTGAGTTCCACAGCTTGACTAAATGTAGTAATTTCGCCTTACGCGACTTGTTTTTTTCTCACAATTTAGTCGTCAGTTTGTGATTTCAATGCGATTCGCTGTAAGCTTATCTGCAATAGCACGTTATTGTGTACCTCTGAATCTAAAACGCAACAAACGGCTGCGAGTCACATCCAGAGCGGTGGCGGTTGTCCGTTCAGAGGAACTGGCGCAATGCAGAACCGTCGTCTGCAACGTTTTGCGTGACACGTTTCCGGACTTTTCTTTTTTCAAACTTTCAAAACTTCGAATTGTACTGATCTTGTCTTGATGAAAAAAGAAATCTTTTATGATTTAAGAATGTTTGTCTTACAAGCTGTCAATTTATTATTTAGATTTTAAAAGTTAGTTCTAGCGCCAAAACGAGGCGTCCGATTGTGGTACAGACAATCCGACTGACCTCGCAAAAATAAATTCTTTGAAAAATGCTCGCTCTTTACGGAGGGCACCTAGGATGTTTTCAAGCGGTGAGTGTTTAAACGAAAGGGTGTTTGTACTGTGTGTAAAAGCCTGACAGTGTCTGTGACCAGAAACTGATGGTTTACGAGAAGCTGAGTGTGCCTTTAAACAAAGTTGCTGTCAAGAGTCAGCTTCAGCTATTTCACCGAGTCAACCACAATGTCAAAAGGTGGCCAACTGGGCATAACCCATTTGTAACAACGAACAATCGTCTCGGATGACCAGCAAACGCTCTTTTGGCCTAAGCCACGGTTGAGCGGGAATTGTACTACTGACGGCGAGTCTCACAAGGAGCACTAACGGTCATTATTCCAACCGTGCAGGTGTTCGGTCTATAGGTTATCCTTGGCATTCGATGTCAGTAATCCCACACGTTTTGGGCTTATTTTTGTGGGCCACAAACGCGAAATGTGCCTCACAAATTTTTGGGCTTATTTTTGTGGGGCACATTTTGGTTTTGTGGGCCACAAACTGTATTTGTGGAGCATAAAATAAGGGGCACAAATTAAGCTTCATAAAAAATAAGGACAAATATTTGTGGGGCTTAAACAGTGTTTTTGGCCAAAAAAATGTTTTGGGCTCTTTTTTTTCCTCCTTATTTTGGACGTTGAGCGTGGTTTTCAGACCTACTGCGTTTCGGTTTTTAGTTAATGGCGGTCGAAGGCGATCTGTTTGGACAGAATCTCCAATGGCAATGGTGTTTGCTAATGCGAGAGAATTGGGACGGGCGAACCTTTGCATATTAACCAGAGGTAAGTTTCCATGTTTCGTTTCATAACTGAGAGTGGGTTTATGGTAGTATGTGTTGCAACAGGTGTCATTTCGACTCACTCGAGTCACTGTCAGTGTCACTGTGACTGTCAGTCCACAGGCGCAAGGTATCGTTCACTGAACCAACACGTAGTTGCCCTGTACAGGGATTTTCTCATTAATTTGAAGAAGAAGATTATCACTACCACGTTTTTGCAACCTCTTTTCAAGGTGCATGATCATAATATTTTATAAATTCTTTTTGTTTTTAAAGATTGAGTCTAACTTGAAATACTCAAATAGGTAACCTTCTGATCGGCCGTTCCCAATTATTTTACTTGCAGGTTGGCATCAATCAGAAGAGAGCTAGAGCTAGTATGTTCAACTTCAAGGTCTCCTCTCAGCTGAAAAAGCCAACCGATTGCTGCATGATCTTGAGGCTGTCACTGACAGAAGTAAAATATTTGATGCCACTGCCGCAAATCAGGTAAGAGTAAGGCGAAGAGGTTTTATTATGTACAACTGTCAGTGTTATGATGTACAGTGTGTTTTTTCCTTCCCCTCCCTTACATTCTCAAGTTCTGGTCAGAATAACTCATATGGAGGTGTGTGTGTGACTGTGAGCAAGACTGGAAGAGTGTTTTCATTTTATTTTTATAATTCATGTTCAGGGATAATAATAAAATAATGAACACCTAAGAGTCCAAACCACAGAACTGCTCGAACCTCTTAGCTTTATTTCACCAGTAAGATGATCATGCAGTTCCTCCAGTATTAGAATCATTTTTAATACTAGAAGCGCATGACTTTCAGTGTGTACAGCAGTCCCTCTCATGAACGGACACCCTTGGGCCATAGCAAAACTGTCCGTACATTGCAGGTGTCCGGTCACGGGAGGGGTGACCACACCACCCCCTCCCCCATACACTCACACAGAGACACACAAACAACAGGATTGAGTCTATGCTAATCACTTCTTGTGGCTACTAAACAATAAACTCCTAATACTTCTTTAAACGTTCTGTAAAAATGATTTGTATGAAAAGTGTTGAAAAGAAGAGATAAAATAAATCCTCAAGGCAGTGAACACACTCACCATGCACTGACATACGAAAGCAGCCACACAAACACTGAGATCGCTGAACATTATTGGAAGAAGAAGAAACACAGCACAGAGGAGCGTGTGCAGATGCTTTGCAAGAATAAGCTTGAAAACCAGTTTGAATAAATAGCAGCAGATAGAGCTGCATGTCATAATCATGTAATTTATTTTCATCTTGTCTGGCTTTATTGACTGCATGCCGATCATGTGGCATGGCAGTGACTTTTCACTCTTCAGTCGGAAATACACTGTACATAACACAGCTCCCACTCTCCCTCACTAATGCCTACCCCAAGCCGTGACAACTGATGCTTGGAAATTGTGTGGAAGAGTACACCTCTCTATTTCTCTCCAATGCTCTTCCTGCTGACAAGCAGTGACACCGGACACCCCACAGAGTTTAGCCAGCTACCCCTCCACCCCCCCACCCCCCTCTCTCTCTCACTCCCTCCAGCCATGTACTGTTGGGCTGTGGCCAGAGAGGTCAGCTCCAACTGTTCACTCAGAGCAAAACCAGTTGACTGTGTCGTAACTTTTGACACAGCAAGACAACTGAAGGGTTCACAGATTAGGCAACCGACTCACTGGTCAAGGCTGAGGGGAAACAAGAGTATCTTGTCAATGAAAGAGGTTACACACAGACACACGATGCTGAGAACTGTGGCCGGTTTTTCACTCTCTTTCGCTCAGGACCTTCATCGACTGTGGTTTCTGTTGTTTACGTCCAACAGACAAGAATAAAGAGCACAGTGCAGTTTCATATTGGCATCTTCGCATGTACTCCACTCCTGACCAAAACTACCCCCCCTTCTGATGGGTACAGGTGCACTCAAGTTACCAGTGACTGTCGTCACGCCATTGCGGCTGTGATCTTTGCACCAAGAGCCGGACTGCTCTGTTATCGATTTTGTTGTGGTGAAAATTTGACGATGGTCTGTCCGTACATTGGAGGTATGACCTGCTGTTGGGACCGAAAATGAGTGTCCGTGTCCACGTTTTGCAGGTGTCCGTTTAAGGGGGGGCAAATATAGAAGGAAAACACTCCGTGCCGAGCAAATGTGTCCGTACATGTCAGGTGTCCGCTCACGCCGGGGGCCGTACATTGCAGGGACTGCTGTACCTTTAAGTTTAATAAAGTACAATGTATTGCTGTAAACAGTCACTCACTCACTCACTGTCAGGATATATCTCATTCTCAGTGAAACTGTGTGTCAAGTTCTATTATTTTTTCCTTTGTGCTCTACACACATGCATACATGTTATACATACATGTTATGTAATATGCATGTATATATATGCACACATCAACTTGTCTACATTGTATGTCTGTCACTCTATCAGTCTATGTGAACAGATTCAGTTCACTGATTCAGTAAAAACTTCACTAAATGTAAAAGGACTTATAAAATTTTATATTCTAGGAAGATATCAATGCCACTGTCCACAGTATCATAAGAATCAAGCGTTAATGTTGGTTTGGTCGTCTGTTGTCGTTTTTTGTTGTTGTTGTTTTATGGGGGAGGGTGCAGTGTGTAAATTCATCTGGTTCTGTGGACAGTGTGTTTGTTGTTCCTCCACATAGCTAAATATCATACTGCATGTAGCTCCTAGTACTACTTGTCCTGTCAACTAACTGTTTTAAATTTGTTGCTCAGAGGAATGTTACTTCAGCCAATATTATATATTACAGGTTGGCATCGATCCGGCACAGTGGAAGAAGCAGATTGATTCCTTCATGATCGGGAGGCTGTCAAGACTCAAATGGGAAATATTTCATGCTAATGGCAATTCAGGTAAGAGTTCTGCTACATGATCATATTGTGTTTTATGCTCCCTCTCAGTCTCAAGTTCTGGTTACATTCTGACTGTTGGTGTGTGTTTGTGTGTGAGAACCGAAGTGTGTTTGTGTGTGTGTGTGTGTGTGTGTGTGTGTGTGTGTGTGTGTGTGTGTGTGTGTTTGATTTTCCCTGGCCAGTCAGGAGAGCTGCCAGACATTAATAGTAATAATACCTGCAGATTTTTCTAGCCCTGCAGATTGATGTTACAGACCTTTGCTTTGCTTTTTGAATTTGATAGCAAGCGCTGACAGGGAATGTGTCTTCTATATTTCATATTAAAAAGTAGGCATTGGAACTTGTCTATCAGGGAATTAGAATGTTTACGCTCTTGGCATTTATGTGGGTTTAGTGTGTGTGTGTGTGTCAGTTACAAACACAATTTACTCCTTACTCATACTTAAAACTTGTTCTTGTCATTGTGTTTGAATTTAAGATCAGTTCCTTTGTCATTCATTTGTCAGTAGGGACAGAAGATGACGAAGACCTGGCCAGTGAATGTGGATGAAAAGCAGTGCTATCCAGGTCCAGCTGTGATCGATGGGGAAACTACAGCAACAGCGGCAGTAAATGTCCACTCAGTATTGGTTGTACTGAGCTTTACAACTTGTTGCTATTGTAAATTTGTGTCAATGTTTTAAAGGCCCACTACGCCTCATTTAAAAAGTTGTCCTCACCTTTAACATGGGATAAGACCATCCCTCCACTTGGTCACAGACCAAAAATCAACACTTTGACTGCTTTCTGTAGTGAGGTAGATGTTTTGGTGGTTGCGGTGAATTTATTTTTTCTTTCGAAGAAGCTGTACCTGAATGTATTCTTTAAAAAGATACCACTCTGCATAGAGAGCCTTGAGGCAGTTCATTTTTGGTATGCAACTATTAGTGCCCGTATGGTCTTATTTCATTTAAAAGCCTCGGGGATGTCGTCAGGCGTCCGACATAGACGGATTGAAAGGCTCAGATGTCTGATTCACATAGCCGCATGGCGGTCAGATGTGATCATGTCCTATCGTTTTGAACTGAGCGCTGTCATTGTCCTATAAGAACTCTATTCCTTCGGACAGCGCACTATTCTATATTTTTCTCTCAAGATACACATTTTCAAAAAGCGACCGAGCACTCTCGCGTATTTGTGCACTGAAGTTGTGCAGTGCGGATCTTGTGTTTTCGGGAATTCCAAACCGTTTGTGATATGGGCTGTTTGGGCACACCTGTCTGCAGCACATTAAAGTTAGGAGTACGGGAGACAACTCCAACTGACCATAAGTCTTGCATCTGCTTTTGGTTTCAGTTCAAGACATTTTGACGAAGCGCATTGAATTATGCCACCGAAATAAAACTAAGGCCTGTCCACTTACATAAATTGCTCGGTCAAAGTACAGTAAATCTTACATTTTGTTAAGGAAATGTGCGGCAGTAAAATTGAATTTGGAGAATACATGGAATAACCTGGTTTTCTGGGAAGTGACATAAAAATAAATAGAACAATTGTGAATACTTCTTCTTCTTCTTCTGTGTTTGTGGGCTGAAACTCCCACGTACACTCATGTTTTTGTACGAGTGGATTTTTACCTGTATGACCGTTTTTACCCCGCCATTTAGGCAGCCATACGCCGCTTTCGGAGGATTGTGAATACTGATCGACATAGAGTGCCGTTGCTATGGAAACAGTCGTTACATTGGATTTCTAGGAAACAGTTTAACAGCGACATAATACATCAGAAATTCCTAATATTTGGCACAAAGATGCACATGTATCGTATCAACAATCATATAGAACGATTTTTTTACAACAGACTACAGTTGAATTTTGATATCTTTTGTCATAAGAATGAACGAATTTCTCACTGCATATTCATTACAATACCCCCCGCGGGTTAGGGGGAGTCCCATATTGGTTGGGACGAGAAAGAATTTACCTGATGCTACCCAGCATGTCGTAAGAGGCGACTAACGGTTCTGTTTCTCCTTTTACCCTTGTTAAGTGTTTCTTGTATAGAATATAGTCAATGTTTGTAAAGATTTTAGTCAAGCAGTATGTAAGAAATGTTAAGTTTTTTGTACTGGAAACTTGCATTCTCCCAGTAAGGTCATATATTGTACTACGTTGCAAGCCCCTGGAGCAATTTTTTGATTGGTGCTTTTGTGAACAAGAAACAATTAACAAGTGGCTCTATCCCATCTCCCCCCCTTTCCCCTATCCCATCTCCCCCCTTTCCCCGTCGCGATATAACCTTGAATGGTTGAAAACGACGTTAAACACCAAATAAAGAAAGAAAGATTCATTACAATAATTAATTTAAATTCAACTGTAGTTGTTTAAAAAAACCAGCACGTTCTATATGATTGTAGATATAATACATGTGTATCCTTGTGCCAAATATTATGAATTTCTGATGTATGATGTTGCTGTAAAGCCGTTTTCTAGAAATCCCATTTGACGCTGTAAATGCCAGTTTTCATCGCAACAGCCGTCAATATCCATCCACAATGTTTTCATTCATTTTAATAAGTCACTTCAATAACTACCCAGAAAACTAAGTTATTCCTTGACTGTATTCTTCAAGTTTAAGTTTGGTAATTTTACTGCCGCACATTGCCTTAAATCATAAATAAAGGGTTCCAGTAACATACCTTTCTTCTTTATTGATTATGAACTTTGGAAGATTAGATGTTGGATCTGTTTTTAAAAAATATTTCCTTGATGTGTTGTACTAAGATCAACCGTCTGCTTGGACATATACTAAAGATCCACTACCTGGCTGCTGTCTGCGGAAAATCGATTAATTCATAGAAAAATATGCCTTTCAGGGAAGCAGCTAGCCGGTTGACTGTACATGTGTTTGTGTAGAGGTGTTCTTATTGCATGTTCAAGCCAGGACAGATGGTGACCTGAAACATTTACACATTACATATGTATGCAGGACTGCTACTTTTAAGCTTAGGTGCAAGTGACGAAGTGTGATGATATATTTGTTTGACTGATTATGGGCATTAAAATAAAACTGCAAAAAGAATACTTACACTTGAGATCTGATTTTGTGTGTGTGTGTGTGCGCATGAGGGTGTGTGTGGGCAATTTGACATACTTGCAGAAGAAACAAACAGAGGTAACTGATAAACTGCATTTATTAACACAAAGATGTAAACAAAGTGAGTTCACACATTTCACAAAAGTAAAACAAGGCAGTCTCACATGCATTCACAATATTTAGTACTCGACTCGCATGAATGGCCAAAGATTATAGGCTGAGAATGCAAGTTCTAATTTGGCACATTTGTACATGTAGCTGCATCCGCTAGACATATATATATCCATCTTACAATAAAAAAAACTACCGTAGTGGTTAGGACATCTGCCTGAAAATCTAGGTCCTAGGTTCGAATCTCTACAGAGGCATTTAATTTTTCCCCTTGGTTGAAATAAAAAATGCTCAATCCAGAGAGAGCAACCGTAAAGTTACCAGGGTAAAAGTAAAGCGTTGAATGCAGCTATGAAGGTCATGCCAGCAGTGTGGGTCAAGATTCAGGCCGCCTTCTATGCACAGAATTCGGTGTAGGATTCTCAGCTCTATCTTTACAAACACATAATCCCCAATAGTCATACAGTGGAACCCCCCTTTTAAGACCCCCTCCATTTTAAGACCTTGTTTTCTAAGACTTTCTGTTCATAACCTCTGTAAATTTTAAATTTTACCTCCATTTTAAGACCCCCTCCTTTTTAAGACCTGATTTTCTCAGATTTTTGGAGGTCTTAAAAGGGGGGTTCCACTGTAGCTGTAAGACATAATTTTGTTTAAAACTCATACCTTTTGGGGGAAATAAATTAATAAGAAAAGACATCACCACACTAAGAAGTCAG
This sequence comes from Littorina saxatilis, assembly GCF_037325665.1. NCBI lineage: Eukaryota > Metazoa > Mollusca > Gastropoda > Littorinimorpha > Littorinidae > Littorina > Littorina saxatilis. Next base: position 47,157,538 of record NC_090248.1, read on the forward strand.
GGTGCTGACTTTAGCTATGTGACCAAGTGGAAGGATTTTCTTATCCCATGCAAAAAGCCTGATGAAGGTCTGACACAGTGAGGTGAAGTGTTTTAATGAGGCAGAGCAGGCCTTTAAAAAATAAGTTCACCACATCCAAGTGAAAGACACAATCTTGGCAAACTGTATTACAAAAGCAACATTTCAGCACAACATAAGAATGAATTGAACCATCCAGGATGCACCAGAACGACCCAAAAACAGAATCAATGAAAATCTTAAACAAGATAAAGTACTGACTAGGATTCAAAGGAAGAAAAATTCATGGGTTAACACATTTCATGTGCATAATGCAGTTAAAAGATCTAAATTCTAATATTGCAAACAAAGTCTATACTTGAACACGCATTGACCGAAACATACACACACATCTCCCAAAGCTAAGCCTGTGTGTAAAATACTGCCTGTGAACAACTTAACTTAAAGCACTCAAACAACATAAAAGTCTAAGATAATATCACTTTATGTAGTAAAAACAAACAAACCGCTGTTTGCTGTAAGAAAATATCTGCATACCAAACACTACCTGTATTTAGTTGAATTGACAACTTACATTTATAAGTCAAAATGTACCCTTTGATCCACATCGCACCACACATTATTTGTGTAGAATGTTATTGTTAATGTGTTACATGTTCATTTCACCACAAAGGCAACAGAAAACCTCTGTAAGTGTCAGCATATTCAGATGGACTATATTAAAGCAGTTCTGGTAGCTCCGTCAGCACATAATGGACTGAATCTGATCATCATCCTCAGCAAAGCCAGGCACTACTCTGCAAGCTGCCTGCACGTCATATCTCGGCACCTCACTTCCTGGAAAATACAGAAAATGTATTACTGAGCACATCCAGACTTTGCTGTGCACTGATGGGGATATGTTTTGGGTATCGAGATGAGGGTGTGGGGTGCGGGAAGGTAGGTAGGAGGTAATACTTGTTCTTCACAAGATCAGTGGGATGGAGAATGGTGGGGGTGATACTGACAGTGACAACTATGAACTAAACTGTAAACCTTATTCTGTAATATTACAGGTGCCATCATTTCTTCCTGTGAAAACCATTTATTTCATGGATATAATAGATATATACTTTCATCATTAAAATTAAAAAGATAATCTTTCATCTTAAAATTAAAAAGACTTCCTCACAAGAACCTTTCTAACGACATGATATCTTGTTATGCTGCTGATGTGAGCGGCTTTTCTGGAATGTGATGGAAAGTTACTATTTTTTTAAATTCAGCATGAGCCTTCATCCCACACACATTCCCTATTTAGCGTTGACACCTTACAGTTTTGTTGAGAAATGTGATGTGAATTCATTCAGAAAATTCTAACTCTGCGCAGGGGCAGTCAGGGTGTTGGATGTAGAAGTAGGTATCCAAGTACACAGGCGGTATTACAATTTACATTGTAACTCTTATTCCATGTAAAAAAAAAAAACTATAAAAAAACAACTTGCCAGATCTGTGATTGTGAACCAAGGAAAGGACTGACTGTATTTAAAATAATTCCAGTAATGAGTAAATCTTTCATTCTAGCTATTTCATGTTTTACTTTCTTGCATCACAATAGTTCAATGTTCATACAAACAGTATAATGCACTTTATGAGTATAGGGTTGCAACAAACTTTAAGATGGGAAGGAGAGAGAAAATAAAGATATTTGTACCATTATGTATATAAAGTACATCATACCAATTACCATGCACAGTATTACTATGCATCTTCAAATACATGTATGAATAATTTCATCTACAAAGTACTTGTTATTCAATTTACAAAGAACAAAAGACTGCTGAATGATCTACATCAGTACATGTTTATAGCTTCAGACAACCATCACCAATACCCAATGTTACATATATTTTACCATACAGATTTGACAAGCAAAAGCTGTAAGTGGTAAAGAAATGTGTAACTTACTCTTCAGGAGTAGTCTGTAATGTAAAGCACCACGCCAAGTCATCCTGATATCTCTCCAGTACATGTATGCATCCATGTTTAAAGGTAAACTGTTGGAACTGGAAGACAGGAGCTGTATGAATGATGCACATCATCTCTGGTTTCTCGGGAGGCCTGAAAACAACCATAACAATATTATCATAACTATTAACATGTCTTGAAAATGAAATAAGTACTATTTCAACTTCACTATCAGACGATTCAGAGCAAAATCACTCACTAATTCAGTAATTGTTTTGTTTATTCTTTTACAACCATAGTTCATACACTGATACAGCAGCATTTGATTATGTGCATACAGATTAAAGATCAAGCATTTTCTAAACTTGAGTAAAAAAAAGAACAGAACAAGCACACACTCTGTGACTCACAGTCACATCCAGTTACTCATTAACACACACATACACAACAGATGAATCTTGCTCAGTTCTACAAAGGCCACGTTTGCTATGGTCATGTCTTGGATTTTAAAAACAATAACTTACCTGCTTGTTGATCCAAACCGATGATTGAAAATCAGTGAGAGTAGTGTAGAACAGTGCGATTCATCGCCAACCTCCCCATTCAAGGCAGACCGTGTCCAAAATCAGCTGTATCATTCACATCCCGATTGAATTCTTTCAGAAGGGCAGTCGGTGTTTCAACTTCTTTGTCGGTATATTTCTCTGGTGGACGTGTTGAACTGCCAAATATTAGATTGTTTTCAATAATATCAGTCACGACGGCCGCCATGTTTTTTGTCATCAATACTATTCATGTACTCCACTAAGGAAGAGCGTTTTATTGTGTCTTAAAACCGACTTCTCGGGAAAGTGATCAATCGAATTTTATGGTCCACAAAAACTTGCTTCATATTTTATTTAAGGGCTACTTTTATTTGCCTTTATTTTTATGGCGCACATTTTGTGCCCCACATTTTGTTTTGGCCTTCATTTTGTGGTCCACAAACTGGAAATGTGTCCCACAAATTTGTGGGCTTATTTTTGTGGTCCACAAACTGGAAATGTGCCCCACAAATTTGTGGGCTTATTTGTTGGATTAATGACATCGAATGCCAAGGATAATAGGTCCCCGGGGCAATAACAGTAGCTGTATACAAGAATCCAGAAAACACAAAATATACCCACTGAACCTGAAGACGGTCGTCTACGTGTTTTAAAGCCTGGGGCACTGACAAGGCGCTTGCTATGGTCTGTTAAACATGATTACTATTTTGGTAACAGGTATTCAGTTGTGTTATGGTACTGTATCACGTTCTTTCCTTGAGGGTCAACGTCCTCTCTATTCCTTGTGCCACATAATGGACATGCTGTTGTTATTCACTATCTTGGGGAAAAAAGCATACGTTTACATGTCTTGGGTTTTCTTTAGCTGTACGTTCTTCTACCTGTGCTTCAATAAAAGATTTCGACAAGAAACTTTTTACATTTTTCTGCGCTTTTCTAACTAGTATCAGGGACCTTATATCAGGGACCTATAAAAAAAACTTTTTTTTACAATTTTCAGATTTTTAATGACCAAAGTCATTAATTAATTTTTAAGCCACCAAGCTGAAATGCAATACCGAAGTCCGGCCTTCGTCGAAGATTGCTTGGCCAAAATTTCAATCAATTTGATTGAAAAATGAGGGTGTGACAGTGCCGCCTCAACTTTTACAAAAAGCCGGATATGACGTCATCAAAGACATTTATCGAAAAAAAGAAAAAAACGTCCGGGGATATCATTCCCAGGAACTCTCATGTCAAATTTGATAAAGATCGGTCCAGTAGTTTAGTCTGAATCGCTCTACACACACACACGCACAGACAGACAGACAGACAGACACACACACACACCACGACCCTCGTCTCAATTCCCCCTCTATGTTAAAACATTTAGTCAAGTTTTGACTGTCAAGGGTGTACTGTTTTCAGTTTAAAAGCCAGGAGAGGCTCAAATAGCAACTCGTGAATTGCTAAAAATTCACTTTCAGCTGGTTAGTTACAAATACCTTCAAGTTAACAAGATTTTTTACTTTAGTGCATCTCCAATTTTAAGATTTTGTCCTGAGACATCCTGCTTGGTGGCTCGTGCGCAGAGAAAAATGTTCCCTCTTTATCTTCACTCTCGCTTGCTGCAAAATCCCTCTCGCGGAGTGTGTTTTAGACAGACCAGGCACTGGTTTTCCCTTGACTGTATAGGGGCTTCTAAAAAAAACCTCTTGAAATGTGTTTACCACTTGTTTTTGTAGACCCCTTAGCAAGAGTGATACAACCAAACATCTTCAAGTATAGAGGTTCTTGATTTTGTGCATTCTCCCCCCGCCCCTATTTGTTGTTGTTTGTGTGCTGTTATCAGTTTTAAAGCCAGCAGAGGCTCAAATAGCCCCCTCATGAAATGCTAAAATTAATTTTCAGCTGGTCAGTTACAAAAACCTTCAAGTTTACAAGATGTATATAATTATTATGCATCTCCAATAAGCTTGTTTATTCTAAAATTTAAAATCAGGAGAGGCCACCTAAACCCTCCCTAAAATGCTAAAATTCATTTTCGGCTGGGGGGCGCTGCCCTCCTAGACACCCCAGCAAGGGCGCTGCCCCTGCACCCCGCCGGAGCCTTTGCGGCCCCTGGACCCCGGCCTTCCAAAATGTTCAGTCCTGGCAACATTTTCGGCTCCACACCCATGTCTCTCTCTCTCTCTCTCTCTCTCTCTCTCTCTCTCTCTCTCTCTCTCTCTCTCTCTCTCTCTCTCTCTCTCTCTCTCTCTCTCTCTCTTACCTCAGACGGCATGGAGTTGACCGGGACGAAGTAGACTCCTTTCTGACCGTTGGGTCCTTCAGTGTGGTGCACCGTCTGGTACCCCCCTTTCCCATCCCCTCCCCCTCCTCCTCCTCTGCCTCCTCCGTTGCTGGAGTCTCCTCCGGTGCCCGACTCTCCTCCATCCGCGCAACAGGAGCAGCAACCGCCGCTACTGCCAAACCGACAGCAACTTCCGGATCCGCATCGGCCTCCGCAGCACCCATTGCTTCCACAACCATTGGAGCAGCCTCGACAGCAACCATTGCTTCTACAGCAACCGTCGCAGCAGTTGCTATTGTTGTGTCGGGAGTACGGGTGCACGGCGTTGTCACCCCCTCCTCGCCCGCTGCGAAACGAGAAAATAATGTAGTTTGCGGTGAACAATGGACAAAATGATCAAGTACGAGTGAGAGCTATTGTCGTTTTCGTGTTGCTTTTCTTGATTGATTTCATGCTTCATTCTGTGTGAAGGTACCAGCATTGTGTCCTTACTTCTTGATGAGAAACGACACCAACAAAACTAACCAAGACGTCTCTTCTTTGTCTCCTGAAACTGCAATTTCTG
>NC_090248.1:47167884-47172884 GCF_037325665.1 Littorina saxatilis
CAGAAAGAAGTTGGTGTCGGGTGTGTGATGATGTCACTTTCTTTTGTTGCGGTCGATCAGTCGGTCTGTGGACGAAATAGACAATTTTTATGGAAGGGTAAATCTAATTGTAATTTGAAGAATGTACGGATATTTGACTATAATGGGTATTGATAAGTTCAGTTATTCACAAACAGCAGCAGCAAGAGTTGATAGTGCTCGTTTTTTTTGTTACCCCGAGGCGTTGCACTTGTTGTTGTTGTTGTTGTTGTTGTTGTTGTTGTTGTTGTTGTTGTTGTTGTTGTTGTTTTGTTGTTTTGTTGTTGTTGTTGTTGTTGTTGTTCTTTCAATTGGAGTCAAACGATTATAATAAGACGTTCCGGCGAAGCTGGGATTTTCTAAGGATATCCAGAGGAAAAAATATATGCATAGTTGAAAATGAGAATTCACCTTCGTCTTCGTTTGCAAATTCCTTGCGTTCAAAGGATACAGAATTCACCCTCTGGGAAAAAGAAGAAGAAGTTTTCCGCATTGCCCAAGGGTAGCAATGGTATAAGCAATCTTTTATTTATATATACATTCTCATAACATTTACAATAGCGGTGTCTTTAAAACGAAGGACCGATTATAGATAACTTTAAGCAAATGACAAACAGTCAGCCAGTTTAACACAACAATATAGGGTAACATTATAAGAGCAACATCGAGATCAGTACAGAAACGGCCATTAAGAAGTGTTACTGTACAGAAGTTTCACTAGGACTAGCCTATCTATAACTAAGCAGTAATTTTACTAGATCGTCTTTTACACATTGAAAACCACACCGACAAACCAAACGTCGTAAATTCCGCTCTGTATATCTGCTCTACGCTCTGTCTACACTATTTAAAGTACGTGCACGTTTTGTAGCGTTAAAAACGTAATCGAAAATACAGGTTCTGTCGCATAAAGACGTGTTTTCAGATAAATAAATTGAACTTACACATGCAAATCAAATGCAGCTTTGAAAGTTATCTGATCTGTACTTTCACATTTGTTTCACGGACTACAAATATCATCGTGAAAACACAAGTTACAGAATATTGTTTACTAAAAAAGTTACTTGCTTTTGGGCCAGTCTCACCCGGTGATCTCTTGCGGTAAGGTCGAACTTGTGGCTCACTTTGCTGCTAAACGCTTCTTCTACTATTGCCGGACCTTGAACTTCTATCCCCTCTTTCAAAAGTAACTTTTTTTGTGCAGAGAAAACGAAGGAGTTGAGAGTAATTAGTACGCACAGAGGTTGCTACAGGCGGGGTCGGGAAATGTTTAAGGTGTGTTTACATTTTTTTAAATTTGAGATCCCACGTCATTTCGTCCTACAAAAAGTGAGTTAATTGGACCTCACATCAAGGACCGATTTTGACAACCCTGATATCCTCACGTGCGGGATAAAGCTTTTAATTTATTTTATTGGGATCAGAAGGGTGCCGTTGTGGGCTATTCCCATAGTGCATTAGTCAGTAACGACAAGGTTCGAACAAGTGCAGATAACTGTTAAAAAAAAAAGGATCGAAGGCCACAAAGGGAGGGTACTCAAAAAAGCTTTGCTCTGTTGACATGCAATACAATGGTTAACGTTTGCAAGCCGTGGCGACTCCGTACGATTCTCGGCCTCGCTTACAAAAGATAAGCATAGACAAGTAGACCATTGACGATAGCCGGCTGGTCTTTTGGTGATTGAGGGCTGACAGACAGCAAACTTGCCAGCAATAATGATTTCATTCAGTAGCTCTGCTGTTCCAATTTAGGCCCCTTTGGCTTGCCATGCTTTGATCCCCTTCTGAAGGGAGAGCGGGTATCAGTGTCGCACAGAGACATCCATTTTCACTCTTTTCATTGCAGTAAGGCCAACAAAAAAAATTGTCTGTTTAGGGTAACATGACCAAAAATAGTAGGGTCGGTAGGTAGGTAAATTTTTTTTTTTTTTTGGTTTGTTTTTTTGTAAATGCTATGTTGGCTGAACATTTACTTCTTATATTTGATGAATACATGTTTCTAAACTAACGTATAAATAAAACAGAGAGAAAGGGAGAGAAAGAAACGCCAAATGTCTCTTTTTAGCATTTTTACCTCTTTTTTTTTTTTTTTTTTTTGAAATCAAAAAAAAGTTTTTGGGTCGGCGCCAAATCGATAGGGTCGGTCGGGTTACCCTAAACAGACAATTTTTTTTTTTGCCTAATGAAGGAGGGAGTGATTGTGGCTATAGCAGAACAAAGTCTCTTGTTGACTGTTGTCCGGTCGAGTTTTTTTTATGGAGGGAAAGTGAGGGAGAGGTGGAGTGAGTGAGAGAGAGAGAGAGAGAGAGAGAGAGAGAGAGAGAGAGAGAGAGAGAGAGAGAGAGAGAGAGAGAGAGAGAGAGAGAGAGAGAGAGAGAGAGAGAGAGAGAGAGAGAGAGAGAGAGAGAGAGAGAGAGAGAGAGTAAGGTATTATACTTGTTGACCGATCGTGTCCTGAGCTTATTGAATTTATACTGCCAGACAAAAGATATATAGATCATGTTATTTTAGTGTAAGGAGACAAGCTTTGAGTCGACCAAACAGGGTCTTCTTCGCGTTGATGAGCTTCGTGATCGTCGCGCAACGTTGCGCATTAAAATATTCGAAGAACAAAGTTAACAGAAGTTTGAAAAACAGTGAAAAAAGCTGATAGACTTTTGTTCAAAAGACAAAACGGAAACCAGAGAGTACTAAAGTTTTACCAGTACAAATGTAGAAGTTTTAACCGCATAGCAGCATGTTAAACCTTACGTTCAGGGTACTACATTTTTATTAAACTAAATTCAAACAGCGCAAAGCATACGGCCTTATTGGGTTTGAAAGTAGACTGGACTGGTCAATCGATGTGTTCAAGTCAACTTCCGGTATGTGTGTGTGTGTGTGTGTATGTGTGCGTGCGTGAGTGCGTGCGTGCGTGTGTGTATGTGTGCATGTGTGTGTACGTGTGTGTGTGTGTTTAGGCGTCTCTGTGTGTGCGTATGTGCATGCGTGTGTGTGTGTTTGTATTCTTGCGTGCATGCATCCATGCATGCGTGCATGTGTGCTTGTGTAGTAATAAACAAGCAAGTATGCAAACAATAAGGAAATGACCCGGTGTTTGCGTCATGTTTGATCGCGTGTTTATTTTTTTCCATGGAGGAACCTGTCACTAATCAATCCACGCAGCCCTGACCGGCTCCTGTTCTTGGATTAGTTGTTAACCCGGTTTCGCTTCCCCCCCGGTTAATTACCGGATATATGCGCAAGCCAGGAGGAATGACCGACTGATGAAAAGTGTGATTAGCCTTGACTTCCATGCTGATGTCGATACATAATGGATTTCCGATCAAATAAAGGCAGACAAAAAAGGATACAGATGGTGCAAAAGTCGGTGGATCGATCGCCGTAGCAGGATTTTCATTGATGCCGGCAGGAATAAGAAGAGGGTGTTAAAAAGCCGACAGCACCTTGAACATATTGAATTTCCTTAAAGGCATATGTACGCGCTCCCGTGTTTACAAAGTGTAGTTTGCCCATAATCGATGTCAAACGCACCATAAGACCATGTAATGACGATATGTTGCCATGCGCGGACCATATACATGCATTACAGCTTGTTTTAGAGTCTCAAAAACTTTGGATGTAAACAAAGACGCGGAGTTATTTCCCTTGCGTCAACGCTACCTCTGTTGGCAAATCTATAAATAGGACGATCCAGATCAAAATGAAAATTAACATATCTCAACATTGAAGGGGTCCTAGACCACAATATTTTGCAGGGAACTTAATTTAGCATGTCTCCAGCTGTTGGTAAAGCAATTAGCGTGTATAGTCATCGAGTACATATGGCTTTAAGGACGGGCGCTGTGGCGGGGTGGTAAGACGCCGGCCTCTTAATCGGAAGGTCGAGGGTTCGAAGCCCGGCCGCGGCCGCCTGGTGGGTTAAGTGTGGAGATTTTTCCGATCTCCCTGGTCAACTTATGTGCAGACCTGCTAGTGACTTATCCCCCTTCGTGTCACAGTACACGCAAGCACAAGACCAAGTGCGCACGGAAAATATCCTGTAATCCATGTCAGAGTTCGGTGGGTTATAGAAACACGAAAATACCCAGCATGCTTCCTCCGAAAGCGACCGATGGCGGGGTAAAAAATGGGGTAAAATTCCACTCGTGCAAAAACACGAGTGTACGTGGGAGTTTCAGCCCACGAACGCAGAATAAGAATAAGAAGAAGAATTGCCTGAAGAACGCTTTGATACTGGAAGCAATTTCTGATCGGTTTCGTTTTCTATCTGACTTACATTGATGCAGTCTGAAATTAAATGCTCAGCCCATGGAACAAGCGAGAAATTCCAATTGTCATGGTTTCAAAACGTGGGTCATTTTGGGTTTAAAGGAATAGTACCTGCCACAATGACGCAAAAAGAAGGATCTCAACTAGCACGAGAGAGAGAGAGAGAGAGAGAGAGAGAGAGAGAGAGAGAGAGAGAGAGAGAGAGAGAGAGAGAGAGAGAGAGAGAGAGAGAGAGAGAGTGAGTCAGCAAAACCTCAAACCCCTCGATCTGGGAATAAAAAAGAACATGCATCCCATTCTTAGCATAAGAGGAGGGGGTGGTAGGGGGGGGGGGGGGGAATTCACGCCACATTTGTTGACATACACCCTAGGCCATTTTGTTTCCAGACACACAGTCGCCAGAGGAAGCCTTTTGTTTAAGGTGACACCAACCTTTTTTAAGAAGTTGATCACGCGCTAATAGTGTTTACCCACAGCAGAGGCAATCCAAAAGAAGAAAAGGAGAAAAAAAGCAAGAACGAAAAAAATTTGAAACAAAGCAAGGCCAATTCCATGTTTTTTTTCATTTTGTGGATTTTGTTTTAAGAGAGCTGTTTTCTTAGCCTTATCTCGATGACTTTTTCCCTCATCAAAATTCAGGGCTGCGGGTGTGGGGAATGTGGAAGTGCTGTTTTGTTTGAAACACGGGTTGCTATGCAACAGCACGTAAG
>NC_090248.1:47177884-47182884 GCF_037325665.1 Littorina saxatilis
GGCGAAGCCGGCGTACACCCGGCGAAGCCGGGTCCCCGGCGCAGCCGGGTATTCGGCTCGACTTCTTCCCGGCGAAGCCGTACCCGGCGAAGCGGGTACTCATCTAGTCTTTAATATAAGCTTTATACTTAAACTCGGATCCCCTGTGTCATATATTGTATGTCACGGTACTAAAACTGAATAATAAAGTTTTGTTTAAACCAAAGTAAAAACAGATAGAAATGCATCTAGGTCATTCTTGAGCTATGAACTGAATATTAATAAATTATTGGATCCTTGATTTTAAGCACATTTTAGAAGATTGTAAACATTTACATGGCCGATCCTTGGAAATCTTTCTTGTTCAATCTTCTGTCCATGCTTGCGTCTTTTTATTCAACCCGAGATGTGATTCAACACTGGTGCACTTAAAGAACAAGTAAAGCCAAACACTCACGGAACACTGTTACCAGCTGCTGCGCCGCCTTGGACGAACACTACTTTAAAGCGCAGGCTCATTTCTCTCTCTCTGAACATTACCTATTACTCAAATGGAATCTTTCTGTTCATGGATTAGTTTTAAGTAAACCTTTTTTCCCGTTGAGTATCACGTTGCCCGAGTAATACATATCAGTGGGGTCTCTGTCTCACTCACAACTTTCATTTTAGACTCATAGTCGCGATCGCTCATTTAGATATTTTATTCTGAATTAAGCGTCCAAAGTAAGTGCAAGTCAGTATACTTTACACCACACACAAAGACGACACAGTTTTATGTGAAAAAATTTTTGTTTTGTTCTTTGCATTTTCCGATCTTTTTCTTCCCGGCCTGTAGTGTGACCTGGCAGGCGTTGAAATTAGTGCAGGTCATTGTACTTTGCAGATTTGTGCAGTCAAGCGAACTGTTGCTTTTCTCTGGGTTAATACGTTTTTTGAATTGCCCTTATTTTCTTTGTCAAGAGTGTAGACTTTTCTTTCAGACAGCGAACGTGAGCGTACATTTCCTGCATTTGTGCTTAATATATATTCCAACTTTGCGTATTTCAAATATTGAAGGACCTTTAAATTGACCGATTATTCTGAAGAATTCATTCTCTTAATACATCGTTTCGCGAACAGGTGAGTTCTTTGTTGTTGTTATTTTCTTTCCGCTGACCGTCTCGCACTCTGAAGGATTATTGTGTTAGCGATTCATTTGGTAGTGGGCACATATTTGTCTTTTTCGGAAAAAGAAATGTGATACCTGAGGTACATACAAATAAAGGTGTTAAGCGTTTGATTGAATGACATTTCAGGCATTACACGTTGCACACAGTGTGGTTATTGGTATCATTCAGCAGGGCGGGGATGTAGCTCAGTCGGTAGCGCGCTGGATTTGTATCCAGTAATTGGCCGCTGTCAGCGTGAGTTCGTCCCCACGTTCGACGAGAGATTTATTTCTCAGAGTCAACTTTGTGTGCAATCAATCAATCAATCAATCAATCAATATGAAGCTTATATAGCGCGTATTCCGTGGGTACAGTTCTAAGCGCTTGTCGAAGAGTTGTCAACACAGGACTAACAAAGAAACTAACATCTTCAGACGGACACGAACCCTATCACACACTAGCAAACCCTGGTAAACAAACAACTGTTTAACAACAATGTACACATCAATAGCTAGGTCCAAACAAAATAATATTAAGCACAAAGAAAACACCTCTCACAGAGCACAGCACAAGAATGTCTTTTGGGGCACAACACATCACGTCGAGCATGAAAGTCGCAGCCAGCTACGGGAAGAACTGAGTCTTCAACCTACTCTTGAACGCGTCAAGAGAGGGGCTCTGGCGAAGCTCAAGCGGCAGGGAGTTCCAGACGGAGGGGCCCGCGGAGGGAAATGCACGCTGACCAGCAGATGCGAGTTTCGAGCGAGGGATGTGGAGGCGGAGAGGGTCAGCAGCAGAACGAAGGGTGCAGACTCTCCTCGGTGTCCGAACACCCCCCGTGTGTACCCGCAAGCACAAGACAAAGTGCGCACGAAAAAGTTCCTGTAATCCATGTCAGAGTTCGGTGGGTTATAGAAACATGAAAATACCCAGCATGCTTCCTCCGAAAACGGCGTATAGCTGCCTAAATGGCGGGGTAAAAAACGGTCATACACGTAAAATTCCACTCGTGCAAAAAAAACACCCCAAAAAACACGAGTGTACGTGGGAGTTTCAGCCCACGAACGCAGAAGAAGAAGAAGGTATCATTCAGCAATCCACAACTCGTCGTCGTCTTGGAATGTTGGCGTCATTCGATTCTTGGCGATGTTGATGTTTTTTTGTTAAGTAAATCATTCTCCATAAAAAAATATTCTCTAAAACACAACAGAAAATACATTTAACCTTCTTTTATCTTTCAATCCATACCAGGTGGATAAATTATAAACACTATTTTATTTGAAAAATTATCAGTTTTGGCCTTCTGCTGAAAAGCTGTCGACAAATGAGTTACGCCAAAACTGATTCCATGACGACGTCCAAATAACGCTTTTACATCTACTGAAGAACACGTCAATATAATTAAGACTGAGACAAAAATGTCCTTTTTGGGGGGAGGTGGGGGGAGGAGGGCTTTTTCCCGCAGACAGGAAGACAGACAGACAGACAGACAGACAATTCTATTCCTTTCTTCAACTCTTTTACATGTTTTCTCCATGTAGCTTGTTCAATTGAGTATTAGTTGTAAGGCTTGGTATTAAAAGGGAACGCTTTTGTTGAACGATCTTTTGAGTTGTAACACCTCTTAAAAACCCATTATGCAAACTGTCAGCATTATCTAAATTCTGTGTTTATCAAATGCTGAAAGCGTGGGCGGTACATGTACAGCTATCCCTAGAGACCGATCTTTCAATCTCACTCTCTCTTTCCTCCCAATCCTCTCGTTCTCTTACAGATCACACATTCACTTTGATGAGTTTTGTTGTTGTTGTTGTTGTTGTTGTTGTTGTTGTTGTTGTTGTTGTTGTTGTTGTTGTTGTATATATACCATTTGAAAAAACAGCTAAAACCTTTCCATATAGATCAGTAAACTCGCATTCCGAATTTTGCAAAACTGATCATATCCTCTATAACCTATGTGCACGCGCACGCACAAGAAACCCTTTCTTATACTCATTTTTCAGGATGAACAATTAAAAAATAACACATGCACAAAAACATTAAGTAAAAATATTACACTAACTGAAAATAAACAAGCGAAACACCAATAGAATAGGATGATAAAGACTCTTTCTGATCTACACTGACGAAAATGTCTCTACACGTTGTTTGTACAAATTAAACTTTGACAACACGAACAGGAAACAAATGCTTGACAACGACGACAACGACAACTACGACAACAACAACAACAACAACAACAACAACAACAAGTATAGTAAAACACAAATGTTACCTGTTCCTCCACGGTATGTCAGAGAAGATCCCACGGTATGCACTTGGAATATGTGACGATTCCAGCCCTCGGAATTTGTTTTCAATCTTTGGTGAAAACTTCACAATTTCCACAGTTGTTTTTGTTTTTTGTTTATTTTAAGATTTTTTTTCTCTCTCTAGATGTCAAGACAAAACGAATCAGGTAGCCACAGCCCTATTTTCGTCCTCATAATGGTCTCAGCAACATTTTACAGCAGGTAGGCCTATCTCTGCACACATACAATTGAAATACATGAAAAACATTAACTTCTTTAAGACCTCCATCCAAAACAAACTGTCAAACAAACAAACAAACAAACAAACAAACAAACAAACAAATTTAAAAAAAAAAAGCAACAATTAATCAAAAAGACAAACAAACAAGCACAAAACAAGAACAAAGCAAACAAACGAGCAAACAAACAAACTAACAACAACAAAAAAATTGGATAGATAAATAAACAAAGAATTAAATAAATAATCCTAGTCCACAAATTATCCGCCAAACATTTATGTACATTTTTCCAACACATTATAGTGACATCAAACCTGTTTTAAGTCTAATTCATAATGTCTTCAACATGAGTCAACAGCACTAGACCCGAAAGTAAGTTAGTAGAAACTGCGCACCACTTACACTGGTGTTTAGTCGCGAAGTTCCGTTTTGTCCCTGTCGTGTGGTAGACTGAGCTACTAGTCGAGGAGCTATGTGCCAGGGCAGGGGGTTTCACGGTGGCACCGCGGAAGACAGTGCGCGCGTCGTAGAGAGGTGATTTACTTGAGAAGGGCGAGGGTTGTGTCATGCGATATCTGGTTATGGCGGCGTTCTGGTGCCAAAAGTGATAATTGCACAGATAACTGTGATCCTCATAGTTATCACTGATACTTTCAAACAATACTGCTGAGTGAAGGATATCAAACAAAGATAATCAGTATCAAACTTTTTAATATTGAATGACCGCTACCTTGTACAATAATGACACTGACTGACTTGAGATTGTCGGCGTTGGGGTACCGCCAGAAAAAAAGAAAACCCGTTCTTATTACAAATATCACTGAGTTATCTTCGTTAGTTTCACTGTTGAGTTACCGATATCTAGTTAGATGATTCATCTTGGCGTTAGAATGCATCCAGAGAGATGAGCCGTTAACAAAAAAGTCAATTACAAAGAATATATTTTATCTTCGTAATTACAAATGATAAGTACAACATTCTCTTTTAATCACCGATATCACTGTCATCTGCACGTCATACTTTCAGGCCCACCTCTTACGTGGCAGCGAAAGTCTAATTATCTTACAGGACATCTACATTTCAAGCATGTTGTTTGTAATTATCAGTGATTTAGGTAAAACAATCGCTGTTATCTGTTCAATTTTTTACATCAGGCTCATCATTTTGCAAAAAGTATTTGTTTGTTTGTTTGCTTAATGCCCAGCCGACCACGAAGGGCCATATCAGGGCGGTGCTGCTTTGACATTTAACGTGCGCCACACACAAGACAGAAGTCGCAGCACAGGCTTCATGTCTCACCCAGTCACATTATTCTGACACCGGACCAACCAGTCCTAGCACTA